>NW_027069545.1:211978-362167 GCF_002906115.3 Quercus suber
CTTTTCTTGTACTATTTCTTAAATAATTTTCATGTCTTCAATACTACCACTTGATATGATATTCTTGAAATTACTTAAACACTACCAAATTACAATTAAAATGCATTTTTTATAGGATATGCCAATTACATAAAAATATGACCCTAACAAGTACTTTAGAGGGAAAAATAAAATCTAATTTAAGAAATTGAGTACAAGGTGCTAAGAAATAAATAGATTAATGATTATCATACACTTCTTATTACATACTTAGTGTACACACACTGCCATATGGGTTGAAATCATGTTTTAAAAACATTATTCAAAAGGAGTATGTGCGGAATGTGCAATTACGAGTGTGTAACAAGATTTTTCAATAAAATAACCTCATATTAAATTAATCTTGTATTTTAATTAAGGTACAAAAGAGAAGGAATGCAGCACGAGGTTAGGCATTTGATGTGGTAAGATTTGGTTCTTCAGCATCTTTCACAACCCACTTTGTGACGCGGCTACGAGCTATAAGTACCTGCAGTGTGCATATAATAGTAATGAATAAAAAATATATAAGTAGCTAATGTAACTAGAAATAGACAAATTTAAACAAGTGAATAAACAAAGCTAAAAGGCAAACTAAATAGGCAATACCTGTTCATCCCAGTCCGTTTTATAGGTAATAATAACAAGTACAAGAGTTTGAACAAATGTTCCGAATAACATTCCAATCCAAACACCCTACAAGATGATACCAAGAAAACGGGTTGAGAGAAAACAAGAAAAAATTTGCAGTGCTGCATGTATCCACTATCCATTACAAAACTTTTTTATTTGGTAGAGGTAATTGAATAATTACATCCATGAGAAAGAATGCAATTAGCTAGGTATCTAAATTTCTTTATGAATTTTAAGATTCTATACTTCTACTAGTTTATAAAATTATAACTATATCAATTTATAACAATAGCTAGATATTAGAAAAACACAAAATCTCTACACAAGCATGGGAGAGGGAATAAAGATAGCTTACTTTAACTCCCATGTTAACAACATAACCGAGCACAACACCAACAGGAATCCCTACGAGGTAATAGCAGGCTATGTTGACATATGCTACAATGCTTTGCCAGCCAGCTCCAACAGCGACTCCTGTACATGAAAGTTTCATGGTATACGTTAAAAAAATATTCGCATATACTATTATCATTGGTTATTTATTTCAGAAATAGGAAGAAAAAAAATTTCTACAGTTTGAGAAATAACACGACGAGAAGAGTACCAGAGAGCACAGGTTGAACACTGTTCAATAGAATAGAGACAGCCAACAAAGGTGACAAGTTTGCAACTGCTTTAGCCACCTCCTCACTTTCAGTGAATATGTAAGCAAGACGTCCTCTGAAGAAGAGGAAAAATAGGAATAGCACGAATCCAATGACAAATGATGTGAGCACTGTCATCACAATTGAGAACTTTGCAGCTTTTGAACTCCCTCTTCCTAGCTCATTTGATACCCGAACACTGTATGTTTTCAATCAAACATTGGTGTTAGAATGAGTCAATGACATTCATAACTACTTCAAAATCTTAAGAAAAATTTAAATCTAATACATCCAAATCTTTAAGAAACTTGTTCTATTCAGTTTAAACTAGGAAGTGGAGGAACATCTTAACCCACTTCCAAGTCAAAAATATATATTTGTGAAGGTTTATGATAACGTTTTAATATGAAATTTATATCAAAGATGAAGATGATGATAACTGTTAAGTAAAAGCCGAACAGGCAGTCGGATCCATCTGTAGCACACTTCTTTTAATTGAATGTCACTTATATATCTGACTATATAAAAGGATCCAGTGTAAATTTTTACACGTAATTCAATATACATATAGTTTTTTCTCAATTCTAAAAATTACTGCTGATTGGTGGCTTGATATGTATGCTAGTTTTGTGTTATGTGAGTGCATCACATGGGATTAATTTCCATTATTAACTAACATCTATTCCTATTCGGATTGGGAGTTTCACGTGCAGCCCTAGCTAACTTATTATTTGAGAAACAGAGAGTTAGTGCCGCAACTTATAGAGATTCTAGAATAGGTTTCACTATTATGTGTGACATAGCTCTTTAGCAGTATTTGGGTTTTGGGTTTAGTGAGAGTGCTATTATTGTAATCTCTGTTTTTTGTTAGTGACTTTTCTCCTTGACACTGTCCGTAGATATAGGCTAAGGATGAACCACGTAAATTTTTGTGTTCTTTGTGTGATTTCTTTTGTCTTTCTATCTCTATTTTGCATAAACCTACAATTATTTGGATGCACACACAACAAATAAATATTTACGCATCTGCTATTTTCAACAAATTGGTGTCAAAGCTTCCAATTTCACAACAATTACAATGATCATGATGATCATGATGGTAATACCTCGCTGCAGCCAAGAATCCCAGAGATATCATCATTTCCCACCCATTGATGTTAATGCTGTAAAAATCACATATTTATATTGTCAGTGGGCATAAAACAACACTTTTGGAGGCAGATGGAAACATAAATAACAAAAACAAAACAGAACCGGGGGGTGGGGGGTAGGGGGGGGGGGGGGTGGGTGGTTGTTGGGGGAGGGGATGCTATGAAAGAATTACCAAATAGCTAGAGCATCGAGAGAGACCTCAGCATTTTGCATGTTTCCAGTTAAAAGAATCAACACCGTATTATACCAGAGCTCAAGACTGTCATGAAAAACAATGCATTCCATTATAAAATTTCTATATACAAACAAAACCAACATGTGAGTCCTAAACTTTTTTTTTTCTACACTGTTTTGAACAACCTAGGAAACAAGTTAACTTCAGCATCACTGAGCACAAAACAAACGAAATGGTTTAAACAATAACAAAAAACAATATTGAGAGGGCTGTTACATAACTTCAGTCTGAAATTATTTCAGACTTTATTCTATCAAGTATTGATTTTCAAGTGTACTTAAAAAGATATATTATAGAGAAAGCCTTACCAGAGCATCACACCAGATGACATAGAAAGCTTGACAACAGGCCAGAGATCCTTGAAAGCCAATGATGAGAAACCCTTCCATGTTTCCCGACAACCTCCACACATAACAAACATAAGCTGACCAATATTGGGAATCCAAAATGCCAACAATGTGGACGACAATGCACCAGGAATCCCAAACTTATATTTCACTGTTAAAAGCCATGAAAGCAAGAGGTGGATTGCAATTGAAAACGCTGCCAAGTAAGCAATAATCATATTTTTGCTCTGTGATTGTAGGAACACTTGACACGTGAAAGACACAATGAAGGATAACATCACCCCAATTAACCAGTGCGCAATGTACCCTCCCACTTCTGCAATACTTTCATCTTGGCCTAAAATGTTTAGAATTGGGGTTGTGAAGATATATATTGGAAGAATAAATATTGAGGACAAGAATAAAACTATCCATGATCTTTGAAGATATACTCCAAGCATGTGGTATTGTTTGGCACCATAAGCTTGCCCACAGAGAGTTTCCAGTGCACTAGCCATGCCTAACTGCACTATCAAATTTATAAACTCAATCAAATCTCATTGAGAAGATGACTTTATATAACATCGCAGTATTTAATCACATAAAGAATGACTAAAATCATTAAAAAAAAAAAAGAGGACCCATCCAGTCAGGTTGTAATTGGACGAGATGTTAAAGTAAACTAAAAAAGATAGAGAAAGAAAGCATGTACGTAGTTCACTTATTTTAATGCTCTCTCAACGCAAGGATAAACCTCAAGAGTCAACATCAAGCAAAACTGGAGTCGGCATTAGCAAAAAAAAAAAAATGTTTATTCTTAATCTCAAAAGTGTCTTATAATAATTATAAAATTATGCTTAAATAGCAAACAAAATGACTAAAGAAACCCTAATTACTAAATGGCCGGATTTGCTTAGTCTTCAAGTTCAATTACTAGCAAGCTCCGTCTATAAGGCTATAGGTTTAGACGTCTGCTTTTTGTTTCTCCACCCATACCAACGTATAATTGGAGTTCTATATCTTGTGTCCACACCAACAACTCTTGGTAATGGGAAGTTATTTGTAAGAAATCGAGGGATCTAGACAATAAGCTGGTGGACCCACTCATTCTGAGCATACTCATTTAGGTTAGTCCAGCCCAAAACTTCTAACATCTCTCACTTATACACTTAAGCACAGACAACTATACACTTCATATAAATCTCTAACACGGTTCATACTTGGCAAGTAAGTCATGCTATCATCGACTACACTTGGAAAAAACATTTGGGAGCACGACACTAAATCTTAACAAAGACTAACATAGTAATATCCCAAGACAAGGTGTAGTTATTCCCTAAACACATTGGGTCACATTAGATTTAAGACCTCTTATCCCTCTTGAACTAAATCCTTTGCCATGTAAATCCCTACAAAATTTAATGTGTGCACAATTATATCAAAACATCAAAGAAGTGACACAACCTGTCAATTGTGAATATGTTACCAAATAATCTTTCTACGCTCTCATGTCACATAGTTTTAGTTTAATCACATCCAAATTTTTTAAATCATGCATCTTTAAACAGCATCATTCATAGACATAGACATGACACGCTAGAGTAATTGTCATTGAATGCTCGACCTCGTAATATAGTTAAAGCTAAATTGCATATAATTGGGGTCTTATTAATGACCTACAAGACTCACAAGGTCAAAAACCAGAGATCCATTAATTATTATTACTAGTAGCACACCTGCGTGTTGCGCGCAATAATTTTTTTAGGATGGTCTCATTAAATATTTTATTAATACTATAATTTTAGTTATTAACCATTGGTTTTTCATTAGTTTTTAAATTAATAAAAACCTTAAATATACCTTCTTCTTCTTTTTTTAGCTTTACACACACACACACGTATATATAGCGAATCTTTACACATACTTTTAAGAAAACTCTATATATTCCACTTTTTTTTTATGCGTAAAATTATAGACTACTACTCCGTAATGATAGTGGCTAATTAATTATATATATATATATATATATTTTTTAGTGATCTCATTTGTAACACTTCATTGTTATATTATATATATATATAAATTATAAATAAGGTTAAATGAAATGTCAAAAATGGATTTTTAAATTTTCTAACTTCATTTCTTATGTAATTTCTACTACTATCAGAAAACATCTCTTTTTTAGTTATAATTAATATGGTTTCCATAATTAGAGTTTGATTAGTTTTAAATTTAAATTTAGTACTATGATTGCATTTAATTGTTGATTGTTGATTGTTGATTTAATTTTTTTAGTGAATTTAACAGTTTATGTTACTACACTGCAAAGTTTTTAATGTTCTCCACATCGTAATCTTTATTTTATTTTTTTACTTCTCCCTACAACCTCTTTGTTTCTAATCAACAATTACTAATTGACGTTTGGTTTTTTTTTCTTTATCTATTCTTTATTACTTTGTATTGGTTTTTTTCTATACCATCTCTCTCTCTCTCTCTCCATTGGCAACCTATCGTTTTCCAAAATTTGATGATGATTCTATGACGCATTATTAGTTTTTTTTTTTTTTTTAATTTAGTGTTTCTAACTTAATTTGTTGTATTTCATTCTTCCTTTGATGATTGGGTGTGAGAATGAGTGTTTCCCTAGCATTATCCACTTAATGTGGACAATTTTATTTATTTAATTTAGGCAAAATATTATATTTTAAAATTGTTAAAATAAAAAAGGAGTGGAAATAAAAACAATTTAACGATATATGGGGATGTGGCTGAATTTCAATGTTAAATAATATGATATGAGAAAAAAATTAAAATAAAATACATAACAATAAACACTAACTTATCCAAATAATTGTATGTAATATATAATAGTACATTCTTATATACTATTTTTAATTATTTATGATGCAATATGATAATATTTAACAATCAAAGTCATAAAATTTTAAAAAAAATTAAAAACTAAAACACAAAACTAAATCCATCAACCAAAATAGAGCTATAAAGAATACAAAACTTTATCAAGCTAAAATAGAGATGCAATAAAAATAAAAATAAAAATCTTACAAAAAATTGAGATAGAAAGAGTAAGAAATAACCATTTTTTGTGAGAGAAAATTATGTAAAGAATGAAAGAGTGAACGATAAATTTATACTAAGAGGATAATAATAAAAAGAAACAAAATAAAGGAATATAAAAGGAAAGAGGAAGAGTAATATCAAGGTAGAATGTTTGGAGAGATGAAAAGGTAAAGAGAAGAAGAAAGGTTGGAGAAAGTATAAATGTTAAAAAAATTTAGTACAATTTGATGAGCACAATTTTCTTTTATTTGAATTTAAGTAAAATATTACATTTTTTATTTTTTAAAACAAAAGGAGAGAGAAAGTATAAATAATTTAATGATAAGGAGGACGTGGTTGAATTTCAATATTGAGTAAAATAGAAGAGAAGAAAAAAATAGGAAAAATTAAAAGATATAACAATAAACACTAGATTATCCAAATTATGCTATGTAATGGAATACTATTTTATTTTTATCTATTATCTTTAATTTTTTAAAATGTAATCGGATAAAATTTAACAATCAAAGAGCAAAAAAATAATAATAATAACTTAAAACACAAAACTAAATCGTATCAACCTAAATTAGAGTTCTTAAAAACACAAAAAATTATCAACCTAAAGCAGAGATGCAATAAAAAATAAAAATCCACCAAAACATTGAGAGAGAGAGAGAGAGAGAGAGAGAGAGAGAGAGAGAGAAAGAGAGAGAGAGAGAGAGTGAGAGAGAGAGAATCTTTTTTTGAGAGAAAACTATGCAAAGAATGAAAAACAGTAACAAATTTATAGTAAGAGGAAAGGGATAAGAAGAGACAAACAAAGGAAAGTGAAGAGAAAGATGAATAGCAAGATTAAAGTAGAGGGTAGTGGGAAGATGAAAAGGTAAAGGAAGAAGAAAGGTTAAAGAAAGTGTAAATATTTAAAAAATAAGTGAATGTAAAAAAATTATAAGAAAATTGGAAATAAAAAAGAAATATATATAGATGTTAAAACCGACAAAGATAAATATGTAAAGTCAATAATCTATTTATATATATTTTTGTAAAAAAAATAGAAATAAATAATAAATAATAATTATGTGGCGAATGACGTGGCACAACAAGAGCTTAGTAGCAATAAATGTCACGTTTCAGTTTTTAGTAATATATAGATATAGATTGGGCTCTCCCATTGTGATACCATAGAAAACATTTTGATTTACCGCCAAGAGAGGTGGCCTAGCGGTCTTAGTGTGAATGCGAGAGCACCAGGTCCCTTGTTTGATTCCAAATGGGCGAATTGTGGGATTTCTGCCTACAATTAGCCCAAGCTTCTAGCTTTCTTATGGAGCTAAAATGAGGTCTATGGTCATCTCCGATCAAAGTAACTATGACTCAATCTATCATTCATTACTAGGTGTCTCTATGGTCACGCCTAGGGGGTGAATCACAATAGTCACCCCTGCCCCCTCTTTATTTAACCAAAAAAAAATGAAAACACTTTGATTCTGAGCATTGACGGCGCAAAACCAACAGTATTGTCATCAAAGCCATTCTCATCTACCTCAAGATTGACGATTCTCCCATTCGAATTGCCAATGCCAGCGCCCTTATCACCATGCTCTAGAGAGAGAGAGAGAGAGAGAGAGAGAGAGTGAGAGTGAGAGAGAGAGAATCTTTTTTTGAGAGAAAACTATGCAAAGAATGGAAAACAGTGACAAATTTATAGTAAGGGGAAAGGGATAAGAAGAGAGAATCTTTTTTTGAGAGAAAACTATGCAAAGAATGAAAAACAGTAACAAATTTATAGTAAGAGGAAAGGGATAAGAAAAGACAAACAAAGGAAAATGAAGAGAAAGATGAATAGCAAGATTAAAGTAGAGGATAGTGGGAAGATGAAAAGGTAAAAGAAGAAGAAAGGTTAAAGAAAGTGTAAATATTTAAAAAATAAGTGAATGTAAAAAAATTATAAGAAAATTGGAAATAAAAAAGAAATATATATAGATGTTAAAACCGACAAAGATAAATATGTAAAGTCAATAATCTATTTATATATATTTTTGTAAAAAAAATAGAAATAAATAATAAATAATAATTATGTGGCGAATGACGTGGCACAACAAGAGCTTAGTAGCAATAAATGTCACGTTTCAGTTTTTAGTAATATATAGATATAGATTGGGCTCTCCCATTGTGATACCATAGAAAACATTTTGATTTACCGCCAAGAGAGGTGGCCTAGCGGTCTTAGTGTGAATGCGAGAGCACCAGGTCCCTTGTTTGATTCCAAATGGGCGAATTGTGGGATTTCTGCCTACAATTAGCCCAAGCTTCTAGCTTTCTTATGGAGCTAAAATGAGGTCTATGGTCATCTCCGATCAAAGTAACTATGACTCAATCTATCATTCATTACTAGGTGTCTCTATGGTCACGCCTAGGGGGTGAATCACAATAGTCACCCCTGCCCCCTCTTTATTTAACCAAAAAAAAATGAAAACACTTTGATTCTGAGCATTGACGGCGCAAAACCAACAGTATTGTCATCAAAGCCATTCTCATCTACCTCAAGATTGACGATTCTCCCATTCGAATTGCCAATGCCAGCGCCCTTATCACCATGCTCTCCACCGATTAGGGATTGGAAAGAGGCAAGAAAAAGAAGAGAGAGAGGGTTCATGATGGCCGTGGAGAGTTTCATGACAAGTGGTTGTAGCTTCAAATTATCTGGTGGAGCTTGGGAGTTTCAAGATTTGGTGTTGTTTGGCTACACAGTAGACTGAGAACCACTTGGAAATTAACAGCTCAGTCAAAGACCTCCTATTGTTTATTTTATTTAATTAAATATTTGATTTTTTATTATTGGTTCAACAATTGAACCCACTTTAGAGATCCCATATAATATTCACCAATTATTGGGATATGCTGCACTAATGCTACACTACTTGGTTTAACAAAACAAAAATGCCACCCTACGTTCATGTCATTGAAGGAAAGTTGGCCCCTAGACTTGTCATTGAAAAGTGATTTTATACTTTTATTTTTTTGAAAAATGTTGAAAAGTGGTTTTTTTTTTTTTTTTAAATTACAAATAAGGTAGGAATAACAGAAATTCTCCATCGCACTTAATTTATCATATCCCGCTCTATTACCGACCTCAAAAAAGTGACAACACAATGACAGGCTCCCCAAATAAATTATATATGTATATATATATATATATATATTCAATATTTTTAAATTACAAATAAGGTAGGAATAACAGAAATTCTCCATCGCACTTAATTTATCATATCCCGCTCTATTACCTACCTCAAAAAAGTGACAACACAATGACAGGCTCCCCAAATAAATTATATATGTATATATATATATATATATTCAATTAATAATTTTGATTTTATATTTGCTTTCTTTATCTTTTATCACTCTTATTTACAAGAATCCTTTCTTTGTCTCTTTCATCCTTACTTTATTAATGTCGAAATAACTAATTTATATATTATATTTTTCAACCAAAAAGAAATTTAGATCCACCTAACTAAAAGAAGATAAAGATGATAATAGAGATTCACAGGAGAAGAGAAGGAGAAATATTGTTGGTTGTTGGTTTTGCAGCAGAGGAGGTCCCTCTTTGTCTTCTCTCTAAATAACTTTTCCGAACAAGAAGACAGTTACATACACAAGTAAAGAAAGAAAATAAAAGGAAGATAGATGTATTGAAGGATTCAAGAGAAGACAAGGAAGCGTGAGAATTTAAAAAGGAAAATAAATAATAAATAAAAAATCAGATCCGTAGTGGAGATTTACTAGGGAGGATGCACTTCTTGAAACTAATTGTATATTTTATTAATACCATTATATGCTTGATTATTTGCAACAATACCACATTTCCTTTGTTCTGTTTTTTCTTTCTTTACTAACATATCAGATCACTCTAGAAAGCAGTGCACCAGTATTAGTACTTTTGATTACATAATAAATTTAAAAATTTTAGCATAATTTTATATATATAGTGCGTAATACTAAAGCAGTGCACCAGTATTAGTACCAGAATATTTTGCTTTAAGTAGCCAATTTAGAACGGACCCAAATCGGAATTCAAAATTAGGTACTTAATCGAATTACAGGGACAAATAAGTGGTCAAAGTTAACCCCTCCCTAAAAAAAAGTTCCAGAGTCGTCCTGGAAGCAACCTTAATAGAGATCACAAGATAGTTCCAACCCACCCCACCCTTGCTTCTGCTCCACATCTGTTTTACCCGAACCGAAGAAGAAACAGGGTGAAAACGGAGACACTACTCATCCGACCCTGCTAGACATGTTGTCATCATCCCTAAAATGAGCTCCATAGTCTACAGTCTCTTCCTATATTTTCTTTTTTTTAAATTTCCCCCACAATATTTTCGAAATTTATTTGTATCTTTTATATGAGAATTATATTCCTCTTCTACTACAACCCATATTGACTTTGGTACCAAACAATCCAAAGAAAAAAAAATGTAGTGGCAAAACATACCAGGATACCGTTGGAGAACCTCAAAAGCACAGTATACACGAGTGAGTAAGCAGCTAACTCTGTAGGGCCAATGTGCCCAACAAAGGCTTGACTGATGACATTGATTCCAAAGGTGGAAAATCTAGTGAATATAGCTGGACCGGCCACAACCCACATCTTTTTTGTCTCGCTCCACACCCTGTCCTTGAGCGTTACTTCATCAGCAACAGTTACTTCTGCTCCTTTTTTTTCTTTAAGAAGCTTTTGGCTTATATCTCCTTCCATTTCCACACCAATAAGCAGTAACCTCTCTTCTTAGCTGTTGATCAATCATAACAAAATTATTAATACAAATTATAATAGCAAAATATTACATGTTAATTCTCATAATAATATATTTCTCATGAGCCGTCACATAACTAATGCGGAATGCAATAGCGTCAAGAAGCAGAACACGTCTATTTCTAGAATACGAGAAACAAAACATGTTTACTTCTGAAAATAACCTCGAATCTATGTGGATTTTTTGAATCTACAAGTATCCTTGAATTCACAAGGAGAAAGGGTCTGGAATCCACTAGACAATAGAAAGACAAAAGTCTGAATTTTATTGATTGAATAATTATTTAAAAAACATGTATAGACTTAAGAGCCTATTTAAGGGCCCCGTAGAATTTGACAGACAAGAAAATATATTTTAAAATAAGTCCTAATTAATACCTAACCATAATGGAAACCAAATTTAACCTAAAAAGCATTATATGCACCTAAAAATATGGAAATAAATTACATAACCTAAAATAACGATTTTTTACATAAAAATACCAAAAATAATAAATTACTATAATTAAATAGTAAATTGTGTTCTACATTAGACCTCTCCACTTGAAACAAACTCGTCCTTGAGTTTATCTTTGAAATCGGAAATTTTATGTTCCAAATAAACAAATACTTCGAATGCTTGAGTCCCTTAATCTTCTTTCCATACTTGCAACTCATCAATAGAATAAACAAATCAACTTAAATTTTTTTTTTTCCTTTGTCTTCATGTAATTGTAGAGATTTACCAAATAAGAACTATCAGTTGAATCAAATCTATCAACCCCAATAAAATCAATTAACTTTGTTTCGATGTCTCCTACCAAAACAATAGGAGTTAGAAAGTTGCATCATCTAACTTGACTTCATCTAGATCGTTGACAACTTCCTCTATAATTTCTTCTTTAATGATCTCCACTATCTCGACCTCAAAATCTTTCTCCATAATAGGATCTTCATTAATCTCTTCCACAATCTTGATTTCAGGTTCTTCTTTTATAACAAGACCTTCATTAATTTCCTCCAAAATCTCTATATTTTCTTCTTTGACTTCTACATATTCTTCAAGAAAAGTATTTTCTTCAACATATAATTCTTCTCTTAGTAGTGAAATATATGGTTTTTTAAAATAATTCAAATGTGAACTTCTTGGCCAATAATAATCTTGTATTGTATATGACAAAACTTTCTTCACAATCCAAAGGATAAAATTTGATAGCAAGTATCTTTTTCATCCTTGGCCATGAACGAATTTTGACTTTACCATGTCGGATTTTATCAGACTGTACTCGTTCCCACTAACGTAAGGCATACTCACTAAGTTTATACAAAGCAAGTCCAACTTTTCTCTCATAATAAATATTCTCATAGTCAAATGAATCCTCTAAATCAAGTAACCAATCAAGAAAATCTTCCTTATAAAAATAACCATTAAAACTTGCAATTTTTCTATAAGGTCTATCTGAAATTTGCTTATCAATAGGTTGCCCGTGAGTTATGTATCCACAATAGTTATCCCTATTGTTTCCATGCTCTAACGACAGCATCTTAGCAAAGATATTTATGAGTGTTAGTTGTACGTCATGTAAGACTTGCTAAGTTTTCTATCACCAGAATTACTATCGTCTTATACGCCAGCTACCAGACCAAGATAAGTTAAGACTCTAATACCAATTGATGCAGGATACGGGATACAGAAACATCAAGAAGTAGAAAACGTCTACTTTTAGAAACCAAAAAACAAAACATGTTCGTTTCTGAAAATAACCTTGAATCTACGAGAGTTTCTTGAATCCACAATGATCTTTGATTCTACAAGGAGAAAGGATCTAGAATTCACCACAGAATAGAAAGACAAAAACCTGAATTTTATTGATCAAATAATTGTTTGAAAGACAAAAGTCTGAATTTTATTGATCAAATAATTGTTTAAAAAACGTGTACAGACTTAGGGGCCTATTTAAGAACTCTGTGAAACTTCACAGACAAAAAAATATATTCTAAAATAACTCCTAATTAATTACTAACCATAATGAGAACCAAATTTAATCTAAAAAACATTAAATACACCTAAAAACAAGGAAATAAGTCACCTAAACCTAAAATAACGTTTTTTTACATACAAATACCAAAAATAATAAATTACAATAATTGAATAGTAAATTGTGTTCTACATCAATAACCTAACTTATCCCTATTTGGAATTTATATTTATTTGACAGAATAAACTATATAAGACGCCAAGAGTCTTATAACTTCCACGGTTTGACACTTCATAATATTTTCAATGAAAATATTTAATCAATGAAAATATTTAACGGAAATAATTAGGGTTCAAATTTCTCCATCAATTATAACTATTAAATTAAATTAAGGTAAATGGATCAGAGGATGCTTTTGGAATTTGAAAACAGCTGTTCGGTTCAATGCATCATAGGATGTTTTGGCAGTTTTGCACGAAGTCTTTAGCATCAATAAATATCTATTGTTGTTTAACCTTTTATGATAAAGTGACAACCTAATGAACTATTAACTGATAGAAAAAGTGACAGCAATAATTAAATATATTAAAAAAAATTACTTATTATAATATTTTAATATTTTTTCACTCTACAAAATTACCTCACATTGAAAAAATGACATAAAACTATAAAAATTATATAATATAAAAAAAATTGACATAAAACTGTAAAAAAACAAAAAATTGTACAAAAAGAGTCAAAAATTGCTGTCGTTAACACAACTCCTACAAAAGTTGTAACAATCCATGTGAAAAGCAAAAAGTTCTTCTACCGTTCAATCATTCATCAAAAAAAGCAAAAGGTTTCTTCTCAAAAAAAAAAAAAAAAAAAAAGTTCTTCAACCTGATATGGGTCACGTGACGTGACAGACTGACACAGTATTAACAAAATAAAAAAGTTGCGTGAATGCAGTATGTGGAACAAAGTTCCCGTACAAGGCTGAAAATGAAACCATCTCATGTACGAGACCCAAACAAAAATCTGTTGAAGTTCTGAAAAAGTTAGAGATAAAAAAATGAAATACGAGAATATAGTTTGAGCGTTGAGAAATAAGAAATGAAAACTGAGTATTGAGTTAAGTTCAAATCAAATAGGCCTTTATTTTTCTTTTGCATCTCTTGCTCTTTTTAATTCAGACATCCAAATTTAAATCATTTCTCTCAACTATGGAATTAGTAATATATATATATATCTTATTCTTCTTCCAAAAAAAGCTCTTAATCCAGTTTAAATAGAGTAAGGAATTCATCAAGAAAGACAATCAAATCATGGACTATAAACAGGGAGAAAGGAGCAGAGAAAGGAGAAGAGAATTATTCATCTGGGAAATAAAAAATTGAAAACAATCATGAAAGATTGATAGCCCAGGAATTGGATATAAGGCTTTTCCTTTGTTTTCCTTCATTTGAAAAAAAATCACAAAAACGTTTTATTTCTTCGAAAGTATACATATAAAATAAAGAGTGCGAGAAAAGGGAAATAAATGGACTTAAAGGACTGATGTGAACGATTGAAGTATATAAAGTGCTGTTTTCTTTCTTTTAGCATTCACCCATTCACCAGGGACTCTTGAGTCTAGAAAATTTAACGAGAGAATTCTAAACCAAACACAGCCTATATGTATGTCTGTGCTGTGATATTTGTGTGTTTCACCCTTATTTATTTCTTTGTCTCCTAGTCAATCAGTGAGAATCGAAAATGATACCTTTAAAAGTAAGTGAGTTGGCGTGATTCCTTTCGTTTTCCTTTTGTCTTGTTTTTACTATATTTCTCACTAAAATTGTGATATTTTTTTTTTTTTGGAAATAAATACATTCAAAAAATGACTTCTAATACAAAACTAAAGTGTTAGGTCCATATTTTTAGGTTGGCCAACAAGAATAATTGTAACAGTTAGATAGAAGTTATTGAGAGTCATATATCTTGATTGATCAAATTGCATAAATCCCAATCAATCGAGATTCGTACCGATTGAATTTTTAACAATTTATCTCAGCCATTGTATCTAGGGTTATGTGCTTCTTAAGCAAGGTCGGCTCAATATTTGGAGGCCCAATGTGACAATTTTAATATGGTCTTTTTATATTTAAATATTAATATATTTGTGGGGGTAAAAGCCCAAATTTATGTCTTGGGTCTAGGGCCCTATTTGAAGACTAAGGTGTATCTGAACAAGAGTAAATGATTCAGAAGGATTCCAGGAGGGATAAATATGCACGAAAATTATTAAAGAATATAATCCGAAGAGTATGTCCTCCTCGGATTTGAAGCATATCGATTAAGCAAGCACCTGGGAGGTTTGAGTGACCTTTTTGGCAATTCCAATGATAAAAATGAACCTCAGGCACATATAAGGATGATAAGAACAAAGAAATATCTAAAGGAAAAGCTACTACCATCGCATTAAATGCACTGTAGCAATTTTTCTGGCCGCATTAATGTGGAGAAAATCCCTAAACAGTGCAATCTCAACTACCACTACTCATGAAAAACCAACAAAGATATTTGACGGGACATATACTCAAAAGAACGTTTAGATGATTAACAAATGTATGATCAAAATGTTTGGAAATGAAACTATATAATGTAAAAAAACCTCCCATAAAAGCCTTAAAAGGGGGATCGGAAAATCAAAAGAGGAGGGGGGAAGAAAGGTTTACTGTAGCTTTAAGAATTATATAAACAAAAGTTTGTCTCCTCAAACAACAATTTATTCAAGTTTTAAGTTGGCTCTCACACTTGTTTACCAGTTGAATCTTTGTTAGACGTTGTTTAGTTCACTACCAGCCCAGCTCTTTTACCCACTCTCTACAAATTCATTGTATTGGGCTTGTTGAGCTCATATCCTATACCTCTTGGGTTTGGGCTACAAATATAGACCCTACAATTGGCACCGTCTGTGGGAAGAGCTTGAGCGAGGGTGGAAGCAACAGTTGACGATGGTCGAAACAGGGCAACAACCAACAGAATCCAGGGCATCCACAAGGATCTTTGATTCTACAAGGAGAAAGGATCTAGAATTCACCACAGAATAGAAAGACAAAAACCTGAATTTTATTGATCAAATAATTGTTTGAAAGAAAAAAGTCTGAATTTTATTGATCAAATAATTGTTTAAAAAACGTGTATAGACTTAGGGGTTTATTTAAGAGCGTAAAACTTCACAGACAAGAAAATATATTCTAAAATAACTCTTAATTAATTACTAACCACAACGAGAACCAAATTTAATCTAAAAAGTACTAAATACACCTAAAAACAAGGAAATAAGTCACCTAAACCTAAAATAACTTTCTTTTACATACAAATACCAAAAATAATAAATTTCAATAATTAAATAGTAAATTTTGTTCTACATCAATAACCTAACTTATCCCTATTCGGAATTTATATTTATTTGACAGAATAAACTATATAAGATGCCCAGAGTCTTATAACTTCCACAGTTTGACACTTCCTAATATTTTCAATGAGAATATTTAATCAATGAGAATATTTACCGGAAATAATTAGGGTTCAAATTTCTCCATCAATTATAACTATAAAATTAAATTAAGGTAAATGGATCAGAGGATGCTTTTGGAATTTGAAAGCAACTGTTCGATTCAATGCATCATAGGATGTTTAGGCAGTTTTGCACGAAGTCTTTGGCATCAATAAATATCTCTTGTTGTTTAACCTTATATGATAAAGTGACAACCTAAGAGCATTCACAGCAATGTAGCTATAATGCTATATTGCTAAAATTTTGCTCCACAAACACAAAAAACACCCCTGCAGCAGTGGAGCTAAATCTAAAAATTTTAGCTCCATTGCTACAGTGCACATCTATTTATAGATGTGCACTGTTCATGAGAGCTAAAAAAAAATACATTATTTTATTCCAGCTTTTTATTAAAAAAATCTCACCTCTCTCATTCACTCTCACAGTGCCCCTCTCTCTCTCTCTCATTCACTCCCATCTCATCTCTGAACTTCATCTCTCTCAACCTCACTCTTTCAGCTCCGGCATCTCTCTCAACTCACTCCGGTATCTCTCTCAATCTCACTCTCTCTCTCTCCTCACTGCCTCTCCATCCCTTCTTTCTTCCTCCACAGACCCACAGACCCTTCTTTCTTCCTCAGAGACCAATTGCCGATCTGCACGAGCCTAGCCACCGTCGACCCACGTTCGGCCGCCGACCTGACCCATTTCGGCCTCTCTTCTCTATTTGTGGCGTTTCGGCTCTGTGTTTTGGGCTGGGTTTTTGTTTCGAGCATGGGTTTCAGTTCCCTTCTTTCTTCCTTAGAAACCCATCGCCGATTTGCACGAGCCCAGCCGCCGCAAACCCGTCGCCGTAGACCCACGTTTGGCCGCCAACCTGACCTATTTCGGCCTCTCTTCTCTATTTTCGGCGTTTCAGTTCTGTGTTTCGGGCGGGGTTTTTGTTTCGGATTTGTGTTTCGGGCTGGGTTTTTGTTTCGGGCATGGGTTTCTGTTTTTGTTTCGAGCTGGATTTGTGTTTCCGGCTATGATTTTTCTGCTTTCTTTTTTTTCCTTCTTCAATGGTTTTGATGGGCATGGCGGAGTTGTAGTTGTGCAGTGATTTTTATGGGTTTGATGGTGGTTGTTGTGGTGTGCTGGGGGTTGAATGAAATATTATTTTATTGTAGTGTTTATATTATTTTATTGTGTTAAAAGCTAAAATAGATCCACTGATGTAGCATGTATGTAGGTAAAATAGATAAAGTGGCTTTTTGTGTAGCTAAATAGCTAAAATTTTACATTCACTGCTGTGGATGCTCTAATGAACTATTAACTGACAGAAAAAGTGACGGGAATAATTAAATATATAGAAAAAAAATTGCTTATTATAATATTTTAATATTTTTTCACTCTACAAAATTACCTCACATTGAAAAAATGACATAAAACTATAAAAATTATATAATATAAAAAAATTGTAAAAAAAATTGACATAAAACTGTAAAAAAAAAAACAAAAAATTGTACAAAAAGAGTCAAAAATTGCTGTCGGTAACACAACCCTTACAAAAGTTGTAACAATCCATGTGAAAAGCAAAAAGTTCTTCTAGTTCTACCACTCAATCATTCATCAAAAAAAGTAAAAGGTTTCTTCTCAAAAAAAAAAAAAAAGTTCTTCAACCTGATATGGGTCACGTGACGTGACAGACTGACACAGTATTAACAAAATAAAAAAGTTGTATGAATGCAGTATGTGGAACAAAGTTTCCGTACAAGGCTGAAAATGAAACTATCTCATGTACAAGACCCAAACAAAAATCTGTTGAAGTTCTGAAAAAGTTAGAGATAAAAAAATGAAATACGAGAATATAGTTTGAGCGATGAGAAATAAAAAATGAAAACTGAGTTTTGAGTTAAGTTCAAATCAAATAGGCCTTTATTTTTCTTTTGCATCTCCTGCTCTTTTTAATTCAGACATCCAAATTTAAATCATTTCTCTCAATTATGGAATTAGTAATATATATATATATATATATTCTTCTTCCAAAAAAAGCTCTTAATCTAGTTTAAATAGAGTAAGGAATTCATCAAGAAAGACAATCATATCATGGACTATAAACAGGGAGAAACGGGAAGAGAATTATATAAAATAAAAACAATCATATTCATCTGGGAAATAAAAAATTGAAAACAATCATGATAGATTGATAGTCCAGGAATTGGATATAAGGCTTCTTCTTTGTTTTCCTTCATTTGAAAAAAATCACAAAAACGTTTTATTTCTTCGAAAGTATACATATAAAATAAAGAGTGTGAGAAAAGGGAAATAAATGGACTTACAGGACTGATGTGAACGATTGAAGTATATAAAGTGCTGTTTTCTTTCTTTTAGCATTCACCCATTCACCAGGGACTCTTGAGTCTAGAAAATTTAACGAGAGAATTCTAAACCAAACACAGCCTATATGTTTGTCTGTGCTGTGATATTTGTGTGTTTCACCCTTATTTATTTCTCTGTCTCCTAGTCAATCAGTGGGAATCGAAAATGATACCTTTAAAGGTAAGTGAGTTGGCGTGATTCCTTTCGTTTCTTTCCTTTTGTCTTGTTTTTACTATATTTCTCACTAAAATAGTGATATTTTTTTTTTTTTTTTTGGAAATAAATACATTCAAAAAATGAGTTCTAATACAAAACTAAAGTGTTAGGTCCATATTTTTAGGTTGGCCAGCATGAATAATTGTAACAGTTAGATAAAAGTTATTGATATAATTTTCAAACTCGGACCGTTCATTAAACTGTAAAAATGAGATGTTCAAAGTTTTTGAGGTCAAATCGAAGTTAAACTGGAATCGAACCATGATGACATCATAATTAATTTAATAATTATTTAAAATATAAATTAATAAATTAAATTAATACAAATAAATAAAATAAAATAAAACAATCAAATTAAATACATTTTTCATAAAAATTTCATAATTTATTTAACATGCCATTTTATTAACAAACACAAAACAATAGATGGGTGATGCACTTAGATGTTTTGAACAAAAATTAAAGTATAATAATAATAATAATAATAATATAAAAAGCTCTTTTTTCCATTCCATGTTGGCTAGTCTTGGTGTAGTACAAAATTTTGAATTAAAGTAGCATTGTCCAATCAAAGCACGTGGGTGGTGGTTGGCTCTCTACTTAGCTATATACTCTACCTCCACGTGACACGTGGCATAGTCTGCTTAGTTCTATAACATCAGTCTCTGCTTAGTTCTAACCCGTGGCATTTTCATTTAATACCCCCACCAACCTCCACTTTCTTTTCATCTTATCTGTTTATCTCGTTGTTCTCTACTTCTCAGTCTTTCACTCTTTTCTTTTCTCTTCATCAGTTTTTAAGTCTACTCTCTCTTCTGCATCAATGCTGACGCAAGATGTAATCTACTAAAAAAAATTATTGCCTTCTGTGTTGGGCCATAAGTAGGATTTCTTTCTAGTAATTTATTAAGAATGTTTTTTTTCTTTTTTTCCTTAATTTTATTTCTATATATGGTTTTGAAAATCAGCTCCAACTGTGTCACTACACCGGCGTCGGAAAGGTCATCAAGTTCCGTTCGCCGGCATCGGCTCGTTCAGTCGGCCCAAAGCTCAGTACGGTTTGGTCGGTGACGATCGGTTTTCTTTTTTTTTTTTAAATGTTCAGATTCAAAGGGAAGTAGGGAACCGTGAGAAGCGGTCTGATCACGATTCCTAAAACCGTAAAGTCCGACCGCTGTTCGCACGAGTCCCTGCTTTTCTCCCATAGAATGGTTCTTGAGGCTAAAAGAACTGCAAAAATGAATGGTTTAAGGTTTTTTCAGTCAGACCGTACGGTCCGATCCGGGTTTCAAAACCATAACGAGTCATATCTCTTGATTGATCAAATTGCATAAATCTTAATAAATCGAGATTCGTGCCGATTGAATTTTTAACAATTTATCTCAGCCATTGTATCTAGGGTTATGTGCTTCTTAAGCAAGGTCAGCTCAATATATTTGGAGGCCTAATGTGACAATTTTAATATGGTCTTTTTATATTTAAATATTAATTATATTTGTGGGGGTAAAAGCGCCTTCTATGAATGCTATTATAGGGATTATGACTTCTCCCTCTCTTCAGTCGGTTAGTAATCTTTCTAGGGGACAATACCTCAGGTTTACTCCCTGTGGTATGTCATAGGTTTCCTTAAATGTCTCTATTAAAGCAGGACTATTAACCAGATACTTAAATTTACCCATCTCGGATAAACAGAAAGAAGGAAATACAGAATAACAACTAGGAAGCAACAGTTTAAAGGCCGAGGTCACTGGCTGAGAAGAAAACGAAGGGTTTGAGGAATTAGAACTTACACAAACTGGGTTGGTGAGTGATCTTTAAATCTTTGGAATAATTTGCATGGGTGTTTAAAGAAATGAGACAGATGATTTAAAAAACTTGATGAACTTGAGTGTTTGGGTTCGCTGGAGAGTCTAAGAAATTGCGAAGTAGAAAAAGAAATGATCTTCTTTGAGGCTTTATATAGGGGCCAGAGAGTGGGTGGGAGTTAACCTACCCAAATCTTGAGGAAGAATGTCGTTTGTTGGATCAATAGTTTGTCAAAGACATAGCGTCGCCTGGAGTAATTAATAGCACTTTGTAAATACCGAAACATCAACGACAATGATGAAGCGCCTAAATCTATGCTCCCACGTGTGTAAACTCAGGTATTTTTCACATTTTCAGTTTTATTCTTCTGTAACAAATCAAAATCTTATTCTTTCTCCTCAGATGCAAGGGAAAAATTAAAATTTTGAGGAGCTATTGTGGGGGTAGAAACCCAAATTTATGTCTTGGGCCTAGGACCATATTTGAAGACTGAGGTGTGTCCGAAGATGAGTAAATGATTGAGAAGGATCCCAGGAGGGATAAATATGCACAAAAATGATTAAATAATATAGACCGAAGAGTGTGTCCTCCTCAGATATGAAGCATATCGATCAAGCAAGCACCTGGGAGGTTTGAGTGACTTTCTTGGCAATTTCAATGATAAGGATGAACCTCAGGCACGTATAAAGATGATAAAAACAAAGAAATATCTAAAGGAAAAGCTGTTACCACCACATTAAATGCACTGTAGCAACTTTTCTGGCTACATTAATGTGGAGAAGATCCCTGAACAGTGCAGTCTCAACTACTACCACTCATGGAAAACCAACGAAGATACCTGACGAGACATATACTCAAGTGAACGTTTAGATGATTAACAAGTATATGATCAAGATATTTGGAAAGGAAACTATATAATGTAAAAAACCTCCCATAAAAAGGGGACCGGAAAATCAAGAGAGAAGGAGGGAAGAAAGGTTTACTGTAACTTTAAGAATTATATAAACAAAAGTTTGTCTCCTCGGACAACAATTTATTCAAGTTTTAAGTTGGCTCTTACACTTGTTTACCAGTTGAATCTTTGTTAGATGTTGTTTAGTTCACTACCAGCCCAGCTCTTTCACCCACTCTCTACAAATTCATTGTATTAGGCTTGATGGGCTTATATCCTATACCCTTTGGATTTGGGCTACAAATATAGACCCTACAATATTATATTATTAACTTTCAGTATCAATTTTTTCTTCATTTAAAATCTATTTTTCTTGTATTTTGAGATGAAATATTATTAATTAGGTTTTTGTATTCAAATTCTGCTAACATTTTATTTTTAATTGATAATACAACTAATCCACTTAAATAGGATTGTCAATAATAATTTTGAAAATTTTCATTTATGCTTTGTTTATTACTAGTAAAATAATTATCCAAAGATATTTTTTGAGATTCAAGTACTTTTCAATTTTTTTTTTTTTTTTAAACTTTTCTGGCTACATTAATGTGGAGAAGATCCCTGAACAGTGCAGTCTCAACTACTACCACTCATGGAAAACCAACGAAGATACCTGACGAGACATATACTCAAGTGAACGTTTAGATGATTAACAAGTATATGATCAAGATATTTGGAAAGGAAACTATATAATGTAAAAAACCTCCCATAAAAAGGGGACCGGAAAATCAAGAGAGAAGGAGGGAAGAAAGGTTTACTGTAACTTTAAGAATTATATAAACAAAAGTTTGTCTCCTCGGACAACAATTTATTCAAGTTTTAAGTTGGCTCTTACACTTGTTTACCAGTTGAATCTTTGTTAGATGTTGTTTAGTTCACTACCAGCCCAGCTCTTTCACCCACTCTCTACAAATTCATTGTATTAGGCTTGATGGGCTTATATCCTATACCCTTTGGATTTGGGCTACAAATATAGACCCTACAATATTATATTATTAACTTTCAGTATCAATTTTTTCTTCATTTAAAATCTATTTTTCTTGTATTTTGAGATGAAATATTATTAATTAGGTTTTTGTATTCAAATTCTGCTAACATTTTATTTTTAATTGATAATACAACTAATCCACTTAAATAGGATTGTCAATAATAATTTTGAAAATTTTCATTTATGCTTTGTTTATTACTAGTAAAATAATTATCCAAAGATATTTTTTGAGATTCAAGTACTTTTCAATTTTTTTTTTTTTTTTAATTTTAAAGTTTTTCATATCCAAATAGATTTTTTTTTTTCTAGTAAACATTTATATTAAAAAATATTTAAGAGTATTTGAAACATGATATTCAATAAAAAGTTTTAATTCAACTAGAATAAAATAAATTTAAAGCTATAGAGCAATAGAACCTAATTTATCAAAAACACAAACTGTAAAAATATATATTTATCGACATGCTTTATGGTTTCATATCTAGAAACTTTCATATTCTTTTGGTTACACTGTTATTTTTTATCTTCATTATTTATGGTGCACTAGAAACTAAGAAGAGGACAAGTAGAGTAAGAGGAAAGCTAGTGTACTCAGCTTAAGTATAAGTACACTTAAACACACGTAAAATTGTATGATGAAATTGATATTAGTTGATATTTTGGTAGGTTATTGAGTTGGATCAAGCAGATGGTTTGCATGGTGTTATAAGATAGTTTAATTAAGTCGATATTGGGGGTGTTGATTTTTTGTGTATTTTTTTTAATTATTGAATCATATATAAAGTGCTTTGTATATAAGGTGCTTTGGTTATACATTATGCTTAGTTCATAGGGTGGTTTATTTTGTATTTACAATTTTCATTTTAGAACTTTGTTTATGAGAAGTTTTTTTGGGATAATTGAATGTAATGGAATGTTTAGGGCTTGAAAAATTATACTCTAATGTAGTTTGGTTTTGTTAAATTCATGGCTTGGGATGAGTAATTGCTAACATGTTTTTAACTCCACCACTTTTGGGAATGGGGAAAGCTGGTTGACGAGCTAAAAGACCTCTTGGTTAGTATTTTATTTTTGGCTTTTAGCATATAAATTTGAATGAGTAAATACCTAAATTGTATTTATATAATAGCACTT
Source organism: Quercus suber (assembly GCF_002906115.3). NCBI lineage: Eukaryota > Viridiplantae > Streptophyta > Magnoliopsida > Fagales > Fagaceae > Quercus > Quercus suber. Next base: position 235,801 of record NW_027069545.1, read on the forward strand.
AACCTTAGAAATGAGCCTCCAAGGGGCAAAAACATAAAACGGTCCATGGACCAACACAAATAGCAACCCCGAGTCCAAAGTAACACATAAGAATTTGTTAGGTTCTAAAGGTTTAGGAATTTATGTATTTAGAACTCTAATTTGTAATATTGGCAAACCATAATCAAAACAATATGTTAAGTCTTGTTAAAGTATACTCAAAGTTGATTAATTATTGTAAAGTTGGAATCGAGAGACTGTAGATGCATTGGGGCATTTCGGTCTGGCTCGATTGATCGAAAAATAGATTCGATCGATCGAAAGTCGACCAGATTGCATTTTCTGCAGTTTTTCCAACTCAGCCCTAACTCATTAAACGTTTAGGGTTTTATGTTTTTGCCCTAGGTATATAAGGAAAAACCCTAGTCACGTTTTGAGAGTTGCTCCAGTTGTATTGTTGCTCATATATTGCGGTTTTGTGTAAATCTCTTATGAAATCTAGAGGAGCTTTCCTTTACACAAAGTTTAGGGTTTTCAAGATTGAGATTACTTCAACATCTTGATGATCAACTTAGTTGCTACCATTGAAACTTAAAGAATATCAAGCGTGGGTGCTTGTAGCTGATTGAAGAATTCAAGAAAGAAGGAGTCTGTGGATTCGGAGCTTACACGGGGTCGTGTCAGTAAGTTCTACTGGTAGGTAGCATTAGGAAGTCGAGCGAGGAGCTTGTAATTCCTTTTGTATGAACTTCGATTCTTTCATAGTGGATTCAGGTTTGCCTTGAGGATAGGTGGGTAAAATCCTCCCCAAGTTTTTTACCGGTTTGGTTTTCCTAGGTGATCATATCCTGTGTTATTTATTATTCCGCTGCTATATTTTCTTGATATGATTGTTTGATTGTTTTAACCCGGAATTGCTTAATTTGACTAAGTAACAACTTGGCTAATTAACTAGGCTACTCAATCTGGTTGTGTTTTAAGGGGTCTAAATTTTCCATCAAGTGGTATCAGAGCAGGTTGCTCTATTGTCTGAGATTTTTGATCTCTGAGCTGATCCTTGACCCCTGTTGTCGTGGAGCATGGACACTCTCTTGTTGTTCCTCCTCACTTTGATGGGAATAACTATGCTTATTGGAAAGTAAGGATGAAAGCATTCCTGAAATCCATTGATGAGAGAGTTTGGAATTCCGTTGAATACGGATGGGAGAAGCCTACTACTCCTGTGAGTGAGTGGCAAACTTCTGAAAAAGAAGCAGCAGGCTTCAATAGCAAAGCTATGAATACCATATTCAATGCTGTTTCTATGGAGGAATTTAAGAGGATCTCTAATGTTGAGGTTACTCATACTGCTTGGAAAATCCTCCAAACTGTGCATGAAGGCACAAAGGCAGTTAAGATAAATAAACTGCAGCAATTAACTTCTAGGTTTGAGAGCATTAGGATGTCTGATGATGAATCCTTTGATGAATTTTATGCCAAACTGAATGATATTGTTAATTCTGCTTTTAATTTGGGTGAAATCTATGATCAACCTAAAATTGTTAGGAAGATACTTAGATCTTTAACTGAAGACTTTAGACCCAAAGTGACTGCCATTACTGAAAGCAAGGATGTGGACTCCATCCCTGTTGATGAGCCTGTAGGATCTCTTCAGTCCTATGAGTCTGACTTACCCAAAACAAACAAATCCAAATCAATGGCTCTTAAGTCTGTTGATGATGTTGAGGCTGGTGGATTTGATGATGAGCTCTCTACTATAGAGATAGCTTACCTTGCCAAGAATTTTAGAAACTTTTCTGAGAAATACAAATAGAAGAGCAAGAGGTACAAACACTACTGAAACTAGAAACTTTAGGAAGAATGATCCCACTAAGGTTAATAACTTTGAAAAACCTAGAGAAAAAGTAGGTCAATCTTCAAACAATTCTTTGGGTGCTCAGTGTTTTGGTTGTCAAGGGTATGGTCATGTTAAATCTGAATGTCCTACATTCTTGAGAAATAAGGGTAAAGTTATGGCTATAACCCTTAGTGATAATGAGGTTTCTGATGATGAGTCTAAATGTGACGAGGATGGAAACTTCATTGTTTTCACTGTTACTGCAGTAGTCAATGAAAGCATATATGTTGAGGAGAACCCTTCTGATGGGGAACTCTCTGAGGATGCAGATCTTCAAGAGGATTATAATAAACTTTGCAAAGTTGCTGCAAAGGATGCTATGAATGTTGAACTTGGCCTGAAGAAAATTGATTCTCTTGAGCTTGAAAAGAAAAATTTGCTTATTAAATTATTTGATGCTAATGATCTTTTGAACCATGTGAAATATGAGAACATGCTTTTACTTGATAAAGTTAAAACTTTAGAACATGATTTATCTGTTGCTAGAACTGCTAGTTCTAAACTTGATCACATGCTGAATGTTCAAAAGTATCCTTCTGATAAATCTGGGATAGGATATGTTGAAAGCATCTTTGTGTCTACTCCACATTCCACGAACTTTGTTCTTTCATCTTCTTCTGAACCTTCTGTGAGTAAGGTTGTGAGTGAAACTATCAAACCACCTGTGAGTGAGGTAGTCAAACCTGTAGAAGTTTCACCTCCTAAGAAGACTAGGGTTGATCTGAGAGAAACTAAACCTACCATTTCTACGGACAAGATGCATGGTAAACCTGTTTGGGTTTGTCATTATTGTGGAAAGTCTGGACACATTCGTCCTAACTATTACAAGTTTCAAGCTGCTAAGAGAGTAACTAAACCAAAGGTGCCTGTGCTTCAAGCACAAGATCCTATGGCACTTATTGGTGAATTGGTAAAGGCTTTGAACCTTTATTCCAATTCTGGAGTTGGAAATCATGCGAATGTGAATAAGAACTCCAATGCTCATAGTGCATCTAAAAGGTTTTGGATGTAAAAGACTCGACCTAATTGAGTCTTTCTGACATGGTCCTTGTACTTCATTGCTCATTCCTCTGTGACCATTGTTCTTTGTTTTTTTTTTGTCTCTTTTGTTTTGTTTCTAGGATTTGCATTGCATTACATTCATGCATTTCATTCTAGGATTCATTTTGTTTTCTCTTAAATAATAATAAAAAAAATAAAAAAAAAATAAAAGGAAAAGGAGAAAGCAAAAATGTGTTTGACATTGTTTTCTTGGTTTTTGAAAACAAGGTTGGTCAATTTATTTACACATATCATGTCCTATGTACCTTGTTTAGTTTTGATGAGCTTATTTATTGCACTTGACTAGTTGAAGCTTTGTGGTGCATGTTGTGTGGGAAAGATGTGTATGGTTTTTAATCATTTTGTCTTGATCTTGAAGTCACATGTTATTTGACTGTTGGATTTGATTCTTTTAAGAAATGCATAAATAACCATCTCACCACTGTTCACTAACCAATCATGAATACCTTAGTGCATATCATAAGATTCTGTGCTCGAGAAAGTGTAGCACATGCACAAAAAGAACATAAGGTGTTGCCTCGGCTTAATTGCTTAATGATAAAATTGGTGTGTACTATTAGGCTTGATGCCATCTCACATAAATAAAATTGGTGTGTACTATTAGGCTTGATGCCATCTCACAAACAAAAAAAAAATGAGGCAAAAATACAAGAAACTTACATGATTGCAAGTTTTTGTTCTAGGAGATGTGGGAGTTATAGGATGTAACTCTTTAGGTGATAGTCTCTTTTAAATTCTATGTGATGGATTATGTAAACTTTGTGATTGATTGCTATTCACATATCACCTCACATGTTTCTCAAAGTTTTTGCTAGTTGCACACACTACACAAGTTACTCTTTGTTAAACTTTGTACGTGTTATTGTGTGTGTTTTTGGTCTGACCAACCAAGTTTGAAAATACTTTTAGAATTATGCAAAACATTTTTTTTGCTTGAGAATTTAAAAAGAGAATGGCTGTTATTTTCTTTGGAGAAACTGGGATTAAATTTGAGTTTTTGAAAAATCATTTCATCTCATACTTATGCATTTTGTTTTCATAATTTAATGCTTTGAGGAATTGTTTTTCAAAATAAGGTTTGTGTTTTTCAAAACTATGTTTTTTTCTCAAAATTTTTGTGAGCCTCTGCCCAATTCGATCGATCCATTCTGATTTTCGATCGATCGAAAAAGTACTTTAATTTGTTTAAAAATGACTGTCTCATTCGATCGATCGAATGTATTTTTTGATCAATCGAAAGTCGCGAATCAGGTTTTTAAAAACACTGTTCTTGACCTTTCAAACACTTTTCAAAAGTTTTTTTTCAAACTTTCTTTCTCTCTCCGACGAGGCAAGGCTCCACAGTCAATTTTTTGTCGTTTTCCTCCGAATCTTTTGCAAAATTTCTCTTTCCTCAAGCCGGTAAGTCTGTTTTGTCCTTCCTTTTTGAGTTTATTTACATATTTCATGCATTTTTCATGCATTTATGCTCAAAATTTCGGACCCTTTACTTTTTGGGATTTTTGTTGATTTAAGCCTTATTATGTGTAATTGATCAATGGGTTTTTGTGGGGACATGCTATAAACATGATCTTAATGGTTTAATTTGATCAATTTTGGGTTTTGTGAGAAATTGAAAATTCTAGGGTTTGTAATTGATTCGAATTGGGAATTTTTGTTCAATTGGGTTTAATTGATGAAATTGGCTTGTTGTTTTGATGAAATTGGTTATTCTAATCTGTTTTCAACACTGTGGGATGATCTATTTATCAATTTGTTTCAAAATTATCAAGTGGTTTTTCAAATTTTTTAGGGTTTTTGTTAGAAACTCTATGTTCAAGCCAATTTTGTGAAATTGAACCTAATTCGAACTGTGGTTACTGCATTAGTTTATGCATCACAACATTGTTATTGTTCATGCATCATATAGATTTTTATTTGTTTTTATTGTGCTAACTTTTAGTCTGCCCTTGGTTTTGTTTTATTCTGTTCTTTTGGTTTTCTCTTTGTGTCTCTGTCTTTTCCATAGCATCATGCCTAGGAAGACTAGAGCCTGTAGGACTATTCCCTCATCTTCTCCATCCCCTCCTTCTTTTGACCGTGAGAGGTTTCCAAGTGAGAAAAACCAAGAGCTGTTTGAGAAGCTAAACCTTAAGAGAAAGATTTGGGCTGAGCGTTCTGTTCTCTTAGATGAACTTGATCCTGCAATTAGGGCAAACTTTGAGCGTCGGGGCTGGTTACCCTTGGTGGATATTTCTGATCCTCCTCCACCTTCTGCCTTGATTAGAGAGTTCTTTTTGAACATCTCTATCCGCATCTATGATTCCAACACTTTGGTAAAGAGTTGGATACGAGGCGTAGAGTACACCATTACTCCTCGGGTAGTGGCTGATGCTCTAGGGGTACCCTTGGTCCAGAATCCTGTCTATCCTTATGATGAGTCTCCCGAGTTGAGTGTCGTCTTGTCTTACATCACTGGGACTTCTGTCCAGTGGGGTTCTGATCCTAGGATCACTTCTGCTAAGCTTTCTGGGTTGCACTATTTGTTCTTTAGGATAGCTTGTCATTCTATCTGACCCATCTCTCATGTTCACATAATTCCTCTTGAGAGTTGTGTGTTTTTGTACGCCCTGGTTACTGATGTTCCTATTAGTTTTCCTCATCTCTTTCTTCGTTCATTGAACGATGTTTATAGGAGTTCATCTACTGCTCATGCTCTTGTGCATCCTATTTTTATTCATAGGATTTTGCTTTATCTTGATCTTAGTGGTTTTCCTTCCTCTGAGCCTGTTCATGTGATAGCTCCCATAGGTGCATCTTTTCTTAGACAGAAGGCCGCTCATCTTTGAGCTGGTTCTAAACACTCTAGGTCTGAGCCGTCTAGTAGCACACCTCCTCCTCCTTCTTCTTCTACAGGTCTTGCTGGTAAGGATGTCCCTGATCTAGTTGGTGATGATGCTGCTGCTGCTGATGTTCCTCCACCTCCTTCGACCGACTTTGATGTTCGTCGTACTCTGGAAACTGTCATGACCGTTCAGGAGGCTCATGGTCACATTTTGGTGGACTTACTAGATGAGATTCGTGCTCTGCGAGCCAACTTTGCCCGTCTTCATTCACCCTCACCTCCACCTTTTGATGGCGACTTGTGATTGCCCTTTGGCATTCCGTCACAAAATGGAGGAGTGGAGTTTTTGACTTGTAGAGGAGATTTTGTAGTTAGGGGGAGATTTTCTGTTTTTTGAGGAGCTTGTGGAGTTTTTAGATTGTATCTAGGTGCTTCACTTTCTATATCATTTTTTGGGGATATTCATGTTAGGGGGAGTAACATTGATTGATATACATGTTATATTCATTGATTCTTGTTGCTCTGTGATTCACTGCTTATTGATTTATATTTATGAGTTGTTCATTCATATATGTCTTTATTCTGTGTTGTGTGAATCTTACAAGAATGTTATACCTGTTGTTTTACTATTTTCTGTCACACATGCATTTATGCGTTTGTTGAGTATTTCAGGAAGATACAAGTTGATTCAACAAAACTGCTGTCTACACTTGCAACCAATGAATAGTAGTTGGGGTTGAATTTGAGTTTATGAGCATTATTTTTGTAAAGGGCTTTTTACTTGTAAACTTTGAGATTTTAATTAGGGTTTTGTCACGGATTGCCAAAGGGAGAGTTTGTTAGGTTCTAAAGGTTTAGGAATTTATGTATTTAGAACTCTAATTTGTAATATTGGCAAACCATGATCAAAACAATATGTTAAGTCTTGTTAAAGTATGCTCAAAGTTGATTAATTGTTGTAAAGTTGGAATCGAGAGACTGTAGATGCATTGGGGCATTTCGGTCTGGCTTGATCGATCGAAAAATAGATTCGATCGATCGAAAGTCGACCAGATTGCATTTTCTGCAGTTTTTCCAACTCAGCCCTAACTCATTAAACGTTTAGGGTTTTATGTTTTTGCCCTAGGTATATAAGGAAAAACCCTAGCCACGTTTTGAGAGTTGCTCCAGTTGTATTGTTGCTCATACATTGCGGTTTTGTGTAAATCTCTTGTGAGATCTAGAGGAGCTTTCCTTTACACAAAGCTTAGCGTTTTCAAGATTGAGATTACTTCAACATCTTGATGATCAACTTGGTTGCTACCATTGAAGTTTAAAGAATATCAAGCGTGGGTGCTTGTAGCTGATTAAAGAATTCAAGAAAGAAGGAGTCTGTGGATTCAGAGCTCGCACGGGGTTGTGTCAGTAAGTTCTACTGGTAGGTAGCATTAGGAAGTCGAGCGGGGAGCTTGTAAGTTCTTTTGTATGAACTTCGATTCTTTCATAGTGGATTCAGGTTTGCCTTGAGGATAGGTGGGTAAAATCCTCCCCAGGCTTTTTACCGATTTGGTTTTCCTGGGTGATCATATCCTGTGTTATTTATTATTCCCCTGTTATATTTTCTTGATATGATTGTTTGATTGTTTTAACCTAGAATTGCTTAATTTAACTAAGTAACAACTTGGCTAATTAACTAAGCTACTCAATCTGGTTGTGTTTTAAGGGGTCTAAATTTTCCATCAGAATTTACGACATGCTAATTGGACTCATGGTTAGAGAGTTGGACGCAGTCATGCATTACATAACACTTGAAAGTATATATTTGCTTTCTACAACTTAACTTTTTAAGAGCTATAACATGAATTAACTTACAGTGTTCTTTCGGTACACCAATAGGACTCATGGTTAGAGAGTTAGACACAATTGTGTATTACATAATACTTATAAATATATCTTTGTTTTCTACAACTTAGCTTTTAAGAGTTGTAGTGATAAAAATGCAATGGTGTTATTAGTTGTCACACATTATTAAAAATAATTCTTATATTATTAACATAATTAATGTATTTGCTCTACTTCCATAAAAAAAAAAAAAAAGTATTTGCTCTATAGTCTTAATGTAGTTTTCTTTATATTTGTGCAGATATGAGATTGGTGGCGTGAAGACTTTCTTCTTTGCGCTATTTGAACACTTTTTTCTCTTCTTTTTTTTTGGTATTGTTATATGACATCTTTCTTCTCTTGTTATAATTGTGTTGTGAACAAGGCATCTTTCTTCTCTTGTTATAATTGTGTTGTGAACAACTTACTTGTATAGATGGTTTAATATTATAATTGACTTTTATTTACTTTTGGATTGTTTGGATAGTTTGAATATTAATATGTTGAAAATGAACTTGTTACTGAAATGTGATGGCAAGTTAATGTAATGAAGAAAAATAATATTAGAAAATAATTAAATTTTTATAATAAAAAAATTGGGCGAAATTGTTTTCATCACCCCTAGGTTGCAATAAAAAAATTTTAAAATAAAAAAAAAACAATTGGTGACGAAATGTTTTGTTGCCTAATAGGCTAAACCAAAAAATAATGGTAAAAAGAAATTGCAATGTAATATTTCATCGCCAAAAAGTCAAACTATGAAAATAAACAGTAATTGGTGACAAAGAAATTCATCACCTAATCTATTGAATCAAGAAAAAAAAAATGGTGATGAAACATTTCGTTGCCTGATATTAGGCAACAAAATTATTTCATCGGCTATACATTATTCTATAAAAATAATCTAACGTTTTGGTGACAAAAGTTTCATCCCCATGACAATTGGCGACAGGGATTACGCAATGAAAGATAGCCATATGTCTTAGGTGACAAAAGTACGAGATTTTAGTGACAAAAATTCCTGTCACTATGGGCCCAATACAAATTGGCATTGAATTTTTTTCCCTTTCTTTTTCTAGAAAATTTAAAAAACACATTTGCCCACTTTCAAATTTTCTTTTCCATGGCTCTCTCTCTCTCTCTCTCTCAAGTATAACTTTAAGCTTTTTTGTTTTCACTTAGTATAATAAAAATAATCAAAATTTTATTTTGATTATTAACACTTTACATTTGATAAATTTGAATATGGATGTTATAAATATATTTTCACTTAGTTTATTTAGCTAGTTTTGTTAAATATTGAAGCATAAATGATAATTAAAGTAGTCATTAGTTGCAAATATTTCAATTTTATTATAAATATATATCATTTATATATGTATATTTATAATTTCTTTTATAAATATACATATATAAATGATGTGAGCACTGTTATCACAATTGAGAACTTTGCAGCTTTTGAACTCCCTCTTCCTAGCTTATTTGATACCCAGACACTATATTCTCAATCAAACATTGGTACAAGAATGAGTCCATGACATTCATAAATATGTCCAAATCTTTAAGAAAATTTTATTTCTAATACCTCTTAAAGTCCAAATAATGTGTAAAACACTAATGAATGTTTAGACCCCCAAAAATAAAATTACCAACACAAGCTTATAATCAAACAATATATGTGCAGAAAATGAAATATAAGCTATATCCAAATTGGTAACACACTCTAAACCATAATTAATAACCAACACAACAGTAATTAAAAGGTAAAGAGAAATGGAAGAAAGATGCAAACACAAAGATAACACGGCAATGAGTTATTGAAGAGGAAACCGAAGTACTCGCTGTAAAACCTCTCCGCCGCCCTTCAAGCAGTCAATAATCCACTAGAGAATGAAGATGGGTTACATGAATAGCATAAGGCCCTCCAAGCCTAATCTACCCAGTATACATAAGCCTTCCAAGCTTCTTGCTCCAACAGAGTTATGATGAACCTTATCTTCTCTAGCTTACCGGATCTCGCAATCGCTCATTGCATCAACCAAAATGAATTGGTCCCTTTTGAACTGCTTCCTAAGAACCAAAATACCTTCTCACTAATATGGGTATGGCGAAATAAGGATTTGGCTAAATGTACCTCTCAAGGATATGTCAATGGAGAGGGTGAGAGTAGAGAAATTTGGAGAATCAAAGGATGAAGACTGTGAATGAGTCAATCTTGTTTTTCTCTAGGGTTTCTCTCTCAAAATTCTCTTTGGACCCTCTAAACATTTCGTGGGTATAAGGGTATTTATATTATGGTGTATGAGGAATGTGAAAGGTTAGTTTTCAACAACAGGGTATTCTGGGGACTCAGGTTCGTGACTGGAACAAGTCCCGAGTTTGAGTCGCGAGCTAACTGTTGGCTAGATTGGAAGTTTTGTCCTGTAGTGCTCCAGCTGTCGTGACCCTTCAGCTTCTCCTGCATGCTTCACATGTGTGCCATTCTAGCGACTTGCCAGTCGCAAGCTAGTCGCGAGAATCCCTTGAATTACACACTTCTTAAGATTTCTTCACACACTACCCTTACATAATTCCCTCCTAAATACAGGGTATCTAATTGCTAAATTACAAGAAAATTTGGTATGGAATAAAGCCAATACATGATTGAATAAATTCAACCTTACAATCTTATTCAACATCATATATTCAAAAACTCTATGAGTATTAGAGCGGGTGCACTTGCTGTGGTTTAATTACCTAATTGTGATCCTAAACCCCTTAGCTATGGATGAAGCTATGGAAAAGGCTATGTTGGATTGTGGTTTAAATGTTTATGATAATGACTCAATGAGTATGTTTGAAGATTGTCCTAACCATGAACTCTTAGAATGTTTATTCACATGTTGAAATATTTTGAAAATGAGAATCATATCCTACACAATAGTCTATGTGTGTTGAATTCTTTAATTAAGAAGTATAAAAGAAGGAATAGAATATTGTGTGATAAGGTTGATAATCTTAAAACGAAAATTCAATCTAACAAGAGTGTGGACAATGAAGACAATTTTCTATTTGAAGGTCAAGAGTGCTTGTCCCATGCTTGCTTGTTTGTGCACAATTCTTTGAAAGTATTTAATTTATGTTTATTGTATCTTGATTGTGGTTGCTTTTGCCATGTGACGGGAGATAAATCATTGTTTAAGTCACTCAAAGAGAAGGACAGTGACTATATGACATTTGGAGATGGAAGTCATGCTCAAGTTCTTGGCAAAGGGACTGTTGAGATACCAAGATTACCTCTATTGAAGGATGTCTTATACATTAAAGGGCTTAAGGCAAATTTCTTAAGCATCACTCAAATATGTGATGAGGACTTCCTTGTCCAATTCTCAAAGAAGAGGTGTGTAATCATTGAGGAAGAAGGGATTCAAGTCTTGGAGGGAAATAGGACTACCGAAATGCTCGTATCGACATGTTGGAACTATGGCATCAAAGACTTGGGCATGCAAATTTCAAATAAGTGGCTAAAGTATCTAAACTTGAAGCTGTTGAGGGACTTCCAAAATTTGGAAATGTGGAGAAGACCATTTGTGGTGCATGTCAAATAAGGAAGCAAACAAAGGCAAATCATCACAAGGTGAATGTGATCGCTACTTCACATTGTTTAGAGCTTCTTCATGTTGATCTAATGGAGCCCACAAGAACTAAAAGTTTAGGAGAAAAAAGGTACATCATGTTCATTGTTGATGATTTCTCAAGATACACTTGGGTGGAGTTTCTTAGAGAAAAATCAAAAGCATGTGAGAAACTGGAAATTCTAGGCAAGAGACTTCAAAATGAGAAAAGGGCTTCAATTGTTAGGATAAGGAGTGATCATGGCAAGGAGTTTGAGAATGCAAGATTTGCGTATTTTAATGAGAAGAATGGGATCAAAAAGGAATTTTCAGCCCCTAAAACTCCTCAACAAAATGGGGTGGTAGAGAGGAAAAATCGAGTGATTCAAGAAATGGCAAGAGTTATGCTACTCAACAAGCGAATTCCTCAAAAGTTTTAGGGAGAAGTTGTGAACACTTCATGCCACATTGGTAATAGAATATTTTTCCGAGCAGGAACAAAGAAGACCACATATGAAATTTGGAATGGAAAGAAGCCAAAAGTGAAGTACTTTTAAGTATTTGGAAGCAAGTGTTACATTCTAAATGATCGGGAGAACCTTGGAAAATTTGTTGCAAAAAGTGATAAAGGCATCTTCCTTGGGTATTCTACTACTAGCTGGGCATATAGAGTATTCAACAAAAGAACAAAAACAGTAATGGAGTTCATCAATGTGGAAATTGATGATGCTATAACAAACGTAGAGATTGATGATGATGGAGAAGGACCAAGCTCCAAAGGACCCACTGTTGAGGTCGAAGCCCAAGATATTGAAGAAGAGGGACTAACACCAAAAAAGGAAATGACTCCCATGAATTCAAGAATGGAAACAAGGTCAATGTCTAGAACATCATGTCCTCTCACTCCTCCAGAATTTCATCATTCTATCTCCCGGAATGATGAAGTGTCCACCACAAAGAAGCCATCGTCAAGATTGGTTAAAAACCATCCAGATAGTAACATCGTTAGGTCTCTAGATAAAGGTCTTCATCTTAGAGAGGGAAACATACTTCAGCCTAATCATGTAACATACCATTGCTACCTTGCCCAATTTGAGCCGAAAAAGGTAGAAGCTTTTCAAGATGAAAACTAGGTTGAGTCAATGCATGAAGAGCTTAATCAATTTGTAAGAAATGATGTATGGGAACTTCTTCCTAAGCCTGAAAACGTTCATGTCATTGGCACCAAATGGATCTTCAAGAACGAGACCGATGAAGATGGAGAGATTATGCGGAATAAGTATCGGTTAGTAGCTCAATGATACACTCAAGTGGAAGGAGTAGATTTTGAAGAATCCTTTGCTCCCGTAGCAAGGCTTGAGTCTATCTGCATTCTTATGTTAATTGCATGCACTATGAACTTCAAACTCTATCAAGTGGATGTGAAATGTGCATTTCTGAATGGATACCTGAATGAAGAAGTGTTTGTTGAACAACTCAAAGGTTTCCAAGACCCTCACTTCCCTGATCATGTGTTGAGATTGAAGAAGACCCTCTGTGGCTTGAAACAAGCTCCTAGAGCTTGGTATGATCGGCTTACACATTACCTCTTGGATGGAGGATTCAAAAAAGGATATACCAACCAGAGGATATGCCGACCGAAGTCTGTTTGTCGAGAATGATGAGGACTACCTTCTCGTGGCTCAAGTATATGTTGATGATATAGTATTTGGAGCTACCACAGATGCTCGAGCTATAGAGTTCTTTAAAGAGATGAAGAAAGAGTTTGAGATGAGTATGGTGGGGGAGCTTGCATTTTTCTTGGGCCTTCAAGTCAAACAAAAGAAGGAGGGCATATTCATTTCACAAGAAAAATATGCTAGAAATATTGTCAAGAAGTTTGGATTAGATTCCAAAAAGCATGCCTCCACTCCCATGAGTTCATCTACAAAACTTAATCTTGATTCTTCCGGGGTAGAAGTAAGTCCAACTTTGTATAGGAGCATCATTGGGAGTTTACTCTATCTTACAGTTAGTAGACCGGATATTGCTTTTAGCGTGGGAGTTTGTGCTCGATATCAAGTTGCTTCAAAGGAATCCCACTTGACTATAGTGAAGCACATCATACGATATGTCAATGGCACTCCGAATTATGGCTCGTGGTACTCAAAGTATTCTAATGCTTGCCTCGCAAGTTATTTAGATGCAGATTGGGCTGGAAGTGTTGATGACTGAAAGAGTACCTCAGGTGGCTGTTTCTACCTTAGGAACAATCTTGTCTCTTGGAATAGCAAGAAAAAAAATTCAATGTCCCTCTCTACGGCAAAAGCAGAATGCATAGCTGTTGGAAGTTGCTACACACAACTTCTATGAATGAAGAAGTTACTTCATTACTATGGAATTTTTCAAGATACAATATGTGTATTTTGTGACAACACCAGTGCTATAAATCTCTCTAAGATTCTAGTTCAACATTCAAAGTCAAAGCACATAGAGATACGTTACCACTTCATCCGGGATTTGGTGGAAGATAAAGTTGTGTGTCTTGAATTCATACATACAGACAATCAAAAGGCGGACACCTTCACCAAACCTCTCGATGGTCCACAGTTTGAATCACTCCGAAAAGACCATCGGCGTTGGTACAATTCCTTGAATCTCATGTGTGTTGTGTGCTTTACTTATTTATCTTGATTTGATCTCACTTGTGTAGAGCACACACTTCTTTCATGGTTTCTTGTATAGCATGTTTTGACAAATTTTTGTTTGTTTTATTTGCTTGATTTGAATGTTATTTTTTATCAATCTTTACTTGTTTTTGTGTCAAAAATAAAAAACACATAAAAAATAGAAAATCCAAAAAGTTTGATCGGCATTATTGCGTTATGTCACACGAATGTTTTGCCTTGTACCTTCATACAAATGACTTTGTGCATTTACTAGTGTAGGGATAAGGGCCCAAAACTTCATATATTGGGCCTTGGGCCTTATCTGAGGATGTTGGCATGTCCGAAGAGAGATAAATAGAGTTGAGGAATTCTAGTTTAAAGTCTCATGAGTAAGAAATGAATAGAAGATGGTCTGAGGAGCAACTCCTCCTCAGCTATGGTTGATACGCCTCAAGCCTGAATTTCCACTGCAAGAATGCCCTCCATAGAAGCCCCAATGATGGAAGCATGCCTCAAAGACACACAAGAACAAAGGGGACTCAAAAATATCTAAGGAAAAGCTACTGCCGCCACATTAAATGCATTGCAGCTGCTTTTCTGGCTGCATTTATGTAGAGAAAACCCCTGAATAGTGTTTCCTTAGTCACCATAACTGACAAAGCGGTCAGAGGAGATGTCTGATGGAACCAGTACTCAAGTAGCAACCTAAACTATCAACAAGTGGAGGGTAAAGATTGCCTAAGAGGGACTATATAATAAAGAAAATCCTTATTGGAAAGGAAAGGGAAAAAAAGGAGAGAAAGAACACTGGAGCAACCAGAACTACACTTGTAATCAATTTCTTTGGTCTATGCAAACCTTTGCCTCCTCAAAAATACGTTCACACCATCTTACGTACTTTGTTCTTGCATGATCGTCTTTCAAACACTCCCTAGCCGTTGTTAGATTCACAAGGGCCTAGTTCTTGGATCCACTCTCTACAAATTTATTGTACTGGGCTCATTAACCCATAATCCCAGACATATTAGGCCTGGGCTGCAAACCATGCCCTTACAATTGGCACCGTCTGTAGGGAGAACTTATGTAATAGTGAGTACAATGGTCAGCTATGGTAGGATCAGGTCCACACAAAGCAAAGTCTCTAGGATCCAAGCAAGACAATCCTTTTGTCAACCTCGAATGGAGAGATGATAGTGAAGGGAGCGTGCACACCATGCATACTGGTAGGAGTCAACCTCGAGAAGGAAGCCACGTCTCCCACGCAAAGAGTAACAAGGCTATGCAGTTGGAAATTTACCAACTAAAGAAGGAACTGCGCCATGCACAATGAAGGTGGTATCCCTCTAACTCTGACGTTTCTTCTACTGACGAAAGGGACGTCAGTTACAGGCGAAGGTCCTGAACCCCGCCCAGTGAGACTTTCTCATACAAAGAAGAGCACCATCACGAACGAAGGATCAGAAGCCCATCTCACAAGGGTGTGGGAAACAATGCTATGAGCAAGGCCTTGGACCAGATCTCCAAGTCACCCTTCACACGCAAAATCGAGGGGGCTAGACTTCCTCGATGATTCACTCAACCCACCTTCACCATGTACAATAGTAAAACAGACCCCGTGGAGCATGTAAGCGAATTCAACCAAAGAATGGTTATCCATTTCAAGGACGAGACTTTGATGTGTAAGGTTTTCCCATCCAGCCTGGGACCTGTTGCCATAAGATGGTTTGACAGCCTAAGGGCGAATTTCGTAAGTTCCTTTAAAGAGCTCACTCAGTCATTCTGTTCCCGCTTCGTCACTTACAGCAAACCTCCTCGACCTTTGGCCTCCCTACTGTCTTTATGCATGCGAAAGGGAAAGAGTCTAAAAGCATATTCGAATAGATACTAGAAGATGTTCAATGAAATAGATGGTGACTTTGATGATGTAGCCATCAGTACATTCAAGCTTGGCCTCCTGGCCGAGCACAGTTTAAGGAAATCTCTGACTGGTAAACCTATTACTAGTGTGCGCCAGCTCATGGACTAGATTGATAAATACAAAAGGGTTGAGGAAGACCAGCAGCAAGGGAAAGGAAAGGAGAAGGTTATCCCTCAAGAGAGGAGGGATTTCAAGTCGGACCGATACAATAACAACCGGCCAATGAGGGACTTCGCTAGGCAGTCAGGATTTGCCAATCCTCAGGTGGTTAATGCTGTGTTTTGAGAGCCAATACATTAAGTTCTAGAGAAGATTAGGAATGAGCCATTCTTTAAATGGCCAAATAAATTGGCACGAAACCCTGAAAGATGCAACCATAACCTCTATTGCCAATACCACCAAGACCACAGACACACCATAGAAGACTGTAGATGTCTGTAGGACCACCTGGATCAGCTTAACCGTGAAGAAAAATTAAAGCAACTCTTGCACCACTCGAGTGGTCAAGGGAGCCAAGCAAACTCAGAATCCTGGAGAAATGAATCTTCGAGACCTCTTTTGGGAACGATAAACGTCATCTTTGCTGCTCTAGGAAGGACCGGCTCTTATTCTTCATGAGTGATGTTTGTGGCACAGCTATTCGCCGAGGATGCTAATCAAAAGCCAAAGAGGGCAAGACTGGAAATTCAGCTGGTCTTAGGCTTTTTGGACGAGGACAAAATCGGAACCATCCAACCCCACGATGATGCCTCGGTAATGACCCTTAGGATGGGCGGATATGACGTGAAGAGGGTGATGGTAGACCAAGGCAGTGGTGCCGAGATAATGTACCTAGACCTGTATAAGGGGCTGAACTTGAGACCCGAGGACTTAACAACCTACAACTCGTTCGAGGTGAGTTTTGATGGGAAGGTCGTCATCCCAAAATGCCAAATTAGACTACCCGTGCAGACCGACTTAGAAATAGTGAAGGTAGACTTCATCGTGGTGGACGCTTATTCACCCTATACAGCCATTGTGGCCAGACCTTGGCTTCATACCCATGGAGCCGTCTCCTCTACTCTATACCAGAAGGTGAAATACCCATCTGGGGGCCAAGTTAAGGAGATCCTGGGAAATCAGTCAGTGACAAGGCAATGCTTAGTGGCTACCATCTGACATCAACCCGAAGCCGAGTCATCGGCTCATGTCAAAGGTGGTTTATAGCAAGTAAAGGCTCTGGCGTTGTCTGTCGGTGGGTCGACCAAGGAGGCTAAATGTAAGGATCTGGTAAAAGTTGCTATCGTTGATGGTCCAAAGAAATTCTTTCAGATTAAGGCTCTGTTACCTCCCTTAGAGAAGGAAGAGTCGGTAGAGTTTCTTAGAAAAAAACGTGGACGTCTTCGCATAGAGCGCTTACGAAGCCCCTGGGGTGGATCCAAACTTCATCTACCATCATCTAAATGTTAGTTCATTCACCATTCCCAAGAGGCAATCTCCTTGGCGCTCGTCCAGAGACCACTCTGATGTTGTCAGAGATGAGGAGGAGAAACTAAAGCATGCGGGGGCTATCAAGGAGGTGTTCTACCCTGAATGGTTGGCCAATACTGTGGTGGTGAAGAAGAAGAGTGTCAAATGGCCAGTGTGCGTGGACTTCATGGATCTGAATAGGGCTTGCCCAAAGGATCCTTTTCCTATGCCCAAAATAGACCAGCTGGTGGACGCAACCGTAGGCCATCCCCGGGTGAGCTTCCTAGACGCCTTGCAAGGATACTGATGTGCATGAAATATATACAATAAAATACTCACATATCTACATATTTAGCTTTACTTTTATGTTATTTTGTGACTGATTATATAATCTCTTTGTGTTGCAAGTAATAAGGGTTTTACATGCAAAGTGGGGCTAGGCCAATTAAATCAAGCCAACTTACATCCAGCCAGGCATGAATATTAAATTTAAGTCCAATTGGAGTAAGGAATCAAAGGAAATTTGCACCAAATCCAAGTCCAATTCGGATTAGGATTCTAGCCTGCACATTAGTTAGTATTTTTGGCATAACTTTCGGCTCAGATGTCCAATCGAGATGATTCAAGTTGAGTTGGAAAGTTAACTTAAATGGCTACAACTTTGTAGTTCACTAGGAGCCCGAATTCTAAAGTTAAATGGGCCAACATAGTCGGCTAAGTAAAGCCTAAAAATCTGGGATTTTCTCCAAACGGGAATTCAACTTGTAATAGGATTCCTTAACCTATTTAAAGTCTTTTTAGGGCAAAACTTAAAGAGGCGAGTGCTAGGGCTGAGGGCTGAATGTATAGAGAGCTGCGGCTACTTCTTGCATGACTGTTAGTTTTAATTATTTTTCTAGTTTAATGTTTAGTATTTTATTTTTGTGTTTTATTTCAATTACTATGAGTAGCTAAATTTATAATTAGGGTTGAGGATGAAACCTTGTTAAGGATTATCAGTAATATTTATATGATTTAATTTTTCCACAATAGTTGTTCTTTAATGATTTAAATTGTTCTTGCTTCATATCAATTGACTAAGATGGGATTCTAGATATGAGTTCAATTATGTTTTTCTCATGATTTAGGATTTGTCTTAATTAATTGAATGCTTGGTTTATTAATTCTTGATTATAAAATTGGATATCGTTTGTGATTTGTCTGTCAATGGATACAAGTTATGATTTGATTTTTAGAATTGGATATATCTTATGATTTGTTTGGCTATGGATACAATTGATGATTTGGTTTTATACTTAAGAAGTGAAGAAGAACATGCTTTTGATTTTTAAAATAAGGATTTTAATGAGGATATTTTCCATGATAGCAAGATTGATTTCTAGATTATCATGTAGTGAGTTGGGAAAAATTAATGATCATAAATATATGCTGATATAACTTACAAGGTGGATTCCAAAACCTTAATTCCTTTCCCTTGATTGTTTACATCTTTTTATTACTTTATATCTTTTGCTTAGTTTAACTATTTACTTAATTTTATTATTTTCTTAGTTTATTTAATTTCAAAACAACCAATTTTTATTAAACTAGATTAGGATTAATTTGGTTAAGGTTTAATTAATTTTCCTGCGCTCATTTAAGTCCCTGTGGGTTCGACCTCGTTCTTGTCAAACTATACTTCAGTACGGTTCGTACACTTGCGAGTATTTTAAAATTTCACAAGAAGTTTTTGGCGCCGTTGCCGGGGACTTGGTTAGGAAAATAAATTAAGTCTTAATTGAATTTTTCCTTCTACTAGTTGCAGTTAATTTTTTTTAAATTAAAAAAAAAAATTATTTCTTTATGCTTGGTGTATGAGAACTTGGATACGTGATAAAGAAAATCATCTTGTTAGTTTTGATTATTCATCCAGAATGGGAGAAACAGGAGATGATTCAAAAACCCTTAGGGAGTTGTTCTCACCCATAACCACCAACCCTCCATCTTGCATAGTATTGCCTGCAACCACTGCTGCACATTTTGAGTTGAAACCACAGATAATCCACCTTCTTCCTACTTTTCATGGATTGGATAGAGAAGACCCTTATATGCATGTAAAGGATTTTCTTGAGATTTGTGCTACCTGTAAGTTCCAGAATTTCACTGATGACTCTATTCGCTTGTGTTTATTCCCTTTTTCCTTGAAGGATAAGGCAAAAGCACGGCTTAATTCTTTGTCACCTGGATCTATCACTTCATGGGAACTATTGGTTACAAAATTCCTCTCTAAAATTTTCCCAATGGCCAAGACCAATGCCTTGAGGAGAGAAATTGTAGATTTTTATCAGGATGAACAAGAGAAATTTTATGGGAGTTGGGAGAGATTTATGGACTTGATCTTAAAGTGTCCTCATCATGGTTTTGAAACATGGAGACTAGTACAATATTTTTATAATGGTTTGACTCAGACAAATCGTAACATGATTGAGTCCATGAATGGTGGTGGATTTTTGAGTCCTGTAGATGATGAGGCATACAAATTTCTTGAGAATTTTTCTGAAAGTTCACAACAATGGGATTTTTCCAACCGTAAAGAGAGATCTACCCCTGCAATTAAGAAAGGAGGATTGTATGAAGTCAATGAAGATTTAGACATAAAAGCTAGGTTGGACAATCTCACTCGTAAGGTTGAGGCTTTAGCTTTAGGTAGAGGGATGAATTCTATCAATCAAGTTCAAAGTAAATCATGTTCTATTTGTGCAAGTCCTATGCATACAACACGAATGTGTCCTTCTGCAGTTGGGTACCCTGATTTTTATACTAAGCAAGCAAATGCACTGAACAATTATGGAAAACCATTTGCTAGTCCATTTTCAGAGACATGCAATCCAAATTGGAGGAGCCATCCTAATTTCTCATGGAGGCAAAATTAGCCTCCCACAAATGTAGAT
The DNA here is from genome assembly GCF_002906115.3 of Quercus suber. Taxonomy (NCBI): domain Eukaryota; kingdom Viridiplantae; phylum Streptophyta; class Magnoliopsida; order Fagales; family Fagaceae; genus Quercus; species Quercus suber. The sequence goes on from NW_027069545.1 coordinate 255,961, forward strand.
GGACAACAAGTGCATCAACAAAGTCAATTTCGTCCACCTACTCAAGTATATCCTCCCATTCCTTAATCAACACCTCAGTTTGTAGCACCACTAAGACAACAACCATCTTTGGAGGAGTCTCTCAAAACTTTCATGCAATCAACGAGCCAAGCCATTCAAGAGATAAAAAGTTCCACCCATTTGAATACTCAAGCTATTTCAAAGTTGGAAAATCAAGTTGGCCAATTAGCAATCCAAGTTGGAGAGAGAAAAAGGAAAGTTTCCTAGTCAACCCATACCTAACCCAAAAGGACAGTATGCCATCAATGGTTCTTCTAGTTCTACTTATGGACAAGAACATGTTCAGTTTATTACTACCCTTAGGTCTGGTAAGAAAGTTGATAATCAAGTGAAAATGCTAGAAGTGGAGGATGATGAAAATATTGTGTTAAAGGAAAAAGGAATTCACAATTCACAGGATGATCATAAAGAAAAGAAGGGCAACTCAACCTCAATTCCAATTCAGGATCTTAGTTCTCCCCTTGATAGGAGATTTGTTCCTAAAGCTCCATTCCCTCAAAGTTTAATCAGTCCTCAGAAAAGTGCACAATTTGGAGATATTTTAGAGGTTTTTAAGCAAGTGCAAATTAATATTCCATTTCTTTATGCAATTTAGCAAGTTCCTACTTATGCTAAGCTTCTAAAAGATCTTGTGACAATGAAAAGAAAGACAAATGTCCCTAAAAAGGCATTTTTGACAGAGCAAGTCAGTTTAATCATTTTGAATAAATATCCAGTGAAATGTAAGGACTCTGGATCTCTTACAATTTCATGCAAGATTGGGGACCATCTCATTGAGTGAGCTTTGCTAGATTTGGGGGCAAGTGTGAACCTAATGCCATATTCAGTTTATTTACAGCTAGGTTTGGGGGATTTGAAACCCACAACCATGACACTTCAATTAGCTGATAGGTCTGTGAAGATCCCTAGAGGTATTGTTGAGGATGTGCTGATTAAGGTGGATGCATTCTATTTTCCTGTTGATTTTGTTGTGTTAGACACTGAGCCTGCTCTGAATGCCAGTGCACAAATCCATGTCATTTTGGGTCGCCTTTTCTTAGCTACATCCAATGCTTTGATCAATTGTCGGGGTGGTGTAATGAAAAATCTCTTTTGGGAATATGACTGTTGAGCTTAATATCTTTGACATAAGTAAGCAAGACCTAGACAATGAGGATATATGTGAGGTTAACATGATTAGAAGCCTAGTCCATGATACTTTCCTACAATCAAGTTGTGAGGATCCCCTAAAGGCTTGCTTAACCCATGTTGATTGCAATTTGGATACTGAAAAATCAATTGAGGAGGTCAATGCATTGTTAAATTTTGTTCCTCTCTTAAGTATTGATAACTGGCAGCCAAAAGTGGTCCCTTTTCCACTTTCTTCATCCCCATTCCTATCTATTGTAGAACCACCATAGTGGGATGACTTTTGGGAACACCAATTGATAAGTATACTTCAAGAGCATAAGGAAGCTATAGGTTATTGTTGATATTAAGGGTATTAGTGCTTCTGTGGTTTTGCAAAGAATTCACTTGGAAGACACTGCAAAAGCTTCTCAACATGTTTTTGACCCAAGTAAGTTACAATCTCATTGAACTAGTCCATTCATAATATACATTATTTATCTCCATGGTGTTGTTGAGGTTTGGATGGTCTTGTTTATCAGGATTGATCTCCAATTGTGTTAAATCTTTTTGCCAAAAAAAAAAAATCTTTTTTCATGTTTATTTTCTACTTCTAGATTAGACTTTGTGTTTATTTTCTTGTTTAGTTTTATTTTCTTTTGTTCTAGCTGATATTTGACAGAAATTACAATTTATAACAATCAGCTTGATCAAGGTACGTCTCCTCCTTCTCCTTACCTTACTTGTTTCTACTTGGTTCTCATGTTGCATATTAATCTTCTGCTCTCTTTTCATTCAAGACATATATTTGAAAGTATCATTTTTAACATTGAGGACAATGTTTGGTTTAGGTTTGGGGGGGATGTATATAGATTTCTACCTTTTCATTTTGTAATGTTTAGTATTAAAAAAAAAAAAAAATTCTTTTGCCTAGCTTGAGGTTTATGTTTTGAGTTCGTGATACTACTCTTGCTTAAAGAATTTCATTGCTTTCATGCTCAATTCATTGCACATGCACGTAGCCACTCAAACACAACTTGTTGTTGAAGGATAAAAGTGATTAGAAAATCTTGATGATAACAATGTGGAGACTGTAACCTTGTGAGTTTTGTGCCAATCATAATTTTTGGAGGGTTATTTATTGTTTCTAATCTTAATGTTCATTTGGAAGTGCGTAACATATTTCCCTTGTTGTAGTCTCATTGTTCTTTCTTTTGACCAAGAAAAAAAATATATGATTTTATGCCACACTTGAATTTTTGAAGTCATTGATGTTGAATGAACTATACTAGTCATTGAGAGATGAGATTAGGCCATTTTTGTCTACTTTGAGCCATATATGTGTTTTTTTTTTTTTTTATATACATTATCGCTAGTCACCCCGTTGAGCCTTTTAATTAGTCTTTCTTTCTTAAAACCCTTATCCATAGTGTTTCAAGATGTAATTTGATCAGTTTGTTTCAATGTGGTGGTTTGTGCGAGAATTCAAAGAAGAAAGAAAGAAAAAATAATAATTGAAAAAAAAAAGAGAAAAAAAAAAGTGTCAAAAAGAAGAAAATAAAAAGGGTTCTCATCAAATTTTGAGAAGTGAAATGTAAGGAAGGAGTACTACTTTAAAGAAGAAGAGGTGAAAAAAAAAAATATATATTGAATGGAAATTCCAAAAAGAGTTGACATTCTGACAAATCTTGAAAACATATCTTATTATTTACCTTCACCCATTTTTATTTCATTCCCTTTGCTTTTACCCTACATTACGTCCTAATAAAGTCCTTATTTGATCTTGAAGATTGTGTAGTTCAGATATTGATATGACTGAGAAGAAAAAGGTGTGGTATAAATTCTTTTTGGTATCCTTTCATGAGACTACTTGTTCTTTTTTGATTAAGCATTTTTCATGTGATCTATATATGAGATGTTTGATTTTGCTTACATTATTCCGCTCACATATATTATTGAGAGTGTTACACCCCATTTCAAAGTGATTTCATTTGTTGAGTGATAACACCAGGAAGATTTGAGTTGAATCATACTTTCAAATAGAGATTCAAGTCAAGTTTATTCTAAAACTAAGAGTATGTTTGGGTTGGCTACCACTATTCACTCACACTAAGTTTTGATGGCATGAGAAATTTCTTTAGCATTTGTAGTGTTTTTGAACTTGAACTAATCCTCTTTGCAAAAGGCAATTGAAAAAAAAAAAAAATTTTGTTTTGTTTATTTTAGTATTCATTTTTAGAATTTTGTGGATATATTCCCTACAAACCCTCACGAGACTACAACTCGTCCACTAGTGTAAGCTAGGGGTTTAAAGGCTTGTTGCATACGCTAAATGCAATCGAAAATTCTAGCGAAAGTGGATTAGTTAGGATTTTCTTTTTCTGTGTTTATAATTTCTTTGTTTTGCTTTGCTCTTTATCTGTTTTATTCGAGGACTAGCAAAATGTAGGTTTGGGGGTATTTGATGTGCATGAAATATATACAATAAAATACTCACATATCTACATATTTAGCTTTACTATTATATTATTTTGTGACTGATTATATAAAATCTTTGGGTTGCAGGTAATAAGGGCTTTACATGCAAAGTGGGGTTAGGTCAATTAAATCAAGCCAACTTACATCCAGCCAGGCATGAATATTAAATTTAAGTCCAATTGGAGTAAGGAATCAAAGGAAATTTGCACCAAATCCAAGTCCAATTCGGATTAGGATTCTAGCCTGCACATCAGTTAGTATTTTTGGCATAACTTTCGGCTCAAATGTTCAATCGAGATGATTCAAGTTGGGTTGGAAAGTTAACTTAAATGGCTACAACTTTGTAGTTCACTAGGAGCCCGAATTCTGAAGTTAAATGGGCCAAAATAGTCGGTTAAGTAAAGCCTAAAAATCTGGGATTTTCTCCAAACGGGAATTCAACTTGTAATAGGATTCCTTAACCTATTTAAAGTCTTTTTAGGGCAAAACTCAGAGAGGCGAGTGCTAAGGCCGAGGGCTGAATGTATAGAGAGCTGCGGCTACTTCTTGCATGACTATTAGTTTTAATTATTTTTCTAGTTTAATGTTTAGTATTTTATTTTTGTGTTTTATTTCAATTACTATGAGTAGCTAAATTTATAATTAGGGTTGAGGATGAAACCTTGTTAAGGATTATCAGTAATATTTATATGATTTGATTTTTCCCACAATAGTTGTTCTTTAATGATTTAAATTGTTCTTACTTCATATCAATTGACTAAGATGGGATTCTAGATATGAGTTCAACCATGTTTTTCTCAAGATTTAGGATTTGTCTTAATTAATTGAATGCTTGGTTTATTAATTCTTGATTAAAAAATTGGATATCGTTTGTGATTTGTCTGTCAATGGACACAAATTATGATTTGATTTTTAGAATTGGATATATCTTGTGATTTGTTTGGCTACGGATACAATTAATGATTTGGTTTTACACTTAAGAAGCGAAGAAGAACATGCTTTTGATTTTTAAAATAAGAATTTTAATGAGGATATTTTCCATGATAGCAAGATTGATTTCTAGATTATCATGTAGTGAGTTGGGAAAAATTAATGATCATAAATATATGCTGATATGACTTACAAGGCGGATTCCAAAACCTTAATTCCTTTCCCTTGATTGTTTACATCTTTTTATTACTTTATATCTTTTGCTTAGTTTAACTATTTGCTTAATTTTATTATTTGCTTAGTTTATTTAATTTCAAAACAACCAATTTTTATTAAACTAGATTATGATTAATTTGGTTAAGGTTTAATTAATTTTTCTGCGCTCATTTAAGTCCCTATGGGTTCGACCTCGTTCTTGTCAAACTATACTTCGGTACGGTTCGTACACTTGCGAGTATTTTAAAATTTCACAACAAGTTTTTGGCCAATACTGTGGTGGTGAAGAAGAAGAGTGCCAAATGGCCAGTGTGCATGGACTTCACGGATCTGAATAGAGCTTGCCCAAAGGATCCTTTTCTTATGCCCAAAATAGACCAGCTGGTGGACGCAACCATAGGCCATCCCTAGATGAGCTTCCTAGACGTCTTGCAAGGATACCACCAAATACCACTGGCCCCAAACGATCAGGAAAAGACAGCTTTTGCCACCCCCATAGGAAATTATCACTACAAAGTGGTAAAAAGCAATGTGGTGTCCGAGCACTTGAGGGACCTCAAGAGCATCTTTGAAATTCTGAGGAAACCCAAGTTGCACCTTAACGCTTCCAAGTGTTCCTTTGGTGTGGGATCAGGCAAATTTCTGTACTACATGGTAACTCACAGGGGAATTGAAGTTAATCCCAACCAGATTAAAGCAATCAACAGCCTACAACCATCTCGGAATCCCAAGGAGATCCAGAAACTGATCGGAATGATTGCTGCCCAGAACCAATTTATTTCTCGGTCAGTGGATAGGTGCTAACCCTTTTTCCTGCTGGTGAATAAATAGAAAGGGTTTGACTAGACCGAGGAATGCGCTTTGGCTTCCAGCAGCTTAAGGATTATCTCTCTCGGCCTCTTATTATGTCCAGTCCCGAGGTTGACAAAGCCTTGTTTGCCTACATTGTCGTGACCTCTCACGTGGTAAGCTTGGTCCTGATACGAGTTGACAACGGCGCCCAAAAGCCAGTCTATTATGTAAGCATGTCATTACATAAGGTCGAGGTCTACTATCTGCTGCTAGAAAAATCCATTCTGGCAGTGGTACACGCCACACGCAATCTCCCCCATTACTTTCAAGCACACACGGTAATTGTATTAACTTAACTCCCGCTCAAAGCTCTACTCCGGAGCACTGATTATACGAGGAAGATTGCCATATAGGCCACCATACTGTGGGCCTTTGACATTAAGTACATACCTCACACTTCCGTCAAGGGCCAAGTCCTAATGGATCTGGTGGCCGAGTTCGCAAAATCCCCCTTTGAAGAAGAAACGAAAGCATAACACGTGGATGGAAAATTAGCTAGCATGATCTCCCAATAGGGCCCCTTATTCTAGGTAGTGCACGTTGACGGAGCAGTAAATCAGAAGGGTTCCAAAGTGGGGCTAATGCTAGTATCCCCCGAAGGGATCACCATCGAGAAGTCTCTTAGATTAGGATTCTTGGCCACTAACAACGAAGCTGAATATGAAGCTCTGCTGATGGGAATGGCCATGGTTCGAAGAATGGGAGGAAAGGCAATAAAGATATTCTCGGACTCCAGATTGGTCGTCGGCCAAGTGAAAGGGGAGTTCAAAGTGAGGGATGAGAGAATGCAGGGGTATTTGAGCCAGGTTAGACACCTACAGTCAGACTTCGAACCCTTCAACTTGTTACATATTCCTAGGAATGGAAACGCCCACGTCAATTCCCTCGCCAAACTTGCAACCTCCTCGGCGCAGAATTTACCTAAAGTCATCCTCGTAGAAGACAAGTGCAAGCCCACAATGACGAATAGAGAAGTGGTTCATGTCCACCAGGTTAGGGTAGGGCCTAGCTGGATGGGCCCCTTAGTACTATTCCTGAAGGAGGACGCCCCGCCTGAGGAGAAATCAGAAGCAGACAAAGTACGTAGAAAGGCTCCTCGGTTCTGGCTGTCCGAGGACCAAAAATTGTATAAGCGCTCTTTTTCTGGACCATACTTGCTATGCATACACCCAGAGGCAACAAAACCACTTCTCAAGGAGTTACATGAGGGGATTTGCAAAAGCCACACTAGAGACCAATCTCTGGCACACAGAGCTATCACTCAGGACTATTGATGGCCAAATATACAAAGGGAAGCACAGAAGTATGTGAAAAAAAGTGCAACTAGTGCCAAAGATTCGCACCAAGCATACATCAACCGGGGGGAGTCCTGAATCCGCTGTCCAGCCCTTAGCTCTTCGCTCAATAGGGCTTAGACATTGTGGGCCCTTTCCCAAAGGCAGCAGGAAACAAGAGATACCTGCTAATCGGCACGAACTACTTCACTAAATGGGTTGAAGCTGAGCCTCTAGTGAATATCAGGGATGTAGATGCCAAGAAGTTTGTATGGAAGAACATTTTCACCCGATTCAGAGTCCCTCACACCCTCATCTCAGACAACGGCCTTCAATTTGATAGCAAATCTTTCAGAATGTACTGTTGTGACTTGAAAATTACAAATAGGTATTCTACCCTAGCTTATTCCCAGGAAAATGGGCAAGCGGAAGTTGTTAACAAGGTCATTGTAAACGGGCTCAAGAAGAGGTTAGACGACGTAAAAGGAAAATGGGTGGATGAACTGCCACACGTCTTGTGGACGTACCAAACCACACCTCGTAGATCGACAGGGGAAACTCCTTTCTCAATGACATATAGGGCCGAAGCTGTTATCCCTTTGGAAACTGATTTCCCAATGTTAAGGACCAACTCCTTCAATCTAACCAGTAACGACGAACTACTGGAAAGAAGTTTGGACTTGGTTGAAGAAAGAAGGGAAAATGTGGTTCAATTGGCATACTACCAACACAAACTCAAGCAGGGTTATGATGTCAATGTGAAACTGAGATCATTAGCACTTGGAGATCTGGTGTTGAGAAAGGTTTTGGATACTGCAAAGAACCTGACGTGGGGAAAGCTAGGACCTAATTGGAAAGGACTATATCATATCACCTCGGTGGCTAGTATAGGAGCGTATTTTCTGGAAGATTTGGATGGACATGTAATACCACGCCCGTGGGATGTAAACAACCTGAAAATGTATTATTATTAATGAAATTTTCTTCTGTCAATATGTTCATTTATTAAGGGAGTTATATTTCTCATTATTCCAACTTTTATAAGTGTTTAAACTAAAACCCAATCATGTCTGAAGTCCTCGGACCAGATGATGGGGGAAGGTTAACGTGCAAATGACAACTTTTATAAGCATTTGAACTAAATCCCAATCATGTCTAAAGTCCTCAAACCAGATGATGGGGAAAGGTTAACACACAAATAAGAACTTTTATAAGTGTTTAAACTAAAACTCAATCATGCCTGAAGTCCTCGGACCAGATGATGGGAGAAGGTTAACACGCAAATGACAACTTTTATAAGTGTTTAAACTAAAACCCAATTATGCCTGAAGTTCTCGGACCAGATGATGCAAGAACGTTAACACATAGATGACAGCTTTTATAAGTGTTTAAACTAAAATCCAATCATGCCTGAAGTCCTCGGACCAGATGATGGGGGAAGGCTAACACACAAATGACAACTTTTATAAGTGTTTAAACTAAAACCCAATCATGCCTGAAGTCCTCGGATCAGATGATGGGGGAAGGTTAACACGCAATGACAACTTTTATAAGTGTTTAAACTAAAATCAAATCATGCCTGAAGTCCTCAAACCAGATGATAGGGGAAGGTTAACACACAAATGACAACTTTTATAAGTGTTTAAACTAAAACCTAATCATGCCTGAAGTCATCGGACCAAATGATGGGGGAAGGTTAACACGCAATGACAACTTTTATAAGTGTTTAAATTGAATCACAAACATGCATGTAGTCCTCGAACCAGATGATGTGGGAAAATTGATACATTTTGGCATCTTTTCTAAGTGTTTAAACATTTCGTGTTATCTATTTATTTCTCACTAAGTCATAGCCAAATCCTCCAATTGGTAATTTTGGACAAGTTAAAATTCTTGAATTATTTGTCCAAGTGTAAATTCTTGAATTATTTATGAAAGTTCAATGTGGGTATGAAACACCCTTGAACGTTTAGAGCCCAAATTCCAAGATTACCAATTCAAACTTTATATCAAACAATTAATGTGCGGAACATGATAACAAGCTTATAACAGAATTGATAAACAATCTAAGCCAAATATAAACACATCCACAGCAGTAAATATAAAGCAAAGATAAAAAGAAGAAAGATGCAAACAAACGGACAACACACGATGTGTTATTGAAGAGGAAACTGAAGTCCTCGGCGTAAAAGCTCTCCGCCGCCCTCCAAGCGGTGATATAATCCACTAAAAAATATAGTTGGGGGTAATGTGCAAAATAACTGTGAGAAAGAGTTGTATATGGTTAGTTAGGCAACGCTTGAAACTATAAGGGAAACTAGACATCTCGAGTTTTAGAAACTCGAGATTTATATTTGAAAATCTCAAGTTTTCGAAACTCAAGTTCCAGGCAAAAAATTTTTTACTTTTTCTCGCTCTTATAGTGGCGTTTTTAAGTCCTATAGTGACGTTTTAAAGCCCTATAGCGGCGTTTTCCTACAAAAAAAATTTTATAAGTCCCATGCTAGGTTCAGGAAGCCCTATAGTGGCCTTTTTAAGCTCTATAGTGACGTTTTATAGCCCTATAGCGGCGTTTTCCTGCAAAATTTTTTCTAAGTGTCATATAGTGAGCCCTATAGCTCTATAGTAACGTTTTTAAGTCCCTATAGCGGCGTTTTTCGGAACTCGAGTCTTTAAAACTCGATTTTTACTTGAATTTTTTTCCGCCCGGGAACAATCCGCTTACAAAGCGAGACTTAAAAACTCGAGTTTTTTCATGGAACTCGAGTTTTAGACACTCGAGACGCTACTTTTCAATATTGTTTTGAAACGTGACAACTATCTAAATATTTTTATATTTATTGTTAAATGGAAATAAAATCTAATATAATTGGGATACATGAATAGCAATAGACCCTCTAAGCCTAATCTACCCAAGTATCTAAGCCCTCCAAGCTTCTTGCTCCAACGAGGTTACGCCGAACCTATTTCTTCTTTAGCTTCCCGGATTCCGCTACTAGACCATAGCATCAACCAATGTATATTGATTCCTTCCAAACTGCTTCCCTCAACACCAAATGAACCTTCTCACAGACGTGGGTGTGGTGAGATAAGGATTTGGTAAAAGACCTCTCAAGGGTATGACAATGGAGAGGAATAGAGTATAAGAATTTGTTAAGTTTCTTAGATGAAGATTGGGGATGAGGCAATCCTGTTTTTCTCTAGGGTTTTCTCTCACAAAATTCTCTCTAGAAGCTCTACACATTTAGTGGGTATAAAGGTCTTTATATAGTGAGGTGGTATGAGAATACGAAGAGACACATTTTTGCCAAACAGGGTAAATTGGCGGCTTGGTCTCGCTGCTTGTCCAAGTCGTGAAATCAAGTCGCGACGTAACGGCCTGGCCAGCTGGGACTTTTGTCTTGTAGTGCGATAGCTGGCGCGACCCTTCAGCTTCCCTGCGTGCTTCTCACGTGCCTAAAGTTGGCGACTTGCAGCCGCAAGCCACCCGCGAGTCCTAGCCGCGAAGCTCTGCTTCTTTGCACATACTTGAGCTTTTCTTCACAACTTCTCACACACTACCCTTACAATAATCCCACCTAAATACAGGGTTACTAAGTGCTTAATTTACAAGCAAATTGGCACGGAATAAAGCCAACACGATGGTTGATAATTTTCAACCTTACAATCTCCCCCTTTGGCTATTCCGTGACAAAACCCTAAAACAAACTCTAGACTTAACGTGTGAGTTGGGAACAGTTAGAAAACTCACTCACACCTAACTCTAGAATCTGCGAAGCTTTAGAACCATAAGAACAAGTAACTCTTGAAACACAACAACACAATAAGTTCATTGTATACAGAAACTTGTAATACATATGGAGCAAGCACAATGCGATCATGCACAATGAAATAAACCAATAAACCATGGCAAGACCAAAACAAGTAATCACTATAGCCAAGTGATCACAATGCTCATTCACACTTGGAATGAACATCCGGACATTTAAGACAATAAACGCAAGGTAAAATTGCTTGAATGACCAACACTTAACCAATGCACAGTACATGAAGTATGTGCATCTAGGAACAATCCTACAACGGGCACAAGAGTGACAGTACTTAGAAGAAAATGCAAGACATTTAGTTGGAAGTACTGATTTAACAAAGCCCAAAGGCTGCGTAAAGCATGGCACAAACCACAAAGGCCTACAAATGTGCATTGAAACAAACCCTTAAAGCTTACAGAAGCAACATGGGTACAAACCGAACCATACAAAATATAAATTACTTCCTTTATCATATCACTTCCCCTATCATGAATCATAGGAGCTGTGATGAACTTGGAACATATATACTTGTAACCTGAAACACTTGCACAAAACACATTAGACCCTTAGGGTAAAGCAAGTAATAAACGGACAAGTATAATGTAACAAATAAATTGCGATCAAGTAAACATGATGTGAAACATGTGAGCAACTTGATCATACACCAAACACCAAAACAAAATTTTCTTATTAGCTCAAAGTCTTCTCCCCCTTGGTACATGCATCTCCCCTATGGAATATCACTCCTCCTACAAATGTGCATGAGAAATAGAATTTCTCCCCCTAAGGATGTGCACAAAGGTCATATAAAAATGACAAAAACTCTCCGGTGTACTCCCTAGAGTATACTTTCCCCCTTTTTGACACGAATAGACAAAGGGGTCAAGGAGAAAAGAGGGCAAGAGATGAAGGTATGATAATTATGCATGATGGGTGCATTGATGCATAAGGGGTGCGAGATGAATGAGAAAATGAAGCTCAATCCTAAGACATGACATGCTAGGATAAAGAAACAATATATGAACTAATGCATGATAAGGGTAGCAAGGTGTGTGCAAGAGTATGCACATGTGGGGCAAGGTGTGTTAAGTATACAGCCAATGAACCAAACATGTTCCTAATGAGGAAACATGAGAGACCCCAAAGTTTGAAACTCATTGGAGTCCAAACAAGCGAGAAAATGCCTAAAAGGCATTTTATCAAACACCTAACGTGCACACTATGAACAACAATGTAAAACAATGCATGAACATTATGAAATCCACCCTAAATACATGCTCTTTTTGCCACAAGGGGTCAACATCCAAAGCAAATCATTAAAGGAAACCAATCCCATACAAAAATTTCAACAAAAAATAAGTTTGCCCAACCCCTATGATGAAAATCCCAACCAAGAGTGCAAAACTCTCCAAAACATAATCTAAGGATTCAAAATGATGGAAAGAGTCTAAAAATACCTTAGAGATGTTAATGGAATGAAAAACCATTCAAATTGGTTGGGTTTTGATGTAAAAATATTGAAATAAGGGTTTAAGAGAGGATGGGGGAGGTTTAAAACAAGTTTCCCATGAAAAAGCTCCTAAAAAGACTAATTCTGGGCATTTGGCAACCGGGCGAATCACCAAGCGAGTCGCAAGTGAGTCGCCAAAGCTTCTGGATGAACTCGCGACTGGGCAAGTCGCCAAAACGAGTCACCAAAAGTTGCGACTGTAACTCGCGACTGGTCAAGTCGCCAAAATTAGTCGCCAAAACTCGCGACTGGTCAAGTCGCCAAAACGAGTCGCCAAAAATTCTAACACTTGTTTTTCAACACAAAACATGTTTAAACATTGTAAAACAATGTAAGCATTAAACAAGAACACAAATAGTGATAAAAATCACTTCCAAAAACATATAAAATGATCAAAAATCTTTTTAGATTGATCCATATAAAGTTGAGCTCACACATATCACATTTAAAAAAGTACAATCGAAAAAATGAATAAGGCATTCATTGAACATTAGGCATGTGTGTTATGTGTGTGTATCAAGCGTGGAATAGTCCTTAGTCTAGAATGAAGCTTCAATGATCAATTCAATCAAGTCATACACAACTAGTACTAAGTCAACTAGTTTATCTCAATTATAGAAATGAACATATATGACCTCCCACAAGAAAATGATTACATATCTTTGAAGCTTTTCATTTGGCTTCTTTACAATTCATATCATTTGATCTTTTTGAATTAGTACATCTCATTTTAGAGATCGATGCCTGAAATTTTTGATATTTCAATATGGTGAATAAGCCTTTGGATTTTTGGACATCATATATTTTATTTTGGTTGCTTTCCCTTTTTCCTAGTCAATACTAGTATGTGCGACAGGATTTTACAGCTCAATATCTCTTTTCATTTGGAAATTTACATTTGGTGAGCTCTTTAAGCAAAAAAAACAAAATAAAGAGTGGGAAGATATATAGGCACAAGTTTATGCATGTCTCAAAACTAGCAAGACTATTGACTAATCATTCATGACAAGTTTGAAGATCGATTTACAACAATCACACAAAGATGTCAAGATTTTTCCCACAAAGATATAGGTGCATAAAGAGCAAGCTAAGCTCGTAAATGCACAAAGCCATTTGTACGAAGGTACAAGGCAAAACTCACATGTGATATGTGCTCAAACATATACAATCAAACTTTTTGAATTTTTCACTTTTTATGTGGTTTTGGATTTTTTACTCACATAAATTAAAACAAAAAGTAAGATCAAAACAAAAACAATGCATATGAATAAATGCAAGATGCACAAAATGCATGAAGATATAACATGCAATGCATGAAGGGTCTCACAAAGATCGAAAGAATTAGATCAAGGACCAAAAGAGCAAAAGCTCAACTATAGGAACCCTTCCTCATCCAAACGGAACGATTTTTTGGAATGAGTGTCTCATGAGAAGTGAGACGAGGGTTAGAAGAATGAGAACCAGAGATGCACATAGTCAAGGAGTTAAGAGCATTAAACACTTTCTTTAACAACATGCTATTTTCACTCAAATCCGGTTTACTCTTTTTAGCACAACTTCCAAGAAGCTCAAGTTTCTCTTTTCTTTTGATTCTTTTAAAAGCATGAAACTTAGAGCATTGAGGTCTTAGTTGACCAAAGGCATCATAATGGTGACAAACAATGTGTTTAGGTCCACTAGACTTTTTGGAAAGGGATCTAACAACATGATTTTGTTCTCTCTTCAACTTATAACATTAAGGTCTTATATGACCAATCACACCACAATGGTGGCAAGTTGGAACAAACTTAGATCCATCCAAAGCCTTAGGTTGAGATCTAAACAGAGGCTTTGACCTAACATCCTTTTTCTCCACCTTTTGATTCCTTTTATATGGAGGAATGTACACTGATTTGTCCTTTGGGGTAGAACACACAATAGGCACAAAATCGGATACCACAACATGATTGCAACAAATAATATCATCCCTTTTAACAATAGGTTCAGCAATCAAGTACTTGGCATGCATCTTAAGAAATTCATTTTTACATTTTAGCTCATCAACAAGTTTGTTAGACAAAACAAGTTTAGCATCCAAGTCCATATTCAAACATTCAAACTCTTTCAGCTTTTCAACAGAATTTTCAGCAAGTTTCTTATATTTTTCAACCAATTTGTTGGATTCATTGAGTTTAGCAATCAAATCATCCTTTTCACAAAATAACTTGTTCAAATCCTTATTAAACTTCTTAGCCTTTTTCTTTAAGAGTTTGATGTTAGGAATATCAATAACATCCAAAAATTCATGTAACATAGCATCACAATTATGAGGATTCACACTCATAGAGGCATTTTCACAAATACGTGGCATGTTACAATCAACACTAATCAAATCATATAAAGATGCATACAATGCAACATCCATGGTAAATAACACAAGGGGTCAACGATCACACTTAGGTATTTAAACCACAACAAGTGTACTCACTCTGATACCAATTGAAAGTTCAATATGGGTATAAAACACCCTTGAACGTTTAGACCCCAAATTCCAAGATTACCAATTCAAGCTTTATATCAAACAATTAATGTGCGGAACATGATAACAAGCTTATAACAGAATTGATAAACAATTTAAGCCAAATATAAACACATCCACTGCAATAAATATAAGGCAAAGATAAAAGGAAGAAAGATGCAAACACACAGACAACACACGATGTGTTATCGAAGAGGAAACTGAAGTCCTCGGCGTAAAACCTCTTCGCCGCCCTTCAAGCGGTGATATAATTCACTAAAAAATATAGTTGGGATACATGAATAGCAATAGACCCTCCAAGCCTAATCTACCCAAGTACCTAAGCCCTCCAAGCTTCTTGCTCCAAGGAGGTTACATCGAACCTATTTCTTCTTTAGCTTCCCGGATTTCGCTACTAGAACATAGCATCAACCAATGTATGTTGGTTCCTTCCAAACTGCTTCCCTCAGCACCAAATGAACCTTCTCACAGATGTGGGTGTGGTGAGATAAGAATTTGGTAAAAGACCTCTCAAGGGTATGACAATGGAGAGGAAGAGAGTAGAGGAATTTGTCAAATTTCTTAGATGAAGATTGGGGATGAGGCAATCTTGTTTTTCTCTAGGGTTTTCTCTCACAAAATTCTCTCTAGAAGCTCTACACATTTAGTGGGTATAAGGGTCTATATATAGTGAGGTGGAATGAGAATACGAAGAGACACATTTTTGCCAAACAGGGTAAATTGGCGGCTTGGTCTCACGGCTTGTCCAAGTCGTGAAATCAAGTCGCGACGTAATGGCCTGCCCAGTCTGGGACTTTTGTCCTGTAGTGCGACAGCTGGCGCGACCCTTCAGCTTTCCTGCGTACTTCTCACGTGCCTGAAGTTGGCGACTTGTAGCCGCGAGCCACCTGCGAGTCCTAGCCGCGAAACTCTGCTTCTTTGCACATACTTGAGCTTTTCTTCACAACTTCTCACACACTACCCTTACAATAATCCCACCTAAATACAGGGTTACTAAGTGCTTAATTTACAAGTAAATTGGCACGAAATAAAGCCAACACGATGGTTGATAATTTTCAACCTTACAATTTATCCGAGTACAAATTGCTATTAGTACTTGCTACAGCTAGAATGGTCACAAGATAAATTTTGTTTGAAACAATAATAATCCCGAGAGTATGAAAAGCAAAAACACAAGAAATTGAAAGAGAATTCCATTCATTAATCAAAAGTAGTATCATTACATACGGTGGTAGAAACCATAACAAAAATAATGATGATAATACTACAGCATGACATATATATAACAAAATGAAATAAAAATATACTATGGCTACTTCTGCACAGGAAAAGGTCCTTTCTTGGAATCAGTGGCCTTGGGCTTAGCACCCCCAACATCAGACTTGGAATCTGCTACTTTGGCTTGGGAGACCATATCCTTAATAGAGATGTTGTCCTCAAAGGGAGTAAAGGCTTCCCACCACTAAGGATAGGAGCTCTTTACCCTTCCTAACCACCACTGAGGGAACCTCAGCACCCACAGTAAGGGCTTGGGCATCAAAAGCCTGCTTAGGAAGTAGGAGAGGAAGAGCAGTAGTCGGAGGGAGGTCAGTTGGCACTTCACGAATGTGTTCGGGGAAGAATACGTTCTCAACCTTCCTCAGCTCGGAGTCTGCAAGGACCCCCACACTATTAAGCGCCTCTGTCCAAGAGATAGTGCAATAGTCCCTGCACACTTCAGCCTCCTCCTCGACCATCCTTTTCTCTGTCTCCTCCACCCCATGCTCATAGGCCGCAGTCACTGCAGGTTCAGTGGTTTCCTTGGCCACCCGGGCTGCCTCCTTTACTACATCCCTAACCCTCTACAGCTCGGCCCTAAGGTCCAAGACCAGCTGTTTCTAGGTGGCCAAGTTAATCTCTATTGTGAACAGTAGCTTCTGTTGATCCTCGACTTGAGCCTCAGCAATTTTCAGCCCCGCCAAAGCACTCGAACGCTCATGCTCAAACTCCTTCAACTTCTCGGCCAACCATATCTTATCCTCCTTTTCAGCCCCGAGTGCTTTCTCGACCTTGCACCAAGAGTAGGACTCAACCTCAAGTTTGTGATGGGCACTTCGAACCCACTCTTCGGCCACATAAACCTGCTAAGTGACCTACATAAAAGTGGAAAAACGGTTAAAGCATATATATGAAAGAAATATATATAAACAAATTAAAGCATTATTAGAAGCTTACTTACCACATTAAGGTCTCTCTTTAGAGACATGAATAAATCAGGCTGTCTTGTCTGCCTGAGAGCCTCCATGCCCCTAGGAAGGAGGAAAGGCTACTCCAAGGCTTGGGCTAAGTGGGTGGCGAGCCCCCTGCTGGATTCCCTTATGGTGGAGTCATAGGGGATAAGGGCCCCGTCCATCTCTATCACGGGGGCCCACGTACGCTGTTGGCGGTCTCTACTATCTATAGATTTAGACCTCTTATCTCTAAGGTCTTTGGTCTTTCGCTGTTTGGTACCCTTTAAGGGGGCACCTCCTCTTCTTCCAACTCCTGTAGTGGCCTCTTCTTCTTCGGATAAAGATCAATGCATGGTCCCAGGTTAGCAGGAGGAGGAGGGGGAGGAAGATTGGCAGGAACCTGGGCCTTGGGAGCTTTTATCGGAGTTGCCCCCTTGTTCCTTTTTGCCATCAGACCCCTCAAGCTGGATCTCTTCTTTTGTTGTTCCATCCTTTCTTCTCCCTTAGGGCTCGAGTCAATCTGGGTAACAGCTAACTTTGAGAGGCAAGCAGAAGAAAGACTGTAAAACTCAATTTTGGAATCCGAGAGCTCCGCAGGTCTCTTTGGTGTTCCTTCTTCCCCTTCGAAGTAAAACTAGTCTATCTCCTCATCCGATGACAACCGCGAGGAGGCTACTCCTTCTTCCAATGCAGCCGCTGCTTCGAGAGGGACTTGTTGAAGTGGTATGATGAGCGAAGGAGGAATTTGATGGCCTAGTAGTATAACCGGAAGGAGGTCATCTCGAGCCAAGAAATTCGGCTTCGACACGTTAATACAGTTTATCCGAGGATCACCAGCTCTGATGGCGTGTCCGACCTCTTGAAAAACCTTGGAGATAGGATCAAAGTCTAGGACCAAGCAAACAACCCGTAGTTGTTAGTCCTCACTCACAAAAATTTCTAATCGAAGCAAGTAGTTGAGGGCTGCAACGTTCATGAAACTGAGACGAAGAGCAACTTGCCTCTTATCTACAGAAATAGCCAAGAAACCAAACACCATCAGACTACGAAAGTCCATCATCTAAAGAAAATAAAATGCAGGACATGGGTGGGGTTAAAGAATCTAAGTTTTGTGCTAGAAAACCTAACTCTAAGGCATCCCACCTAGCTCTCTCTCTTGGGTTGGGCAGTGGAGACCATCATGCCTTGCCCCCGAAGCGATGAGGTAGTCATATTTCATCCCATTGTTGGATTTGGGGAGGCACGAAATAAGCCTGACAATGGTCGACCTGGACTTGAGGTAAAACCCTTCATTAGCTTAAGAGTGGCACTCGTACATGTGGACCACATCATGCCATGTAAGGCCCAACCTAAGATGCTCGTTAAGAGCATCAATGCAGCCTAGAATCCTAAACATATTAGGCATGCACTTATAGGGGCACAGCCTATGGCTAATGAGGTAATCCCGAGTTATCTTGCCTATAGGAAGGGTCATCCCTCCTTCTATGAAGGCTATTATAGGGATGATGACTTCCCCTTCCTCTCTATGCGAAACGATTTGCTCTAGGGAGAAATATCGTAGGCCAACTTCATGGGGGAATATGGTACCTCTATTTAAAAATCTATATTTTTGCAGGAGAGTCTACTAATCTCTTCTACCCATTTAGCTAATCTAAGATGAAGAGACTAGGATTTGTAAATAAGGAAGTAATAACTAAAGAGCCGAGGAGAAAAAGAAATATTCAGCGAAAATGTAAATTCGTAGGAACTAAAATGTATTCTAATCCTTGATACCTTTAAAGGAAAAAGTCCTAGAAGATCTCTTGAGGAAAGGGGGTGAGGAGTCATTTTATCTTGGAAAGTTGTTGAGAGCATAAGTGTCTGATATCTCTGGGAATTTGAAGGCTTGTAAAATGGAGAAAAGATCTCCCCGTACACTTTATATAGGAAGCAAAAGTAAATGGGAATTATCCCGCTCAAAATTCCAAAAGAAAAACTCAGTCGTTGGATCTGTGCCCCACCGTTGGATTTGTGGGAACAAGGCACTGCCTAGAGCCATAAATGACGATTCACGGACCCGGAAGCATCAAAAGCAGTTATAAAGCACAGAAAATGGTGCTCTCACATGTGTAAGCCAGAGAAATAGATGGACTCATCTTTTGAAGATCAAAACTCCACTTTTTCTCCTCGGATGAAAGGGAAAAACCGAAGTTTTGAAGGGCTATTATAGGGATAAGGGCCCAAAAGTTCATATATTGGGCCTTGGGCATTATCTGAGGACGTTGGCATGTCCAAAGAAAGACAAATAAAGTTGAGGAATTCTAGTTTAAAGTATCATGTGTAAGAAATGAATAAAAGGTGGTCCGAGGAGCAACTCCTCCTCGGCTATGGTTGATACGCCTTAAGCCTGAGTTCCCACTACAAGAATGACCTCCATAGAAGCCCCAATGATGGAAGCATGCCTCGGAGACACATAAGAACGAAGGGGACTCGAAAATATTTAAGGAAAAGCTGATGTCGCCGCATTAAATGCATTGCAGCTGCTTTTCTGGCCACACTTATGTGGAGAAAACCCCTGAACAATATTTCCTTAGTCACCGCAACTCACAGAGGAGTCAGAGGAGATGTCTGATGGGACAAGTACTCAAGTAGCAACCCAAAATATCGACAAGTGTAGGGTAAGGATTGCCTAAGAGGGACTATATAATAAAGAAAACCCTCCATGGAAAGGAAATGGAAAAAATGAGAGAAAGAACACTGGAGCAACCAGAACAACACTTGTAATCAATTTCATTTGTCTATGCAAACCTTTGCCTCTTCGGCAATACGTTCACACCATCTTACGTACTTTGTTCTTGCATGATCGTCTTTCAAACCCTCCCTAGCCATTATTAGATTCAATAGGGCCTAGTTCTTAGATCCACTTTCTACAAATTTATTGTGCTGGGCTCATTAACCCATAATCCCATACATATTGGGCCTGGGCTGCAAACCGTGCCCTTACAACGAGCGTAGCTTGTTCTTTATGCACTCATATCGTTGTGGAAAAAATCTTGACATCTATGTGACTGTTGTAAATAGATCTTCAAACTTGTCATAAATAATTAGTCAACGGTTTTGTTGATCTTGAGACTTGCATAAACTTGTGACTATATATCTTCCCACGCTTTTATTTTTATTTTTTCTTAAAGAGCTGAACAAATGTAAATCTCAAAATGAAAAGAGATATTGAGCTACAAAAGCCGTCGCACGTACTAATACTTGACTAGGAAAAAGGGAAAACGACTTTTATGAAAATGTATAATGCCTCAAAAAGCCAAAGGCTTGTTCATCAAATTGAAATATCAAAAATTTCAAGTATTGATCTCAAAATGAGATGTATTGATTCAAAATGATCAAATTATTCAACTTGTTTAAATAAGAGCACTAGCATCCAGGGATGTATACCAATCTCTATTTTACCATCTAGACAATTACTTTATCTATTATACCATCCCACTTTACAATACACCCTACATTCCAATTTTTATTTTTACATCTAACCCATTAAAATAATATTAACTACACAATAAAATAATATTTAAAAAATAGTATATCTCTCCTCTCTCTTCCTTTTCCTAAAAAAAATAATAATTTCGGTCTCTTCCCTTTCCTAAAAAAAAATAATACATAACCACCCACCACTAAAGCCACCGATTCAAACCCAAACCCAATACCCAATACATATACACAACCAATGCAAACCTCAAACCCACGGCCAAACCAAAACATACAGACACCCACAATCATACCCACTTCTCAAATCTTAAACCAAACCCAAGGACAAGAAAAAAAAAATGAGGGAGCTTAAAGCAGAAAAATAAAAGAAAATAAGGTGGCGGCTATGGTGGTCAAATTGTGTTTAGGATTTGAAGAGGAGATAGGATTTTCAGATAGAAGAATCTGAAGGAGGAAGAGGGCAAGCTCAAGTTAAGCCATAGTCGTGGAGGCTTGTCAAGTGGTAGAGCAAGCTCGAGCCTTAGTGGTCTGTGAGCTTAGGCCCAGAGAGAATTGAAAGTTTAAGAGAGAGAGAGAGAGAGAGAGAGACAAATGGGCTGATTTTTATTTAAAAAGGAGAGAGATGAATAAGATAGTGAAAAATAAGTTTACATCCCCATGTACAGTAGGTTTTATAAATAAGAACTGACTGTTCATAGTTGGTATAATTTTTTAGCAATACACCCCGGGATAATGATGTGTTTGAGCTTGTGAGTTGCTAAAATAGCAACTGGGGGGTTTTTACACCCCCCTCAATGCTAGTGCTCTAAGAAGACTTTACTAATATGCAACATGAAATGTCAAATGCCTTTAAATTTTAAAATTTTCTTTTTCTTTTCTTTTCTAGTAATGAGATATAAATTTTGAATTTTGACCTAGTATAAGAGATTTACGAAAATGTTAGGAACCTAGTGGTTCCTAATGTGGATGGATGGGAATAATAGGGAAATTGACTAAATTCGAAGTAGTCACCCTCCATAGAGAAAGAAAGAGATAAAGAGAAAAAGATGCACTAATGTACTAAGCAATTGGTTTATTATTCAATGATGGAAATGTGATTATAAGTAGGCATTTATAGAACCATAAAACTATTATGTTGGCCCATATGGCCTTATCCTAACAGTCCTATTATTCTCACGTGCATTTCTAACATTTCCTTCCCCTTCAAAACACCCTAGCCACAACATGTTGCTTGAAATGACACCTTCATGAGGGGAAATTGGCCACTAAACCAATATGCCAAAGCATCTTGATCGCTGAACACATCAAATACTTCCAAGCATTTGATAATATTGTCGGCGAAACTTCTTTCTACCTCCGCTCTTCAATCATTAGCCCAAGCATCACAAGGAGCAATTGCACCAATCATAGCGAATCTTGTTGCACTCTAGATTGGTCTTGAAACAATTTGATCAAGGGAATTTTCCTTCCTTGGTTTGTGTTGGGCAACCTCATTTCCATTACACTCTAAATCATAGTTGGAAGAAATTATATACAAATCTTAATAGACATGATAGGCTATAGAACTTAATAGGCTTGATAGGTTTGGCTTTGGAACTTGGTGGGCTTGATAAGCAATGAAGAAAGTTGTTGATATCATATTACTTCCAGGAATTAATGATGGAACCCACGCTTCATGTTTTGGCATCACATTATTTGATGATCTTATATCAATTTTATTTGCTGAAAAGCAAGCATCTGATTCAATGGATTCTTTGGAAGAGATAAAGAATTGTCCATTGTATACATCTGACGTGGCTTCAAGCTTTGTTTGCTCTGCATTAAGAGATGGCTAAGCCTTGTGGTTCAAAAGCCCCACCTCATGCTCTTGGCTTAATGAGTGACCAATTTCAATGTCGCTTGCACCTTCAATATCAAAGCCAGTTTTTGTTGATTCCACAACTTGAAACTTGTCGCTTGTACCTTCAAGAAGCTGCAACTCCTCTTCCGTCATGTTCTCAAGATCCTCTTGCAATCTTGAGAGTTCTTCTTTCATGGCCCTTTTAGATTTAGTCAAGGCCTTGACCTTCTCTGAAACATCCTTGACATCCTCTGAAACTTTATTCAACATTTGCCGTATTTCTTTCCAAAGTTCTTTTCGGTCACATTTGCTCATCTCAAGATTGACGGCTCTAATACCACTTGTTAGGAACCTAGTGGTTCCTAATGAGGATGGATGGGAATAATAGGAAAATTGACTAAATTCGAGGTACTCACCCTCCATAGAGAAAGAAAAAGATTAAGAGAGAAAGATGCACTAACGCACTAAGCAATTGGTTTATTCTTCAATGATGGAAATGCGATTGCAAGTAAGTATTTATAGAACCATAAAACTATTCTATTGGCCCATGTGACATTATCCTAATGGTACTATTATTCCCTATGTGCATTAATAATTTCAACATGTGTTATATGTGATTAACATGTTTGGAATTGTAACCAACTAACTAACTAAATGTAACATTACAACAATTATTATCTATATAGGGGTTCCTGACAGAAAATAGTTAGCATAATTCTTCACTATAATAAGTTTTTAATGACTTCTAGGCTTTGCTAATCTTAACCAATTAATGTTTTTATACCAAAAAAAAGCAAAAAAACTATGAAATTTTTTATTGGAAAATGTAAATTTCAAAACAAAGAAATTGATAAGAATAAATGAATAAATAAAGCATTAAACTTTCCATTGAGTAACATTTCCCTAATCACTTTTATGATTTTTCTATGAATTATCACCTTCTTCTACTTCTTCTTTTTTGTGTTTGGGGGGAGGGGGGGGGGATGAATGAAAAAAATAAGTCATCACTTAATTATAATACATATTATAATAGCAAAATACTACTCAAACTCCTCTTCTATTGCAATTATCAAATTATTAAAATAATAATAATAAATAAATAAATAATAATAATAAATAAATAAATAACCACTGTATAAGGTAAATGAATCAAAGGATGCTTTTGGAATTTGGAAACAGCTATCCAATTCAAATCATCATAGGATGTTTTGGCTGCTTTGCACAATGTCTTATTAGAGTCTTAGCATTAATATATCTCTTTTGTTCTTTAAACTTATAGGATCAAGTGACAAAAAAAACCATGTAAAAGCAAGTTCTTGAACCTTATGTGGATAAAGTGATAACAATAATAAATTTTTTTTTTTGTTTTTAAGTTTACTTATTAAAAACGTTCTAACAAAAAGGGAATTTGTAAGGTTGAATTTATTCAATTATGTGTTGGATTTATTCTGTGCCAAATTTGCTTGTAATTTAGCAATTAGATACCCTGTATTTAGGTAGGATTTATGTAAGGGTAGTGTGTGTGAGAGTGTGAAGAAAA
Organism: Quercus suber; assembly: GCF_002906115.3. Classification (NCBI taxonomy): domain Eukaryota; kingdom Viridiplantae; phylum Streptophyta; class Magnoliopsida; order Fagales; family Fagaceae; genus Quercus; species Quercus suber. Next base: position 279,782 of record NW_027069545.1, read on the forward strand.
ATCAAGATGTGTGCAAAAAAATCAAGATGTGTGCGCTCAAGAAGAGCCTCGCGACTGGATCTCATGACTGGCAAGTCGCCAAAGGTGGCACATGTATGAAGCATGCAGGGGAGCTGAAAGGTTACGACAGCTAAAGCACTACAGGACAAAACTTCTAGTCTGGACAGGCAGTTAGCTCGCGACTCAAACTCGCAACTTGATCCAGTCGCGAGGTTGAGTCGCCAAAATGCCCTGTTTGGTTGAAACATGACTTTTCGCATTCCTCATACACCCTACTATAAATACCCTTATGCCCACGAAATGTAGAGAGCCTCTAGAGAGAATTTTGAGAGAGAAATCCTTCAGAAAAACAAGATTGACTCATCCACAATCTTTATCATTTGATTCTCTATTGATATATCTTTGAGAGATACATTTGCCAAATCTTTATCTCACCATACCCATATCAGTGAGAAGGTGTTTTGGTGCTTGGGAAGCAGTTCAGAGAGGACCAATTCATTTGGTTAATGCAATGGGCTTATTGCAGGATCCGGTAAGCTAGAGAAGACAAGATTTGACGTAACCCTGTTGGAGCAAGAAACTTGGAGGGCTTATGTGCACTAGGTAGATTAGGCGAGGATCTTCTGTTATTCATGTATCACAACTTCATTCTCTAGTGGATTATTGACCGCTTGGAGAGCGACGGAGAGGTTTTTTGCCAAACACTTTGGTTTCCTCTTCGATAACACATCGCTGTGTTATCTTTGTGTTTGCATCTCTCTTTTCTTTCTCTTTATCTTTTAATTGCTACTATGTTGGTTATTAATTATGGTTTAGAGTGTGTTACCAATTTGGATATAGCTTATATTTCATTTTCTACACATATACTGTTTGATTATAAGCTTGTGTTGGTATTTTGTTTTTGAGGGTGTAAACATTCATTGGTGTTTTATACACTAATTAAACTTTCAAAATTGACTCAATTAAGTACATCGTCAATATGTTCTAAAAAAAAAAAAAAGCACATCATCATTATTAAATTTGTGCACCATGTGCTTTATCACTTGAGTATACAATTATGAATGTGAAAAAATATTTTCTGTAACAAAATTTCAGCTGTAAGTTAAAGCATAGTTTTAAAAATGAAACCATCTCATGTAGGAGTATAAACGATGAAAACTACTTATTATCATTGGGTTATAAACTCTTGCTCAAATATATCAATATATTTATTTGTATTTTTTAATGTTTTCAATATAAAGACATTCAAATGCAAATCTACCACCTTCTACGTTAAGCGAGTTACTTTTCCATACCTTAAAAGTTTGAAAGGTTGGTGGATCCAAGTTCAAGTGATCTCAAAAGAGGAGAAATGGCGTTATAATTGTAGTTATACTATTGATTGTCAAAAAAATAAAAATGCAAATCTTTTCTCTCTCTATCGAATTATCAAAAGCAAAAATCTTATTGGTCTTTCAAAAATAAGCTCTTATTCCTGTTAAAATAGATCTAGGATTACATAAAGAGACACAATCATATTCATCTTGGAAAAAAAAAATTGAAAACAATCATGATAGATTGATGGTCCAGGAACTGGGTAAAAGGCTTTTTCTTTTTTTATTTTCCTTCATTTAATAACAATCACAAAATAAAACTCTTTGATCCGGTTTGGACAGCATTACTTTTCACTCAAAGAAAAGTTGTGTTTTCAATTTTTTTTTTTAGCAGCCGGACTTATTGACTTTTGGGAGAAAAAACACTATACGTATACTGTTTATGCACTGTTCATATACTGTTTTCGTAATATTTAATATTAAAAGTGAGTTCTACAGTACTATTCATATATTTAAAAATTATTTTACTACAGTATTTTTAATAATAATTAAATTTTAGTAACTTTCAACAACAATAAATGTTATCCAAACAAACTCTTTTTTTGTCCATATAGGTATTAGAAAGTAGAGATTCGATCTCAGTACTGATGTGGAAAGAGAGTGAGAAAAGGGGAGAGACTTACACAATATTGCTGATGTGATGTGAAAAGAAAAGCCGATTTGATCCCATCCAGAAAAGAAAAAGCCGATTTGAGTTTTTTTTTATATTATATTATTATATTATGGCCCCCCGAGCGTGGAGAAAGTGCTCTTCTCTTTCTTTTAGCATTCACCAGATATTCTGAATCTGGAAAATTCAATGGGAGAATTATTATAAACCAAGCACAGAAGATTGAGAAATTATTTGATTCACACGATAAATAAGTGATGTGGTTTATTATTTTATTAAAAAAATTATATTTGTTTAAAATTATTAGTTAAATTTTTTTAAAAAATATAAATTAATTATTGATTCAATAATTTTAAACAAATGAAAATATTCAACCAAAGAATTATTATAAACCAAGCACAGAAAATTAAGAAATTATAAGATTTTCACGGTAGATAAGTGATATAGTTTTTCATTTCACTAAAAATATTTTATCCATTTAAAATTATTAATTAAAAAAAATTTAAAATATAAACTAATTACTGATTCAGTAATTTTAAATAAATAATTTTTTTTAATAAAATAATATACAAATGATATGATTTATTAAAAAAAACTCCATAATTTTGGGCTGTATGCTATATGTATGATGTATGCCTGTGTAGACGCACGTCTCAATTATTTCTGTCTTCTAGTCAATTAGTGAGAACCTGTAACGACACCATAAATTAAAAAAGTAGGTGAGCTGCTGACAGTTGATTTATTTCGTTTCTTTCTTTTTTTGTATTTTTTTTTTCTTTTGTCTTGTTTTATTTACTTTACTAAAAGAGTACAACATTCTGGAGTGAAAGAAAGGTTGTATGAAGTTGAATTTAGCAGAAAACGATTAAGAAATTGATGGTCTTGCTTGTATGCTTCTTCTGATCCACACATTTTTTTGAATTCCCCTAATGCTAAATCATAACTCTTATACATGTCTCTTTTTTCACAAAACTTTTTTTTTTCGTTCTTTTTTTTTTTTTTTTTTTTGGCATAAAGGATACATTAACAGATATAAAATATTAGTTTAAGACTTATTTTTAGAAATATTTTATAGAAAAATGATAAAAATAATTAATTTTTTTGTCAATTTTTTTATATTTTTTTATAAAAAATTGTGTTAAAATTTTCTTAATATAATTTATCAACAATTGATTTAAAAGTATCTATTAGCATGACTCATAAAATATTACAACAAAAAGTTTAGACGGTATAGAACCATGACAGGTAAGACAGTAACTAGCTAAATACAACAAGAAATGCTACGGATACTAAAAAAAATTATAATATTTTTCACAATAAATGATTAGGCAAGTTTTTACTAGTTTTTTTCAAAACCCATTATTGACATCATTTTTTTATCTACCATTAACAATCTACTAAATTTTGGGCCATCTAGACTTTTTCAAATACATCAACGAGGGATGACAGCCATGCTATAACACTGGCACAGCCTTACAACACACCAACATATTACAAACCACATCACACTAAAATAGCATAGACCACAACACACCATAACAAAACATCATCCTCACTAGTGATAAGCACGGGCTGTGTAGAATCCCATTGAGTCCCAAAAAATATGTAGGGCAGGTGTCATAAAAGATCTCTCTTTCCATGTGAGAAGCTACACGTTTTGCCAATCTGTCCGCATTAAAATTTTGAAAGTAAGGTTGGGTTTGTTGATTAAATTCAAACACATAAGTGTATTGAATTTTTTGTATATCCAATCAAGTCAACTAATTTCCTTTAAGTATGTATTATCCATTCAAATGATTTACAGTGCCGGCTCAAAGCCTAGGCCTAAGGCCCCACTTGAACTAAAAATTTTAGAGGATCTCAAAGCCCCCCTATTGCATAAACAAAATGCCCAAAAGTATGATAGTTACCCAAAAAGAGAAAAAAATATTCAGTGGGAAAAGGGCATATCAAGGCTTGTTATTCTAGGAAGCTTAGAAAGTCAAACCAAGAAGGGTAAAGGGTGCAGGAATGCCCATCCCAAGTTCAAGTATAAGAGAGGGTAGACATCACCCATAAGGAAGAACACAACAAGAGGAATGTAGCTACCATACACAATTTTGTGAGAAAACCCTTAGTAAGATAGATAGGAAGAAGTAGAGAAAAATATTCAGAGATTATTCCCATAGAAACAGTATTACAACATAAAGAGTGATCTAGAGCATCCGTGGCAGAATAGTGAGTTTGGCATGCACCACTAGGGCACCTTTCTCTCTCCCTCTAATCACACCTCTCTTAAGCCTCCCCAGTATTCATCTCAACGTGGCCAATTTGACTCACATTCCAAACTTCACAATTTTATGCCTACTCTAGGCAATAAACTATAGGAGTTAAAGCTGAGAGCTTTCTTGGCCCTATTCATACTGTAAAAGTGTGTGTGAACACATACTAATATTTATATACATAAAACTGTTTATTGGGATGTAAATGCTGACAATATTGTAAGCTGACAATTATTTTGGCTATATTGGGATGTATATGCTGATGGTATTATAAGCTAGAGTGTTTGTTTTGTGCACAAACTGATTCAACAAGCTCCTTCTATAAAGAGAACCATGGCTATCTTGATGAAGAGACTCAAGCCCATCCTACTGAGAGAACGAGGCCCAATTCCCCGAACTATCAACCTTAGCCCAGACCGTGAAGCATACAAAGAGTTAGACATATGTCTTGGGTACCAATAAAAAAAAGGCCCCTATAGACTCTTTGCCATTGTAAAAGGTAGCTAGGTTGCTCATATTATTTGTTTAAGGTTGCTTCATGTGCCCCAAGAAGGGTGGCCTGGTGGTTGGGATCCGTGAATCAAATTTTTGGTCCCTAGTTTGGTGGTTGGGATTCGTGAATCAGATTTTTGGTCCCTAGTTTGAGCCTGGGCGAGCACCTGGGGAGGAATTTAGGTATCCCTGATAAGGAGCCCTTGATTACCAGCTCCCTTGAGATGCTATGGTGAGGTCTGTGGTCACCCCAGGCCACAGTAACTATGGCTCAATCCAACATTCCCTAGCGAGAAGGTGCCCTTATGGTCACACCTAGGGGGATGAGTCACAATGTGTACGTTTTTAGACCCTTTAAAATACAAGTTGTTTAACCTAGCTATTTAGTCAAGTGATTACTTAGATAAATTATTCAGATCTAGGTTAACACACTCAAATCATATCATGAAAATAATGCGAAAATATAAAGAATACACGATATGATAACCTAGGAAAATCAAACCGGTAAAAAACCTAGGGAGGATTTAACCTAACTATTCTCAAGGCAAAACATATCCACTATGAAAGAATTGAAATTTGTACAATAAGACTTAGACCATTAACATCCTATTGCTACCTTAAGTAGAAAACTTACTATCACGACCACGTGACAGCTCCAAGTTCACAGACTACTTCTTTCCTTGATCCACTGCAACCACAAGTACTCCCACTTGTGACTTTGAGACTCCACTCAAATGTTTCAAATCTACTTTAAATTCTTTATGCAACAATTGAAAAGATCATCAAGCTCTTGACATGAATCTTGATCTTAATAACCCTAAGTATATATGAAGGTAAACACTTCTAGATCTTATAAGAGATTCAACACACAGCACATCAAAGACCTTAGAGAGCTTTTGGGTACAAAACTCTAGATCTACAAAAAGAGGCACAGGATGCACTTTAATCACTCTCTAAAAAGCCTTGAAAACCCTAACTAGGGTTGGCTTATGATGTCCTTTAAATACTGGAAAAAACGAATTGCGATTTGGGTTTCAAAAGGATAAGTTATAGCCATTTTACGTTTGTTGATTTTTGCTGATCTGCGACTTTTGATTGACCGAATCTAATTTTCGATCGATCGAGCCTTGCAAAAATTGAATAGTAATTTCCTGCAATTACTTGATTCCAAACTTAATTTAAACCAAACTTTGAGCAAGACTAAACCTAGACTAAATGTTTTGATCATGGTTTGCCAACATATACAAATTGAAGTTCTAATACATTAGTTCCTAAAGTCTTAGAACCTAACACAATGATCGCCCCCGCCTCCCTTTTTCTCATCAAAAAAAAAAAGTTGCTTCACGTAGCTTTTACCATTATGTGCTCTCTAAATTCTGTATCATTGTGTAGACTTTGTGGAATAATCGAAATGATATTTGAGTTGATGGAGAATGGAAGGATCCAAGTGTGTTACTTATTTCAGCTCATGATTATCTAGTATAATACAAAAAGGCTACTCTTTTTAGCTTAGTTCATGTTGACTCTACTGTTCGAGAAATCTTAGTTCATTCTAGTTTAGTGCCACAAACACAGAATGCTTTAAAATCATTGTAGCCTTTGTAAGCAAATCAGGTGTGCATTTTGGGAAGTTTTGAAAAAATTTTGCTTTTTACTTATTGTCTCACATTTTTAGCAAATAATAATTTTTTACTTTTTACTTATGTAACACATTTAACATAAAAATTACCAAAAACTATATCTTTTAATAAATACTATACAAATAAGCTATTGTAAATGTAACAGCCGCCTCACTTAAATTGAATTTAATTACATCTAGAGTGAAATTGATGAATTATCTATTTTATTTTGAAAGTGATATTATTTTATATTATGATATTCTACCAAAAAAAGGGATAACTTGAGAGTTATTTTTGTGGATTATTCATATTTAACTTTTAGTCTCCTTATTGTTTAAGAAAAAGGATAAGAGATTAAAACCTAATTGAATTAGAAGTTTAAGTGATAATGGAATTCTTTAAAGTCCTAACCTATCTAAACAACCTTAATATGAGTTTAAGTGGGAATTAAAGTCTTGAAAGCTTATTTATGTTTTATAGTCTTCTTAAATGCTAAAGAGATAAGTTTTAGTAGGTTTTAAATTTCAACCTAAGTGAGAACAATTTTAATGTGTATGAACAATATAAAGTGAGAGAGAAAGACTGAATAGTTTGTATATTGATATGTGTATAATAATTTACAATAGAGAGCATTATATGAGCTAAGTATGTGTGCAGTATAAGTAATATGAGTAAACTACAAATACAGTATACTGAGCTAAGCCCAATGGGCTAATCTAGCCTAAACTATATACTAACATCCCCCCTCAAACTTGAGGTGGCAAGGAGGAAGCCAATTGGAGTTTAGATATAAGATCTCGAAGACAACCAGGCAGGTGAGACTTGGTGAAGATATCAGTAGGTTGGTTAGCAAAAGAGATGGAGAACAACTTGAGATTGCCTTTCTTGAGATGTTGGTGAGTGATGTAGTAGTCAATCTCAATGTGCTTGGTACGTTCATGGAAGATATTATTATGAGCAATGTAGATAGCACTACGATTGTCACAATAAAGAGGAATGACAGTGGGCTGTGGCGCATCCATGTCAGCCAAGAGCCAACGAAACCAAACAAGCTCGCAGGTGGTGTCGGCAAGGGCACGATACTCAGCCTCAGTACTAGAATGGGAAACAACATCCTGCTTCTTACTACGCCACGAGATTAGAGAAGTACCCAACAGGAAATAGAAACTTGTGATAGAGCATCGATTAGTTTGATCACCTGCCCAGTCCACATCTGAATAAGCATGAAGCTTGAGAGAAGACCGAAAGGAGTGGTGAAGACCATGATAAAGTAGTCCCTTGACATTTCGGAGTATCCGAAGAACGACAGCATAGTGGACAAAATGAAGGGCATCCATGAACTTACTAACCATACCCATGGCAAGCGAAATATCCAGACAAGTAACAGTGAGATAGATCAGACTACTAACCAACTGACGATAGCGAGTAACATCGCATATAGGTTCACCATCCAAGGGCGTGAGCTTTACATTGTATTCCAAGAGAGTGGAAACAATCTTGTTGTCTGTGATACCGGCTTTGGAGAGAAGATCAGAAGCATATTTAGCTTGGGAAAGATAGTATCCATTATAGGATAAGGTAACCTCAAGCCCAAGAAAATAGCTAAGAGTGCTTAGATCTTTCATCTAAAAATGCTGACTAAAGAAGTGCTGAAGAGAGGGGATACCTGCAGAATCATCTCCAGTAATAATCATATCATCAACATAAAGAAGAATAAGTTATAAGAGTGATACCAACAGATGATCTTCAGACAAAAAGAGCAGTGTCATGAGGACTTAAAGTGAAACCCTACTGAGCAACAATTAAACTAAACTTTTTAAACCAAGCTCGAGGAGCCTGCTTAAGGCCATAAAGAGTACGGCGAAGGCGATAAACTTGACTACCTGGGTATGGATAGCCAGAGGGTGGTTGCATGTACACTTCTTCTTGGAGGTCTCCATTGAGAAAAGCATTCTTCACATCCATTTGATAAAGAAGCCAACGGCGAATAGTAGCCACAACAATGAGACATCTGACAAATGTAAGGCAAGCAGCAGGAGCAAATGTTTCCTCATAGTTAATGCCATACTCCTGAGTAAAGCCCTTAGCAACTAGGCTAGCCTTATATCGTTCAACAAATCTATCAGCCTTGGTCTCGATCTTGTAAGCCCACCGACAATCTACTACAGACTAACCAGGAGGCAAATCAACCATATCCCAAGTGTGATTCTTATGAAGGGCATCTAGTTCTTCATTCATAGCTTGCTGTCAAAGAGGATCAGTATGGGCCTCACAATAGGTGTAAGGTTCATAGCGGGTGGCAGAGCAAAGGAGTAGTGATAATCAATGAGATAAGGGGGAGGAATGCTTACCCAAGTGGAACGACAAAACTCAAGACCAACAAGAGACTTAGGAGAAGGTGGTGCCACAGGATCCAAGACAGGTGGGTCATATGCCGGGGAAAGAACCGAAGATGAGCCGTTTGGAAAGGCAGCCGATGTCAAAGAATCCTCCACAAGTTCAAGATAGAGAGGGAGGAAAAGATCAGTAAAAATGGAAGACTCAGAGGAAAAGAACGCAAGAAACTGCTGAAAACTCGTGAAAGGACAATGTTCCCAAAACTCAACATGACGGGAGACACGAAAGCAATGAGAAATGGGATTATAGCAGTGAAACCCCTTTTGAGATACACCATAACCAAGGAAACAACAGAGACGGGCAAGAGGCTGGAGCTTTGTTCATTCATGAGGAGGAAGAGAGACAAAGCAAGCACAACCAAAAACCCGAAAAGAGGAGTCGTCAAGGGTTTGACCATAGAGAAGCTCGAATGGTGATTTGTTGTGTGTAGTTAGTGAAGGAATATGATTAATAGCGTACATAGCAATGAGTGCAGCCTCACCCCAAAAGCGCTCAGGAAGAGAGGCAGAAGTGAGAAGGGTGCAGACAACATCAAGAATGTGACGATGTTTTCATTTTGCACGACCATTTTGTTGAGAGGTGTAAGGACAAAACCACTGAGTAAGGGTCCCATGACTATCTAAAAAGGATAGGAAAGATTTATCATTATATTCTTGAGCATTATCTGATCGAAAGACTTTGACAATGCGATTAAACTGTGTTTTAATCATTTTATGAAATGTTTGGTAAATAGATACAAGTTTAGGCCTATGTTGAAGCAGATAAATCCAAGTATATTGAGAAAAATCATCCACAAATATGACAAAATATCTAGATCCCCCCTCAGCGGTAACAAGTGCAGGATCCCAAATATCAAAATGTATAAGATCAAAAGGTGCAGAAGAAAAGGAGTCAATATTATTAAAGGGCAATTTTGTTTGTTTGCCAAAATGACATGAAGTACAATCAAATTTTTGAAACTGAACTGAACCTAAATGACCTTGAAAAGCTAACAACTGAAGACAAGATAAGGATGGATGACCAAGACGAGAATGTCATAGATCAGGTGAGGGGGTGGCAGTGGTAGCAGCTGCAGAAACAACTTGTGAAGGAATCTTCAAGTCATGAACCTCAAACATGCAACCAAATTTAGGCTTGTCCCAAGCACTTGACCCGTCTGGAGATCCTACACACCCACACCATAATTAGTAAATAGAAGATCTATGCCTAATTCACAAAGTTGGCCAACATAAAGCAAATTGAAGGATAACTTTGGGATATGAAAAATGTCACTAAGGGATAAACAAGGAGAAGAGATTTTTCCTTTAACTTGACCCGTCCAGGGATCCTTCACACCCACACCATAATTAGTAAATAGAAGATCTATGCCTAATTCATAAAGTTGACCAACATAAAGCAAATTGAAGGATAACTTTGGGATATGAAAATTGTCACTAAGGGATAAACAAGGAGAAGAGATTGTTCCTTTATGACTAACAGGCATAGGAGTTCCATCAACAGTGTAAATGGTGATTGGGGTGTTCTATCAAAAATTGGGATTCATCGTGAGTCATATAGTTACAACATGCAGTATAAAAAAACCAAGGTTGTTTACCTGAGGTAACAGAAAGCGCAGTGGAAGTTTGGGATAAAACCTGTTGAATTACTGTCTTAATATCAATCGTAGTAAGTGAGGAAGTCAAAGATGGACCTATAAGAACTGATAGATCTAAAGGACAAACAGCTGTTGTCTGAGGAAGAGAAGCTTTATTCTACTCTTGCATAAATTTCTGCAGTTTGCAACAAACTGAGATGTCGAAAGACTAAGAGGTGGGACACCCAAAGTTTATTTGTGGAGGAGCAGCGAATGCAGCAATGGGAAGATGTGAAGATGGTGTAGCCAATACATGATCAGAGAATGACATATGATGAGTAGGCCGACGATTCTTCTCAGAAATAAGCTCCTTGATTGCAGCATTAAGAGAAGTAATAAGAGACAGGCTAAGCAGAGAAGCCCTAGTAGGCTTAAAATTCTAACGTAAACCCATCATAAAGTGCATAAATTGACGACGATCCCGATATTTGACAAAGAGCTCAATGTCCTTAGAACACACTAGTGGAGAATCTGCAACAGAAAGTTGTTCCCACATAGGAGAAGCCTAAGAATAAAAATCAGAAATAGACTAACCTATCTCTTGATGCACTTAATAAAGCTTTGATTCAATATGGAACTCCAAGCTTGAATCATTAGTGCAATTATAGCGATTGGCCTGAAATTTCCAAGCAACCTCAGCAATTTCAAGATGAAGAAGAAGATTATGAATGGAAAGAATAGACATATTGATAAACTAAGACAAGATCTTACTCTAAATACTTTCTCATTCCTCTAGGCGTTCTTCATAATCATCCGCTGTAATAACAGTCTTGGAAACATCTTCAACAACTGTGGCTTTGGACTGAGATTTTGGTACTGGCTTAGAAATTGAATCAGTCACATATCTCCACAATTTATGACCCTTAAGAAAGACAGTCATATTCTAAGACCGTACATGATAGCTAGTAAAACCATCCAACATAATAGTGATAGGACGTATAATATCTCATTCATTTTGTTGAGCATAATGAAGAAAATGACAAAAAAGTGAGATTTAGAGACCTCATATGCAGAAATGAAGCCCAAAATCAGAATCTATGCAAAAAAAACTAAGCAAGACAAGCCCTATTGAAAAATTTTGACTTCGTGCAAAAGTCAACGGTCAAAGGTCAAAGTCAACATAAAGTCAACTACTGACGTAGGTGGCTGACACGAGGTGCTAACGTAAGCTAATGACGCAAATGCTAATGTGTGCAGGATGACATCAACCTAGGGCTGACATGGACAGACGCTGAAGGTCTCAGGCGCGTGGAGCATGTGGAGCGCGTGTTCAATAGTTAGAAGTTTTTGACAGCGCGTGTTGGTGCGTGTCAGGTCCTTTCTAGCTATTTTTGGTTGGGTTTTGCTTGGGATTGTCTATTCTGTCACTCTATGCCTTTGCTTTGGCAGTTGGATGAACCAGACGATGAGATCCGAGAGTTGTAGGGACTGTGGGCGTGACGGCGGTAACTCGCTTCTGACAGTGACTACTAGATGAAAGTGAGGGTAACAGAAGAACGCCGAAAATGTCCACAAGAACCAGAAAGTTAGAGAAATGGCTTTGACACCATGTTAACAATATAAAGTGAGAGAGAAAGACTGAATAGTCTGTATATTGATGTATGTATAATAATGTACAATAGGAAGCCTTATATAGGCTAGGTATATATGCAGTACAAGTAATATAAATAAACTACAAGTACAGTATACTGAGCTAAGCCCAATGGGTTAATCTAGTCTAAGCTATGTACTAACAATGTAAAACTGAAAGGTAAAATAGTGTTTAATTTGTGAAACGTAGAGAGAGAGAGAAACTACAAAATTACAAGAAACAAATTCTGCATCCGTGTGGTCATGTGGTCAAGTATATCTCTCTCTCAAACCCTCATGGAAATAACCTACGTTGCTAGAGTAGTTTAATAGATTTGCTTTAATATCCCATATGAACTCTTGAATTAGGCGATAAGCTTTTGAGTGATAATTGCTAGAGTTTATGCATGGTAGTGGGGCTGGTCTTTTGAATCTTGTAATCTATATCATGGTCAAGTTTCTAAACTTTTATCAATACATGCTTCAGGTCACTAGGTCCTACGGGTAGGAATTACTTGGTAAATCTATTGTATTCTTTCTATGGCTTACGTGTAGGAAAATCCTTGGATATTATATACATATTAGATTAAATTTCTAATAGTAAGTACATGCTATAGATTGCTATACGGGTAGAGATTTTTATGGATGCTATACATATATTTGGATCTTATTGAGTATTTCATGGTGGTGTTGAAGTGTTATATGAAATCTTAAAGAAAATATAAATCTGACACTTAACTAGACAATGGTTGTATTGGTATTAACCTATTAGGACTCGGTGAAAATCTTTGTGAACTGCCAGCATGCATATTCCAGTTAGATGGTATCCTTACAGGTTGTATACCTCTTTTAGCCTCAAAGACATAATAGTAGTAAGGAGAAGTAATATATTATGGAGGATTGTAGAGATGTTTAAATTGAAGACTAGTAAATTATTAGAAAGTGTCCCTTACATCCTTATGGTATACGTCAAGGTAGATTAATTATGTAATTGTGTTACTTCCTTACTTTTAGGTGTGAGGAAGAGCTCATTTGATTTTGGATCTAGACTATGAGTATTAACAACTAGAGGTAAGTAGATTTCAGAACATGACGTCTCTAAGAACGTATATATTTATATATATTTTTGGTAAAAGTATAATTATATATACATAATTGCAAAATTGAAGTTTCCAAAAACTTATACCATTGTTAATGTTTTATACATACCTGAATTTTATTATTTCTTGTATTTTACTTTGAAACTGTATAAGTTAAGAATGACTTAAAACTATATTTTTGAGAAAGTATTTGTTATATGATATATGATTAGTATTGACAATATTGTAATAAAGTAAGAATGTTTTTAAACAGTCAACTAGATAGTCTGCAACCTTTGCCAACACAGGGTTAAGTGTTGGTCTTCGGCCGATGTAGTGTTATTGTGGTGTGGTGTAGTGTTGTCGTTTGCTCTTCGGAGTCAGTGTTATTGCTTTCTCTTTGGAGCCAGTGTTGCCTCTTTAAGGTTAGTGTTATTGTTCCCTATGAGAATCACCCACTGAGTGTTTAGCAGCTTATGTCTTCGTCTGACTAATGTTTAATGTTTTCCATATCAAAGTATTGTTTTATCGTTATTGGCCTTCACAAGTGGAAAATTGTTTATTACTATAGTATATTGTTTCTACCTATTTAGTGTATTTTGGCTAACTAAAGTGGTTTCTATTTTATTTACTAATTACAATGTTATAGTTAAATGTTTTGTTACTAGCAGTTTTATGGAATATATTATATTACTGTTGAAGCTATTTGTAAATGTTTTGTAAAGATTATATTTTGTCAATGATACTATTATTTTGTTTTAAAAGACATTCTCATGTTGTGTAGTCTCTTATTGAGCTTCTAGCTCACCCCTCTTTTTCCACCCTTTCAGATTAGAGCAGTGAAATATCTTTTGGTGGTAGATCACTGGAGAAATAGATTGAAAACTTCTTTTGGAGCTATGTTAATTGATGGACTGTTTTAGTATATTTTCTTAAGATAGTGAGTGTGTTATTTGTGGAACTCTTTGAGATCGTAATTGGAGACTTTATTGTTAAAGTTTTTGTTTTATGGATTTCATAGGAAAGATTTTGATGATTTGAAGTTTATTTGTGGATATTTAATTACGCTCTATTCCATTATATTATTGTTGATTATTTATAAGACAAATCGTGCATCTAAATCCTTTGTTTGGGTTTGGGGTGTTACAGTAAATAAGTAATTTTCAAACGAGCACATTGTACTGTATTGATGGGTCTTGTTACTACAACTATGTTGTCACAGATTCCACTTTATCAAAAAAAAAAATGTTGTCACAGATTCCAACTCAAGTGGATCCTTTTTATATTGTTATTGATGGGATTAAATTGGCTCTCGCATTTGTAAAGAGCTAGGCTTGAGGGACAATAATTTGCCTTGGAGGAAAATTTTGTGCAATTTTGGATGTGATTATTGTGAGGAAGGAGAGGAGTCAACAGACCATGTCCTGCTACGTTGCCCATATGTTGAAGAGGTATGGAGTATTACAGGCTTGAGAAATACCTTGTCCTAATGTTCAAATCTATCATCTGTGGATCTGGTAGACCAAATGGTAACTAGATTAAAAGACCCGGAGATTTCAATTTTTTTTACAACTAGCTGGATGATTTGGCTCAAGTGCAATAAAGCCCCTCAAGGCACTTCACAGCCGTATCCTACTTCCTTAGCTAGAACTGTTGCTGCCCATGCTATAGATTACTTAGAAGCTCATTTTGCTAGCCTCACTTAGAAGATATATGTGCTGTTTTCTTTATAGGATTTCTTTATTGTAGCCACTGCAATAGTTGTTTTGGGGAACTAGATAGGCATGACAGCTAATTTAAATCTAGCAAAATTTGTTGCTTTGCTGTCAAAGTTTTTTAATTTTTTTCAATTATAGGTGTCTCCTATAGCTTGAGATGTTTGGTCCATGATATATAGTTTTGGTTGTTGATGAATAAAATTCTATCTTTTATCCTTAAAAAAAAAGTATTTATAGTTTCCAAGTCCATGTCTGATTACTTTGGTGGATATGATTAAAGGAACTATTGGGTAATTTTCGATCTACTTTAGTTAGTTTGTACAATGGTCATAGCGAATTCAGACTCCTTCTAATTACTTAAGAAGTTTCTCTCATCTCTTGTTAAGATTGAGTCAAAGTCATAGTTTTCTTTTGGGTCTAGTTAACAGATGCTTTAAGAATATTTATTAATAAATCATTTAAGAAAAATTTTAATACTATTTTTATGAAAAATGTGAAAGTTGTCAAAAAAAAAATTAGATTTCTTTTTCTTTTCTCATAAAAAATTTCTAAAAATAATTGTTAAATCAATGCTTTTTAGGGCAATTGTTAACTTTTTCCCTTCTAAAAATTATGTTATTTCTAATTTAACATGTGTTGCAATCAATTGCTTTTTGTTGTGTTTGCTCTTAGGGCTTTAATTTTGAATAAAAATAAATAAATAAAAACTTGATCACTTCAATCATATGCAAAAATTATTTAATATATATCTGATAGTGTTCCTCACTTCTTCTAGTTCTCGTATCCCATTAAAAAAAAAAAAAAAAAAAAGAAGGAAGTGAGGCTCTAGCAGTAGCCCAGAAACTCAATTTGAATAGTAAAATACATTTTCTCATCCAACTAATCTTTTTAAAAAAAAAATATATATATATATATATATGAAAAAATAATTAAATTTTTATAAAAAAAATTTTAAAATAAATTATTAATATTATACATTAACCGGACCCAATAAAAAAAAAAAAAAACTTCTGTTAATTGAGGCACGAATGCATTGCATTAAGAAATAACAAAGAATAAATAGGGTATTTGTTGGATGGGAAAGTATCATTCAATATGTTGACCAAACACTTCAACCGGACAAAAACAAAAGAGTATTTGTTTGAGGGATTTTGCTAATGTGTGCCACAGGCACACAATAATTTTTATTTTTGGAAAAAAAAAATTTTGAAAATTAAAAAGATATTAACAGCTTTTTCAATTCTTAACAAAATGTTTCTAAAAGTAGATAGCTTAATGTATACTCTTAGGGCACACGTCAAATTATCACATCATAATCTACGTGATAATTCGATGGAAGACTATCTACCCAAAAAAACATTTTTGATGGAAGACTTTTTTTTTTTTTTTTAATTGAAGACTTTATTATACATAAATGATCATACATTAATAAATTATTTTAGAAAATTTTTTATGCAAAAATGATAGAGTGACTAACTTTTTTGACAATTTTTTCAATTTTCCATAAAAAAAAAATTCTTAAAATAGATGATTAATATATATCCTAAGAGCATATGATAAATGGCCTTTACATAAATATCAGTCTGAAATGATTGTCGACAATCAATAGCAATAATGAACCGTATGGCTTGGTAGTAGGGTATTTGTTGGATGGGAAAGTATCATTCAATATGTTGACCAAACACTTCAACTGGACAAAAACAAAAGCGTATTTGTTTGAGAAGTCTTACAACATCATAATTTATGTAATAATACCATTGCACATTCTTGGTGCGATAGTCACTTCATAAGTATAAGTGTTTTTGAGGTGTGGGGATAAAGGTCAGGATTCAAGTCTCCAGCAAGGAGCTTCACACACATTTACACTTAGATTAGGTTAGAGTAGAATTTCTATCTTATAAAAAATTTAAAAAAAATTAAAAAAAATCTATGTAATAATTTAATGGAAGACTATCTACCCAAAAAAAAAAAAATGATGGAAGACTTTTTTTTTAATGGAAGACTTTATGATACATAAATGGTCATGCATTGATAAACCATTTTAAGAAAAAAAAAATTATGCTGAATTGAAAAAGTGACCAACTTTTTTGACAACTTTTTCAAATTTTCATAAGGAACTTCCTAAAACAAATGATTAATATATATCCTAAGGGCATACGATAGATGGACTCTACATAAATATCAATCTGAAATGATTGTTAGCAATCGATAGCAATAAGGAACCATATGGCTTGGTAGTAGAAGTCCTTATATTGCTTCACATTAGCAAGAGTTGAGTGGTTCGAACAATGACACTTCAATGAATGTGTTGTGCTCACTACTCTAGCTCCATCAAGATCCCGGTAGTACATGTTGTATTTACTCTTACGAAAGTAATGTACTAATAGTATCACTATATCAATTTTTTTTTTACCATATAAAATGACTTCTATTTGCTTATTACTTGCATCTCTACCATATAAAATTACTTCTATTTGCTTATTACTTGTATCTCTACATTATAATGCAAATTTCATTTTCTCAAACCATCTTATATATGTTTTATCCTTTTTAGTAATTTATACTTAAAATTGTAATTTGATAACTGTTAGTTAAACATTCAACTTTTTCAAAAAAAACATTTTTTAACAATTTTTACCAAATACTTAGTTTTCATAAAAAGCCCAATTTCATACCACACTTTTTAAAACTGCCACTTTTTCATGAAGCACAATATGAAAAATGTTGAACCAAACTCACTCTAAGACAAATCCATTAGGCAGAATCCACTAATTGGCAGAAAAGAAAAAAAAAATCCTCCTCCAAGACCTTTATATCCTTAACGAAAAGTATAGCATTATCTTTTTCGAGAATTACAACCTTCAATCCTCCAGGACATGGAACAAGCAGCTAAAGAAGTAGAAGCTCACTTTATCAACTCAGTTTGGATGTACCACACTAACCAACTATTATGTTCTTTTTGGATTTTTTTTTTTTTTTTTTTTTAAGAGAGAGGAATTTTATCGACGACTCGACCACATTAATCTTCAGTCTTCACCAATTTCTGAGTCGGATCGATAACTTTGGGTTATCACCTTTGACAACAATGTATTGAAAAGATGGTGATGCTGGAGGAGGAGGAAAAAAAATTAAAATCAATAAATAAACTGGTCGGTGAGCAACGACTACAGTACCTTGCTAGACTTGTTGATGCATTGTAAATTTGTAACATTTGGAAATTTTGGCTAGCCACAGCCTAGCCTAATGTAGTGTGTTTTTGAGTTGGTTAAGCTTTAAACCTAAAAATCAACACAAATATCACATCTATTGTAGTTCAAACCTAAAACTCATTCTCCAGTAGGATAATTATACAATTCTTCAAGAGTATAATACATCTTCTCATGTAATAGTAAATTTCACTAATTAAATTTATAATAAAACTCACTATTTATTTAAGATGAGAAAGTACACATTTATTGTACTCTTAGAATATTCTATATAGTTTTCCTCGACACCCTCCTCCCCCACTCACCCAAAAAAAATAATTAATTAATTAATTAATTAATTAAAAAAAAAAAAAAAAAAGGCAAAACACTTATGGTGCCACTATCAAGGATAAATACTATAAGGTTAGTGTTTGTTTCCACGGAAAGTAGTAGAGGATTCAAACCTATTATACTTGCTCACTAAACCATAGTATTTAAATAAAGGCTCGCTAGTAGCTCAAAATATTTTTTTTCTGTTATATCTAAATAACCCAATTCTCATTGAATATAGGATAAAAATATACTTCTCATCCTAAAATTTGACCCAAGTTTTTTTTTTTTTTTTTAGAAACAAATTTGACCCAAGTTTAATTTTCTTCTTCTTTTTTTTTTTTTTTTTTTTTTTTTTTTTTTGAGAATCCAGCTGCAGGATTTTTATTGATATCTAGGCTTGGATATGGGTATAGGCTACGTGCCATTTTGGCTAGTACATGGAGCTACCCCATTCTGAGCTCTTCTAATATCAGGAAATAAACTGTCTGACAGCATGCTTGCATTTTATCTTGCATCCTCCACTCCAGTATGCGGCCACATAACAACGGGTTTGCTTCTGCCTTGTTGATAGCATTAGCATTAGCATTAGCATCAATGACAGTGGATGAACCACCTTCAAACTCCTCCTCCCAATGTCAAGCCGCCATTGCTTCTACCACCTCCCAATATCGAGCTGCCATTGCTTCTACCACTACCACCGCAGCTGTTAGGACCGCCTGTATTCTTTCACTCAGACCCAAGTGTAATTTTCATTCTTCAAATTCAGAAAGTTGAAGCCTTCATGTTTGAGATCTTTCAAATGTATCAATATGCTCTTTTATGTATTTTCTGTTAAATTTGTTCCACGCCATCAATTTTTAGCATGCCACATCATCATTTCAGTTATTATCCATATAATATCTTTAACAGTCTGAACGGATAATAAATTTAGTCCCTCAGAAATTTAGATCTCCTTGACAATATATGAATAGAAGAATAGAATTGATCTTTTAAATTTAATCCATTAGGAGTTGAATTTTAAATTTTAAATTTTAAATTTAAGAGACAAAAATCAAACTAATATCAACTTTCAAAGCCAAGAAGTATATTTTAACCCTACATATATTTCACGAACCAGCTTCAACTGATTCAATTGCATGGGGACAAGGACAGACCCACTAGAACTAGTCACGCCAAGACATACATGCCCACATACAAGAAACAAACCCTTACAACAATGAAAAATACTAGTGATATTATAAATTTTATTACATAATGTTTACAAACTGAGGTGATAATAAATGTGATATAAAATTTTCAATAACATAATAAATGAAATGAATGTCTAAACTTCTTTAAAATTTGCTATTCCCTCCAAGCAACATCAATTTATCTATGACAGCAAAATCATAGTGATGTTCTATTCGAGTCATTCGACAATAATCACATCTCACTAAATTAATCTTACAAATGAAAGATACCAATACAATAATCCCTGCTGTTACAAAATTGAATTTACTTGTGTAGTTGTTCTTTTAAGTAGAATCTGATTTGGCAGTGCCCTCCTCAGTTGTTTCACCTGTATCATGCCCCTCTGTCGTCTCCACTTCTTCAGGCTTCACAGGTCCTGGACCAGCAGATACCTTTACCATTGATGGACGCAAGAGTCTATCACCAAGTTTGAACCCTTTGCGAAATTCTTGAATAATTATACCTTCTTCATATTCATTGGAATCCTCGCGCATAATTGCTTCATGCAGCTTTACATAAAAACAAATCGATATATAAAACTTTATCAGAAAAAACCATCCAAATGTTTATGTTCTAATAGAATGATGTAAATAATAACAAAGCTATTCTGTTTATTAGAATCATCATCTCTAAGTAATGTAAATGAAGTTTTTACAAGTTTCACCAACTTTATACCCACCAAAGTTAATATTCCATCAGGTATGTCAAGCTACAGTAAAAACTGAAAGCCTCACATGTGCACAAGCGCACACACCCAACACCTTGTGTGTGTTTTGTGTATACAAGATATATAACACTTAAACTCACCGAGCTGGCTCGAATCAATCAAGACCTGGTTTCGGTTAAAAGCGTATCCAGGTCTTCATCAAACCTGAAAAGACTTGACTAAGGGTTTGAAAAAGCTCAGCAAGTACACGATTACATTTCAAGCCAACTCGGTACCTTACCTGCATCAAGCTAATGATCAGATAGGACAACCATTATGCCAATTGATAAGTAGGGCTATGATTTTCACATATGATCTTTTTGATCATCAGGACATATCATGCTATCAGGAAGAATTTTACACTTCCTGGATATTGTAACAGAAGAGTTACTCCATTACTAGTATAATCTAACAAAAGGTATGATGCTTTGCCATTTGCTTTATGCAGCCATGTGATTCTGTTGCCTTCTCGTCAACACACACTCATGCCCCTATATCTTTTGTGTACATACAATCAAGACCTGGTTTCAGTTAAAAGGTATCCAGGTCTTCACAAAACCTGAAACAGTCAAAAGACTTGACTAAATATTTGCATTTCGAGCCAACTTGGTAGGCTTACCAGCGTCAAGCTAATGATCAGATAGGACAACCATTATGCCAATTGACAAATATGGCTTTCAGGTATGAACTTGTTATCAGGACACATCATGCTCATCAGGAAGAATCTCACACTTTCTGAATATTGCAAGGGCAAAGTGGCTCTAATAATAAAATATTCTAATGAAAATTATGACTAGTTGGTTTCTTTATCCAACAGTGCCATTATGTTGTCCTCTCCAATACCTACTCTTACTGCTAAAAATTCTCTATATTAGCTAAAGAAAGATACGAGTTACACAAGATATAATATAAAGGGGCCTATACACTACAGGTGAAAAGAGCCATTAACTCACCAATGGATCAAAGGGGTTTCCTACTGTCTCAACAGGAACAACACCAAGTGAGTTTAGTATCTCTATGAACTGCTTAGATATGCTTTGATAACTATTGTTGATCTTCTCTTCCCCCTCGGTCTCTACTTTAATCTGGGATTTAGCTCTCTCAAAGTTATCCAAAACGGGCAACAAACTTTCCACAACTTCCCCCTGAGCATTTGTTAACAGTGAAAGTCTGTCCCTCTCTGTCCTCTTCCGGAAATTATCAAAGTCTGCACTAATCCTAAGAATTCGCTCCTTCTCTGTCAACAGTTCTTCAGACAGAGAAGCTACTTTCCCCTCAAGACTAATTTTCTCCTCTTCAATGGATTTTAAAAAAGATTCTATTTCGGCAACCCCAGATTCATCATTGCTAGCTAAAGCTTCCTTGTACAACTGGAGTGAAGATACAATGGCTGAAGCAGGTACTTGCTCGGCACCATTAACATCATCATCACTTGAAACATCTTCAACGCCAGCAGCACCATCCACAATGTCCTGTTACATAAATCTATTAGCAAAGAAAATAAGGAAATTGGAATTAAACACATGAAATTTTCACACTGTCAAACATGCAGATGCATACTCATAAGTACATGGTCAAATCAAGTTAAAAAATAGAAAGTTACTAATAGATCCAAGTGTATGATTGGAAAGTTAAATTAACCCTAAGTTACCAAACAAACAATTTTAGATCAAAATATGACTTTGGTCCTTAACCTATGACTCAAATTCAAATTTCAATTTCATCCATGAACTATTAATTGCTTCAAATTAGTCCCTGAAGTTTTGATATGTAATTGTTACCTTGCTTCGCCATTACTATGAGCAATTGCAGATATAACAGACGTTTATTGTACACAACTGCACATCCTTATAATGTTGGCATAGCATGTTATACCATAAGCTTTTCAAAATCAAAATACATGAAGACACTTGAATTTAATATTTTAAAATATTAAAATATTCTTTTTAAATAAATAAAAAATTAAAAAGGAGTGTAGCCCAAGTACATAGGATGTATAGTACGGGTACCTCAACATCAATCACTAAAAGTACAATTATCAATCAAATCTAAAATGGACAAAATGGAAAGTAATCCTAATGATCACATCCACTCAAAAGACGGAAAAAAAAAAAAAAAAAAAAAAAAACAATTTCAGGTCTAAAATAGTCACATCTCTCAAAACTTCTAATATTCCTTTCCCTCCGAAGGCATTACATTAAACAAATAGTAATTCCCTTCCAATTTCTATATTCCGATGTTGACCAAAACGACCTTGTCAACATGCTAATAATTCAATAACGCTTTTAGGCATAATTGATAATTCACTTAATCCCAAAAAGACTAAGGACCATAGTCCACAACTCCCTAGCCATAGAGCAATGAATGAGTAAATAATCAACATTCTCCCAATCCCTATTACACATACAACATCAATCTATCACAATAATACTTTCTTTCTTTTTTCTCAAATTGTCAACTATCAAGATTTCCCTAATACTGCAGTCCACACACACACACACACACAAAAGGCGACTATAGTTGGGATTTTAGCCTTCTAGATACTCTTCCAAGGAAAAGTCACATCTTCAATGGAAACATTGTGGTGCCCCCACACCATTTACGACCTTAACCCTAGGTCACCCTAATGTGAGGCTAAGAAAAATTCAAGTTAGGGTTTCATTTAACATGAGTGATTATATATATATATATATATATTGCCTAGTAATTAGTTAGTTCTAACTAGGTTAATTTAAAAGCTTAGTTAATAAATGGAATGCTTGATAAGTTGATTTTATGGTATATATTTACTACATAACAAAGCACCATAGTAGCATTTGACCTCAAAACCCCCTTGTTTAGATGGCTTCAAACAAAGCTTCTCCTCCCTAATGCAATTCATTTTTAAAGCTAGTCGTTTACTAGTGCTTATGTTGTATGATAAGTAGATCCTTTCACTTGTAACAAAAAGTTAGTTAGTTGATAGATTGTTAGTGATAAGTGCAATAGTCTAATAGTTAGTTAGAGATGTTTGTTAGGCTTTGGCCAATCGCATGGCAGCCAAATGGTAGATTCTTGTAACTAACTTTCTAGTCAATCAGCAGCTGGCCTATGTATCTATAAATAAGCAAGGATGCCCTCATTGTAACTAGTTGAATTTGAATCCAAGAAATCTACCTATGAGGTATTATTTCGAGAGTGTGTCTCTTGAAGAGTTAGTTCATTCTTTTTTTTCTCTAAGCAACTCAGCTTTCTAAAACATCTTTTCTTAAGCAACTTAGCTTTCTAAAACATCTTTCCTTTTCACTATTTTTTCCTCCATCATAAATTGGTATCAGAGCTTGAGATCCTTAGGATTCAAGTTTGTTTGCAATTTGTTTCTTCATTTTCTATCATCAAGAACCTATCAAGATCCTATCTTGATTTCATTTTCTTATCCTCTACTGGTGAGCCTAAGAATTTTTGAAGATGGCACCAATAGCTTACAATAGAAGGAACAAGAAAGCTTCTGCTGCACATGAACCTGAGGTGCAGGTTCATCCCAGGCAATAGCTGCAACCGCACCTAGAAGGAGAACCCCAGGTGACATTGGAGCAAACTGTGGAGCTGCTAAGGGGGCAACTTGCTGCCTTGACTGAGAAGTGAGAAGAAACCAGCGTTATCATCCTAGAAATGATGATGAACCTGCTAAAGATGCTGAAACTGACAGTCACAGCAACTTTAGTAACCCAATTGGTCAGCCTAAAGGGGGTATCCCAAGGCAAGTGCCCAGTCCTCCAAGAGGATAACTAAAATGGGAATCAAACGTCAAGATAGAGTTACCTAAGTTCTATGGTAGCTCGAATCATGAAGAATTCATGGATTGGCTTAACCAAGTGGAAGGAATCTTTGATTTCCATGAGGTACCAAATTCCAAAAAGGTAAAATTGATCTCTATCAAGCTGAGAGGGAGAGCTTCAGCCTGGTGGGAACAACTCCAAGTTCAAAGAGTTAGGAGGGGTAAAAGAAAGATCCAAGATTGGTGCAAGATGAAGTAGAAATGAGAAACCAGTTTCTGCCTTTCAATCATATGCAGTCCTTGTACAAATAACTGCATAATTTGAAGCAACATGGCAGTGTGGAAGAGCATACAGAGGCATTTTATCAACTGGTAGCTCAAGTAGACCTAAATGAGAGTGAAAAGCAGATGGTTGCAAGGTTCTTGAGTGGTCTTAAACCACCAATTCAAGATGCCTTATCTATGCACCAACTGTGGTCTATTTTTGAAGCTTACAATAGAGTCTTGATATTTAAGAAGCAACTTGCAAGAAAAACTTTTGTGCAGTTCCATGCTTATGGTGGTAGTAGAAGTACCCATCAAGGAAGGCCAACCTACTAGCAATGCACAGCCTTTCAAGATTTACAGTGCAGGCTTGCCTTCAACTTCTGGTACAGTCAAACCAGTCCCTAAAGCAGCACAAAGCTTTACATTTAAGTGCTACAAATGTGGAGAAGCTAGGCACAAGGCCACAGATTGCAAGAAAAGGGGAGTTAATAGAGGACAATAGAGGAAGGGAATATATTCAAGAACCCGTATATGATCAATACGTGGAAGAAGAAGATTTATCATTAGTAACAAACGTCTTGCAAGTTCCAAAGAAAGAAATGGAGAATGACACGTGGCTTAGAAGAAGTAGTTACGAGAATATGGTGTCACAAAAAGTTTTTAACAATCTTGAATTGAAGAATCAAGACCAACCCCAACCACAAAAGCTATCTTGCTTCAAGAAAGGAAGTGAAGTTAGAGATTCTAGAAAGTGCTTAGTGTTCTTAATTAATGACTTTCAAGATTATGTTCTTTGTGATGTGACAACCATGGATGTTTGCCATCTCTTACTTGGGTGTGAAAGATTATGTCCATATCAAACCATTTCAAGTGGAAGAAGCAACACATCCAGCCTATACAAGAAAGGAAATCGTTACACATTGCAGCCAAAGAAGGGGAAAGCTAGTCCCAAGCCAATGGTCAAAATGAAGAAGGTTGGATGCAAGAGCATCTACATGGCTGCTTACACTTGCAACCTTGACACAAAGCAGCAACAAACCTTAATCTCTAGCATGATGCAGCAGCTCAATACAGCAATTAATGAGAATGCAGATCAATGGAACTACTAGATCATATGCATATCTCCAACAGTTTCAATGTGCATCATTTGATACCCTGTCATGCACCAGATCATCTTACAACTAGCCACACTTGAAAACAAGTGTGTTCCAAAGAGGGACAGTCCTAATACAGTTCATTTTCAAAGCTAGTCGTTTACTAGTGCTTATGTTGTATGATAAGTAGATCCTTTCACTCGTAACAAAAAGTTAGTTAATTGATAGATTGTTAGTGATAAGTGCAACAGCCTATTAGTCAATTAGAGATGTTTGTTAGGCTTTGGCCAATCACATGGAAGCCACATGGTAGTTTCTTGTAACTAACTTTCTAGCCAATTAGCAGCTTGCCTATGTATCTATAAATAAACAAGGCTGCCCTCATTGTAACTAGTTGAATTTGAATTCAAGAAATCTACCTATGAGGTATTATTCCAAGAGTGTGTCTCTTGAAGAGCTAGTTCATTCTTTCTTTTCTCTAAACAACTTAGCTATCTAAAACATCTTTCGTTTTCACCATGTTTTCCTCCATCACTCGCCACGTCCCCTCATTGGAGTAGAGTAATTAAATCCAACAAGGACGATAAAGACTCTAACTTCCAATCATGCATGTTTCTGAAAAAGGCTCTAACTCCCAATCATTTCTACAATATTGCATAAGATCTACTACTGAGGCTTCCTTAGCAAATGTAAGACATAACAAGTCCACAAAGGCCTACTTCAATGGAAGATCATCACACCATAAACCCAAAATTTAACATTTGTTCCATCTCCCACCTTAAACTAAAGGTAACGTGAAAAAATTTTTGCATCCCGTCTTATATATTTCCAAAGTCTAATGCCATAAGGCCCCTTAAAAGAAGAAACTAGAAACAAAGTCACAAAGTCACAAAAGTGTCGTGTATATAATCTAATTTCTAGAAATCAGTATGTGTCTAACTCGTCATGTTGACATTATAAGGACATCCCAAGTCATACCCAGTGTCTAAAACTCTCACTTTTGCAGGGCCTAAGAGAGGTGACTAGTAGACAACCTTACCCCCAATTTTTTTGGAGAGGTTGATTCCAGAACTCAGACATGCAACCTATCACTTTTGGTGAAAGACACTTGCTATTGCACTAAAGCCCAACCTTTATTATAAGGAGATTCATATTGAAAAAAAAAATGCCACATCAGCAATTGTTATTCACATAATGATGATAAGCCAAGGTAAGAGTCACATTAAGGAACTTTTATAACCTCGAAGGACTAATTTGAAACAGTCAATAGTTCAAAGATAAATTTGACCCAATCTATAACAAATAATTAGGGTCCAAAATCAAATTTTGACCATCATTTTATATTTACCAATTTACCTAACACTTACAATAGTAATGGTCAGGGGCATGCTAATCACTTGGCTGACTTTACCTTCAAGTAACAATGTTAAATACTTAAACTCTTGTGAGAAAATAGTTGATAGATTAAAGCAATAGAACATACCAACATGTTGATTGGGCATTGGAAAAATGTAGCAAAGCTATTGGGGAAATGTATTTGTACTGCAATAGTCTAAATAAGTAACAAAAAAGAATAGTATCTCATGGCCAAAAAAAGTACCCAGGAAAGTAGAATATTTGATGGTACAACCATTGTGTGCTTGAAGAAATGTATCCTCATTGGAAGCCTAAGATTAAAGCAAAGCCCATGAATAAGTTTCCATTATAAATAATTAAGTTATTAGTACTTTATTTTATGTTTTATTTGGTTCTTTCTAGAGTCAATGATTTTTTCATAATTCTGAAATTATTGGTTTTGGGTCATAGCTATGGCCCTTGGGTTTCATTTTATTAATACATGTCTTATTTAGTTATGGACTTTTCCGTGTGTGTGTGTTTTTTTTAATATTAGTAATAAGATTTATTGATATCAAAAAAGGGAAACCCTCATACACACAGGAAGTGTACAGGGGGTCAACAACAACAAATCAAGTAAAAAAAATTACATAAATCAAGAAAATAAGAGAATGATTGGTTTTGCAAAGCAGACAACCAATCCACTAAGTTTCTAAAGAAAAATAACTTGAGATCTGATATGGACCTCTCATTATCTTTAAAGCACCTACTATTTTTTTCCCTCTAAAGACACCACATTAAACAATGGGGAAAATTTGTCCATATATGACAATTTCGATGACAACCAAACCGACTTTGCTAGCAAGCTAGGAGCCCCACAACTGACTTTGGCATAACCCAACTTACTCCAAATAAACCCAAAATCATAGATCACAAATCCATAGCAACCGGATAATGAAGGAAAAGATAGTCACCAATTCACCATTACACTTGTACATATTACATCAATCCAATATCTAAACATTCCTTATTCTTAAATTGTCGATTGTCAAACATTTCCCGAGAGCAACAATGCAAACAAAGAAAGCTACTCAAAAAGGTATATTCTGCTACTAGGAGACAATAATAAGCACTAACCATGAACCCCTAGTTCTATCTAGTTTCCAACTCATTTTATCCTCCCCAATCTCCCTTACATCCCCCTTACAGAAGAGCCATAAATGGTATCCATGAAGCTCAAAAAAGCCTCCAATTCCCAATCATGGACAATTCTAAAGAAACTTACATCCCAATGAAGAACTCCATTATTGAACCCCATAAGCTCAGCCACACTTGCCTCCTTATCTTGAAAAATTCTAAATAATTCAGGGTAGCTTATAGCAAGAGGTGTCTCCCTATACCATCAGTCTCGCCAAAACTTCAACCTCGACCCACACCAATTTCATACAAAATATAACGAGACAAAGAAAGTCATCCCCAGCTAATATTTTTCCATCAACACCATAGGGACCAAAAATTGAACCGATACACCAGCCATCCCATACACATTCATATTTCACCTCTATCACTTGCTGCCAAAGAGCATCCTTTTCAAGCCCAAATCTTCACAACCACTTCCCGAGCAAAGCTTCATTAAAAAAGTCTCAAATTCTTTATCCCTAAACCATTTGAAGAAAGAGGAGTACAAACAGTGGCCCATTTTAATTAGGTGAAATTTGGGTTCATCCCCTAGGCCACCCCATAAGAAATTCCATTGAATTTTTGCAACACAATTAGCCACGAAAGCAGGGATAGTAAATAAAGAGAGAAAATAAGTAGGTAAATTTGATAGAGTACTTTTAATTAAAGTGACTCTACCTCCCTTGAATAAGTACAAACGTTTCCATCCCACTAATCTATTTTCCACATTCTCTAGAATCAGGTTCCATATTGTCTTAGCACCCAAAAACGACCCAAATATTTCATTGGAAGAGTACCTTGCTTACAATCGAGGACATTCAACAATAACTCAATATTATGAACCATTCCTACAGGTACCAACTCTAACTTACCCAAATTTATTTTTAGACTAGAAACAACCTCAAACCAAATAAGCACCATACAGAAAATCAAATTCTGATCAAGGTTGGCATCACAAAAAATTAGTGTCATTAGGAAAGAGGAGATGAGACACCACCAAAGATCTTCCCTCTAAATCACCCACATGAAAACTTGACATGCCACCCTCATGGAGGGCTTTATCCAACATTCTTCCAAAAGCTTCCATGACCAAGACAAATAACAAAGGAGACAAAGAATTCCCTTGTCTCAAACCTCTGTAGCTCTCAAAAAAAAAACCACAGGGAGAACCATTAATAAGAATAGAAAAGCGTACAGTAGACAGACAAAACAAAATCCACCTCCTCCACTTATCAAAAAAACCACTATACTCTAGCAAATTCATAAGAAAGCCCTAATTCACATGATCAAAAGTCTTCTCAACATCTAGCTTCCAAAGTAATCCTGGCACACTAGTCTTCAATCTATTGTCAAGACATTCATTAGCTATAAGGACTAGGTCAAGAATCTGCCTGTTCAGAACAAAAGCATTCTGTGAAGCTGAATTACATCTCCCATGACCGTGCATAGTTGAGTGGCTAAAGCTTTAGCAATAATTTTATAAACCCCCACCCCCCCCCCCCCCCAAAAAAAAAAAACAAGACTAATAGGGCGAAAGTCCCTAACTCCTACTGCTGCGGTTTTTTTTGGGATGAGAGTAATAAAGGTTGCATTCAAGCTTTTCTCAAACTAACCTTTAGCAATAAAATGATGAAACACAGCCATAAAATCTAGTTTGAGAATCTCCGAGCAAGATTGGAAAAATACCATGGGAAAATCATCTGGCCCAGGCGATTTATCACCATTGAAATCCTTGATGACTTCAAATATCTCTATCTCCTCAGAAGTTCTCCAACCAATCCACTTTATCTCCGAATATTGCTGGAAATTCCAACACATCTGGAAATGTTCTATCAAGTTGCTGCTCAGAATATAAAATCATGAAAATTTGAGTAATACAATCTGCAATCATATCCTGATTGGAAGACAAACTCCCATTAACCATAAGATTCTCAATACCATTATTTCTTCTATTAAAATTGGTCATCCTGTGAAAAAATCTTGTATTGGAATCCCCCTTCTCAAGTGCAACATCCTAGACTTTTGTCTCCAACTAATCTCTTCTAATAAAATGAACTTCTCAATTTCTGTACAAAGATATACCTGTTGTAATTTTTCCTCAGCTGTTAGAGGGTGAGACTCTCTCTAACATCTAAAGCATTCAAATGACTCCATAACTGCTGCTTGTTAATAGTGACATTGCCAAACTCCATTTAATTCCACTTTTCTAAATTCAATTTCAAAGCTGCCAACTTCTTAGCCAATATATATAGCTATGAGTTCCCTGAAACAGATAAGATGCCCACTAGACCTTCACTTTGTCTACAAACAGATAAGATACCCACTAGACCTTCACTTTGTCTACAACCCTCTCTGCCCTCAACCACATATTTTCAAAACGAAAAGGAATTCGCCCTCTCCGTTGGCTCCCACCCTCCAACAAAATTGGAAAGTGATCCGATAGAACTCTAGACAACCTTTTTTGGGAGAAATGAGTGAAATGATTGGCCAAAAATGGAGAATAAAGAAACCAACCTATTCTAAATGCAAAGGAGGAATTAGATCAGGTGTGAAGGCCCCCTTCAGTAGGGATATTTATCAACCTGTGAAGAGAGATGAAATCAGAAAATCCATGCATAGCCTGAGTATAACTTACAACCCCTAATCTCTCTGATGGAAAACAAATTACACTAAAGTCGCATCCCAAACACCATGGCACATCCCACCAACTGTTTAAGTCCAGCTAGTTCCTCCCACATTTTTTGACGCTTCCTATTCAAATTTGGACAGAAGAAACTTGTGAAAGCCCACTCAAATTGATCACCAACATATTTAAACCTACAAGAGACCGAATAATATCCCACCGCTTCCTCCACCTTTTCCACAGCCCTTCAATCCCACATAAGCAAATACTGCCAGAAGCACCTTTAGAACCCGAATACAGCCAATCTATATAAGGACAACTCCAAGTACTTCGAAAAATTCCTCCAGTAATCCACTCCAGCTTAGTCTCCTGCAAACAAACAATGTCATCCCTCCAAGTACGCAACGAATTACGTATCTGAATCCGCCTATCCAACTCGTTCAACCCTCTAACATTCCAAGGTAACAGGTTCAAATTCATTGAGAAACAAGCAAAGCCATCCCTACTATTTCCACCACGCCTTGCTAAGGTGAAGTCATAATTAATAGAGCTAAATAGACCCCTCAGCTCTCTTATACTTTTCAGTCCGAACTCTTTAAATTTCTAGCGCTCTTTTCCTTAGCAGCCCTCTGGTGTAACTCAACTTCAATAGCCAACATAAAATCGGTTGCTTGCTCTTCCAAACCCTTTAGAGATGTCCACAAAAAATTATCCAACTCATTGAATCTATTATGGAACCACTCGGAGTAAACTTCTTGCCTTGTCGATCTCTCCACACTCACTTCTTCCTGTCTTTCCATGGCACCCAAGGGCATAGAGAAAGCCAGTGGTTCAACAAATAGAGGCAATAAACAATCCTCATTTGATTGATTAGCATCCTCCGAATAAGTATCTAAAACCTGATCCTCCATAACTACTTCAAAGTCTAGTTCTGACAAAACTGGGTTGGGATTTGATAAAAGTGATAATTCTTTTTCAAGATAATTCTACCTATTCCTTGAATACTGGACCTCATTTTTTACAACAATCTACGAAAGCTTCTAATTCAAAAGTAAAAGATTCCAAGGTTGAAAAACATGTCAAGATGATTTCTAGATCTAAATTTGTCATTTCATCAAATCCTAAGAAGAAAGAAAAATCTAAGTGTCCTCATTTTTGTCACCACTGCGGTGCTTCTGGACATACTCATCCAAACTATTTCAAGTTTCATGTTGAGACCCAAGGAGCTATGAAAGAAAAAGTCACCACTGTGAAATCTCAAAATCCCATGCCTCTTCTTGGTGAACTTTTTAAGGCATTGAACCTAATTGTAAAAATTCAAGGGTTTGAAAGTGCCTATCATAGGTCTAAACCGAAATTTAGGACTAGACCTATTTCTACTCCATCCAAAATTTGGGCGGAGAAAACTTCTGCTGTTTGAGGTTTCTTCTCTTTGGTCTATGTGCTTTAATTCCTTATATTTGATCAGACCATCTTCTTTGTAGTTTTCTAGCTTTTAGGTTGCATTGCATTTTACATTCTTTTTTTCTTTTTCTTTTTTTGGTTTTGTTTTGCTTGTTGCTTGTTGCTTATTTTCTTAAAAAGAAAAATAACAAAATATTTATGAGTATGTACTAGGATGTACTCATGGGTTAGTTAAGAAATTGATATTTTTTACTTGTGTACCCTTTGGTTGAGCACTTTATATGCACTCACAAAGTCAGCTAACCAAGTGTTAAATTTTGTGTGATTCATGACTAAAACTTTGTGATTAAATTATGTGAGTCAATTATCACTCTTTTTGATGGAAAAGACTAAAAAAAAGTTGAAAAAAATACATAAATGACTATCTCAACACTTGTGTCCGCCAATCACATTACCCTAGTGCTAAAAAGACCCTAGTGCTAAAAAGAAAAACCCGTGAAAATAAGGGATGCACAACACTTTAGAAAAAGTAAAAAGTAAATTGTAAAATAAAAATTGTATGGGCTTGAATAAAACTTTTCTTACGAATATGTATGCCCTTGACTGTGCTTGTAGCAAAAAGTTCAAGTTTTTATGCACGTCTTTGATTGCAAGCGGTCATTAAGGAGATATGGGAGTCATAGGATATACCTTGAAGGTGATGGTCTCCATCAAATCGTTATGATATTATTCATTTGATTATATTGTAGTTTTGCAATCATTTATCTCACAATCGTTAACACTAGTACACAAAATAGTTTCACACACAACATGCATATACTTTGCTAAACTGGCTAAACTAGGTACTCAACTTGATCAAACTTTTGATTAATTAATCATTGAGTTCTATACTTTTTAGGAGATGCTAGTTGTCTTCTTTTGTGTGAGTGAGTAGTGAAAATAAATTTTCTTTTAAATTGACTTTAAGAACGCTTTTGTGCATAGTTGGCATAACATGTTCATTTTCTGCAGTTTGTCTGCAATTTTTCATGTTTTTCCTATGCATTTCTACTCATTTTTCATGAAAACTATCTTCAAAATTCATTTTCTAGACTCTGTGTCTTCGGCACCTACCTTAATCGATCAAAATTTTTCGATTGCAGGCTCGACAGCTTTGATTGATTGAAAATTTCCCAAAACCCCCATCCCGAGGTTCTGCCTTTTCAACACCTAGCTCGACTGATCAAGACTTGAGATATAAACATCCCAAGTCAGACATTGGGTCATTTTTCACACTCTCTTCTCACTTCACTTTGATTCCTCTCTCATTTCTCTTGACACCTACCTCCACAAACCAACAAAAATCAGTTTTCTAGTCAAGATTCTTCAAGGTTTTGTCGTCTACTGCATGGTAAATCATTCTAAACACTCTTTTTCCATTTCTTTCATGCATTTCATGTAATAACCTATGAAGCACGGGTGCGTTTCGGGACTCGGGTGCGGGTGCGGGTGCGGGTGCAGGACTCGGCAATTTTTGAAAAAGTAGAGTGCGGGTGTGCCAAGACTCGGCGATTAAAAAATTATTAAAAATATTTTT
This sequence comes from Quercus suber, assembly GCF_002906115.3. Taxonomy (NCBI): domain Eukaryota; kingdom Viridiplantae; phylum Streptophyta; class Magnoliopsida; order Fagales; family Fagaceae; genus Quercus; species Quercus suber. The sequence goes on from NW_027069545.1 coordinate 313,222, forward strand.
ATTTATATTTTCTATATATTTTTACTATTAAAATATTTATAAAAAACACATTGTTATGCCTTGATTCACAAAACAAAGAAAGAAGAAGACAAGAAACACATTATAATGCCTCTAAGGTCAGAATTTCGGCTGTTCCGGCGAGTTTCAAGGCCGATATCGGCCTGTTTCGGCCGTTTCCGGCATATTTCGGCCGTATCGGCCGTATCGATCGCCGGCCGATACGATCCGATACGGCTGATATTTGACCGATTCTGGCCGAATCGAGCCTCGTCGACGCGAATCGAGCCTCGTTGCTCAAATCCGAGAAAAAAAAAAAAAAAATCAGACAACCGCGAGTCGCCGCGTCCCGCGTCAGGCTGCGTCGGACTCGGGGGACTCGGGTGCGGCACCCTCCCAGCCGCGTCCGTGCTTTCTAGGTAATAACTAGGGATTAGAGGTTTGAATGTTCTTGAGAAAATATTTGGGGATTTTGTTTGAGTATTGTGAATTAATGTAATTAAATGTATACGCATACTTGTTTAAGTGTTTTTTATGCTTTTAAGTATACTTGTTTAAGCGTTTTTATGCTTTTAAGTAAGAATATATAGTGTTCTTTGATAGTTGTTCATATTCTAGGGTTTCAAATTGGGGATTTTTCAAAATTGCCTATATGAACACATGGACTTTATGACTTTTACTATATGTACCATATAATTGTTCTTAAAATGGTTCATGCATCATCTACACTTCATGAGTAAAAGCATTCATGCATACATGCATTTTTCCATTTTGAACCATATGACTCATTGTGTTTATTTGTCTTTTTTTTCTTGTGACATGTTCATTCTAGTCTTACGGCTCCTAGAAGAAAAACCACTCATGGTCACACTGGTGATTCAGCTATACCTGGAAACACATATGACTCCATTAGGGCATAGATCATGAGAAAAACTATGTGAACATTCAGTCTCAAAGAAAAATCTTTTGTGAAAGACCTATCATGCTTGATCAGTTGAGACACCTTATCATTCCACATATTTTCGAACAACAACGATGGTTGAATTTGTATTCTATTTTTCCTCCTGCTCCTACTATTCTTATTCCTGAATTCTATGCAAATATGCTTGGTTGCAACTTTTTAGAGCAACATTTCCGTGTCTCCATACGTGGAAATACTTTCTATATTGATGTTGACATAATTGCTAATGCTTTAGAGATTCCTCATGTTACTAAACCAGATTATACTTTTGAGAATGACCCTGACAAGGATGTAGTTCTCAGTCAGTTTTGTGGCCATAACTGCCCTTGCGGTAATCATGCCAATGCCAAAACCATGGGCTTTACTGATGAAGTATGTCTCCTCAACAAAATCATGGGTGCAGATCGTTATCCTCTTTCACACAGTAACACAATTATCTTAGAGCGAGCCTTCTTTCTTTATGCCCTTCTTACTGATGTGCCTCCTGATCTTCCTTCTGTGTTATTATTCTCATAACTACTGTCATGATTTATATCTTCTTGTCACAATTACCTTAGAGCGAGCTTTCTTTCGAAGCTACGTGTGGTCATGACCAGTAAGTACTACATGAGGTAGCAGTAAATTTAGGGTTAAGTCTACTATACAAACTTTGATTCTATTAGTGAAATGTTGCCTTGAGAATTGTTTAGGTTAAATCCCCCCTAGATTTTTCACTATGAAACCACAGTTTCATAAGTTTTCTTGGGTCATCATTCTTGGTGTTCATGTGATCTATGCTTGTTTGATGTTTCAATCATTTTAATCAAGAACATAATTAAATAATTAATTATTTGGTTAAAAGTTGATTAATTTGGTGATAACTAGGGTCCACAACCCTAACAATTAGTAATCCTAGCAATAGGTTATTTTGAGTCCTAGTCCTTCTAGGAAAGGATATAACAACAACCTATATAAAGGCTTTCTTATTTTAAGCTTTGAGATTGTGATTGCCTTCTAACTAAGTAAGTTTGATTACTTAGGAAAACCTGGGTGTGATTGCCTAATGTTTTATCTATCTTATTTCTTGTTCAATTCCCTGTTTTAACACCAATGACCAAAAAACCATCAACATATTCAAGAATCGGTCTTTTTTTTTTTTTTAAGTAATAAGTTTTATTGATATCAAAAAGGAACACCCTATTACACAGGGAGTGTACAAGGGGTCAAGAAATCAAATACAAAAATTGCAAGAGTCTAGGAAATCAATAAAAGAAGGGAATGATTGTTTTTGCAAAGCAGACAACCAATCCACTAAAGTTCTAAAAAAGAATATCTTGAGGTCCGGAATAGATTGCTCAATATCTTCAAAACATCTACTATTTCTCTCCCTCCAAAGACACCACATTAAGCAATAAGGAACGATGGACCAAATATAGATCCATAGCAATAGGACAATGAAGAAAGAGATGGTCAACCAATTCACCATTTCTCTTGCACATGTAGCACCAATCCAAAATCCACACTTTCCTTTTTTGTAAATTATCAAAGAAAGCTATTCTAGAGGGAATCTTCTGCTTCCAAATACTTTTCCAAGGGAAACCATAGATAGTATTGCCAACTAAGATTCTATAATAATCATTAACCATGAACCCCTTGAATATGAACAAATTCTTAAAGATCCGACATCAAGATTGCTATCAAAGCCCATTCAAGCTTCCAATCTGCATCACCCAAAACACCATGTCCTTTCTCTACTAAATAGGCATCAAATAACTCATCAAACCACCCTTTAATTCCTAAACACAACCACTATCCATAATTTTCTAGCAAATGTTTTGCTTCAAAAATCAATATTGTTGCCTTGTTTATCCCCATCTTATCAAACGGTAGTCAATTTTGAGCCCTAACCTTTCTTCCAAAGAGAATTAAAAAACTATGAGAAGAATTTAACATCAGGTTGACTTTTTGAATGAAGGAAAGCATCAAGCATGCCATACCCCCCACCTCTAATATTTCAATACTCCAAAATATTACAAGTGGGAGGAATGACTGAACCCACAAACCAATGAAACTGAGAACCCAATGGAGATGAGGTTCATTTATGGCTAAACCCACCTGACGCAGTGCTTGCAATTCCCTATCCCCCATCTAGGTCCCTCAAACATCTCAGTGGATAAGTGCTGCTATGGTTATGCCCAAGAAGGGTCTTCCACAAACTGGTCAACCCCTTCCCCTTTTTTCAAGTATGGAAAAGGAAAAAAAATAAAATAAAAATAGAAAGTTCTCCAGCATTTGACAGCAGACTTTGTTTGAAGTTCCTTGAGCGATATATCCAATTTTCAACTGACAAAATACACACGCAAAACAAAAATGCAGAGAGAGAGAGAGTGAGAGCGAGAGCGAGAGCTTCATATGTGTCCCTTTCAATCAGATGAAATGGGAATATGAAGATTTTAAGAGTTAAAAACTCCATGCTGATAACACCCCATATGGTTTTGCAAAATTTAGGACAAGTTCATTGTAGCATTACCACATTCCGAACTGCATATTGCAAGAACCTAGTAGATAGTTGTATCACACCCAACTTATGTCTAAAGCCTATGTATTCAAATCTACACTATTGATTTCCATTCTCCAGAGACATAGTAAGGAAAATATTATCAATAGAAAATTCTATTAGCCTCTACTTCACATTCAACAGCCTAATCTAATAAATCAAACGATAGATGATACCATACAATTTCTGGCCACCAAATACAAATAATGCAATCAAGTTAACACGCCCCTAACCCAAGTTCTACGAATACAAAAATTTATTTTTCTTTTAAATCTTCTAACACTTACTCAGAAAACCACAATGAATGAATGAATTAGCAACAGTACAAAAAAATTTACTTTCTTTTAAATCTTCTAACACTTACTCAGCAAACCACAATGAATGAATTAATAACAGTACAAAAATTTTACTTTCTTTCAAATCTTCTAACACTTACTCAGCAAACCACAATGAATTAACAACAGTACAGAAATTTTACTTTCTTTTCAATCCTCTAACACTTACTCAGCAAACCACAATGAATGAATTAACAACAGTGGAAATGGAATACCTGGACTTGTTGCTGTTGCTGCTGAGGTTCTTGAACCTCTTCTTGGGTCTGGGTCTCAGTGGTGTCAGTTTCACCGGAGGAAGAAAAAGGAACGAACTTGACGAAGCGTAGGGAGGAGGGTAGGTGGGAGAACCGGAGAGAAGTTAAAGGAGAAGGTCTGGGGGTACTGTGTCTGAAAGACACGCAAAAGGGATTTTGGGATTTTGCGGATATGGAACAAGTGCGTGGCGTGAAGTGTGCTTGGATTATGGTTGGAGTTTTGAGTACAGTAGCCATTGCTGAATAGCTCAGAGAGAGAGAGAGAGAGAGAGAGAGAGAGATAAGGAAAACACAAAACAGACAGACAGACAGCGCCTATGCTTTTGATATGAGTGGAGGAAGGAAACCTCGGAAACTTCAAGAGTTCGGTAGTTGATAACAAGTGGGTCGGACTTAAGGTTGGACTCGACCCAGAAACAAACCCATCTGTTTTCTGTTTTTTTTCCTATTTTCTTTTTCTTTTCTTTCCTTTTCTTCGATATTGAAAAAGACTTTTTTTTTTTTTACGGCGCGAGTCGACGCTGCCACGTGGCAGGACGCGGCCCGACGCTGCACGGACTCGCGGTCAGCGGCGTCCCTGCCGCGTCGCCGCGTCCAGCCGATTCCGACTCCGGTGCGGCTCCTCTGGAGCCGCGTCAGTGCTTCACAACCAAAAAGATGCCTTTGTTTGGACCAAGGATGCTGAGGAGACCTTTCATCAATTGAAGCAAGCCATGTCACAGCCACCAATTTTGGCACTACCTGATTTCTCCAAGTTGTTCATTGTAGAAGCTGATGCCTTTGGCAACGGAATGAGGGCGGTTCTTATGCAAGAGTCACAACCTATGGCTTTCTATAGTCAAGCATTCTTTAGGTGGGCACTGGGATGATACACTTATGAGAAAGAGCTAATGGCCATTGTCCATGCTATCAATAAATGATGCAATTATTTGCTTGGAAGGAAGTTTCAGATCCGCACCAATCACCGCGGCCTCAAATATGTATATTGGAGCAATGAATCACCACCATGGACCAACAATGGTGGATGGTTAAGCTCATGCGGTTTCACTATGAAATTGACTACTTCCTCGGCAAAGAAAACAAAGCATTTGATGCCCTCTCACGGCTGCAACGAGAAGTGTCTACCATTTCTTGTCCAACACTGACTTGGTTGGAAGCAATTCGTATCGAGGCTAGAAATCATCCCACCTTAGAATCCATTAAGAAGGCACTTCTTCAAGGGGACATGTGTTATAAAGATTACAAGATCATGGATGAGCTGCTTTGGCATAAGTGATGATTGCTGCTTCCCTCTAGTTCATAGTACAAAGAAACTATTATTAGGGAGTTCCATGACTCACCCGTAGGTGGCCACTCTGGGATACTCTGCACCTTTAAACACCTTGCTGCCAATTTCTTTTGGTTGGGGATGAAGAAGGATGTGCAGTATTTCATTCAACAATGCGATATATGCCAACGTAATAAATCTGACTCCATGACTCCAGCAGGTGTGCTACAACCACTGCCACTTCCAAAGTGTGTATAGGAAGACATTTCAATGGATTTCATCGAAGGACTACCGACTTCCTGTGGTTTTTCAGTGATCATGGTGGTCATAGATCGCGTTTCCAAATGTGGCCACTTTGTTGCTCTCAAGCATCCGTATTCTGCCAAAACCGTTGCCGAGTTATTTGTCAAAGAAATCATACATCTTCATGACATGCCTCATTCCATTGTCTTAAACCGCGATCCCATATTTACTAGTCAATTTTGGGCCAAGTACTTTCACCTTCAAGGGTCGGACCTGCGAATGAGTTCTTCATATTACCAACAAATGGATGGGCAAACTGAAGTCCTTAACCATTGTTTGGAGGCATATTTACGCTGCTATACAAGTTCTCGGCAAAAATAGTGGCGTCGCTGGTTTCCTTGGGCTGAGTATTGGTACTACACCTCTTATCAAACTGCCATACTAATGACGCCATTCGAAGTAGTTTATGGCCAGCCACCCTCGACAGTACATAGTTACAAAGTTGGCTCCACAGCGATTGCCCAGATTGAGACTACTTTATGCGAGAGAGATGACTTGATGCGGCTTTTGAAGGAGAACTTGCAAACAGCCCAGAATTGAATGAAGATTAATGTTGATCATCACCGCCAATAAGTGGTATTTGAACCAAGTGGTTTCGTCATCCTTCGGCTTCAACTATTTTGGCAACTATATATTCGAACTAGGGGCAATATGAAGCTTTCTCCACGCTTCTATGGTCCCTACAAAGTGTTGGAGCGAGTGGGAAAGGTGGCTTATCATCTCAACTTGCCATCTCATTCTTGTTTGCACCTAGTTATTCATGTGTCTCAATTGAAGAAATAGCTTGGTTAAGCAAATCATGCAATTAAACTGAATTGTTTATTTTTGTTGGACTCACAATGGTCAACATGTCTTATAAGAGGCCTTAGTTCACTGGACTGGTGTTAGCGAAGATGACTCTACTTGGGAACCATACAAGGAATTACAACGAAGATTCTCTCACCTGAATCTTGAGGAAAAGATTCGTCTTCAAGGGGAGGGGAATGTTATGTGTGAAGAAAGGAGGACAAGATTTGGTATTTGTGGATAGCTATTGTCGTGGGTGGATAGTTATTGCATTTGAAATTCGTATTTGGATTACTATGGAGTTGCTACTGCATTCGTATTTGAATTATGGTTATTTAGATAAAGTTATATTTGGATTGGTATTTGTATTTGAGTTTCTAAGAAGTTGAGTCCCTTTAGAATTATCTATTAATATTTGAACATTCATAGAATTATCTATCGTTATCTGTTTCTTATTTGAATTCCTAAGACTTGTATTTAACGTAGAATGCAATGAATAAAGCAGTAGAGAATTATTATCCCAAATACGACCAAACATCCATTCATTCAGTTAGAAATTAAACCCAGTCATAATAGACAGATAGACCAAGAGTCCAAGATAAAGGAAGATTCCTTGGATTTCTAAATTCCCAAGTTTTTGGTTGGATATAAAATAATTTTGATCCAGTTTGACATTGGTTAAGAGCTTGATGTTGCAAAATTAAGAGGCAATAGAGAACTATGCCAAACAGTCACTGCATAAGGACAAAGTCAGAAATAATGCGCTCATGAGTTTCCATAGGGTCAAGACATCTAGGACAAGATGTATCTAACGTGGATTGTTTTCACTTTCAAAGAGCTTTCCAATCTGGTGAAGAAAGAGAACCTGGCTTTATGTTCAATTAAGTAGGCAGATTTTGTAAATCAATTGTTCTTCAAAGACCAATATCCCCCGCAAACTTGGGTTTACATAAATCCTTCCAAGCTTGTAAGGAACAGCAGCTTTTCTGATCATCCCAGAAAAAAATCTTTTTTTGATTAGTCCCAGGAAAAAAAATCTATCAATTTCTCGTCGATATTGTTGCATAGAGATTTAGGTTGAGCTATAAGTCAGAGAGAACAGATTTGTGACAAATATATATATTTTTTTAAGGGAAATGATATGTCTATAACATTTCTATAATATTTTTACAACAAATCTTAAGTGGCAGGTTATTACTTGTTGTTATTATTAGGACAAAAAAGTAATTTTAGTGTTAATTTTAAATTTGAACCAATAACAACTAACTACCTGTGATTTGTTGTAAAATTATTATAGAAATGTTGTAGACGTAGCATATCTCATTTTTTAATTTAATTTGTGACAAATAATTAAACATTTTTTTCCTAGCAACGGCAAAGTGAAAAGGGTACAATTCTTCTTCTTCTTTTTTTCCAAGTATAAATCAGAAAGTCAACGAAAAACATACAAAACAATTCATGTTAAAAAAATAAAAAATAAAAATCGTAGTTGAAGACAGAATTAAAATAAATAAATAACCCATCAATATTTAATAATCCAAATTGAGAAAAAGAAAAAACCAAACCTCGAGGTCGTGACCACCAGTACACGGCGGCTCTGGCAGCTTATCCAGCGGCGTCTCACAAGGTAGGAGACGGTGGTTCTACAGTTGCAGAGTTTTTATTTTTTTTTTAAAGGATATTAATGAGAAAGTAATGTGTGGTAGGTTGTAGTTACTATTTTGTGAAATACTACGTGGCATGCTTTTATTGAATAGTATTGGAGGGTGTAAATAAAGGAGTTTACAACTCTCCTCAGTCAATTACTTCTTAAGTCGGTTCGTTCAGGGCGTAAATAAAGGAGTTTACAACTCTCCTTAGTCAATTACTTTTTTTTTTTTTTTTGGTCATGACTCATACCATTCAAGGAGAAAACATGCTCACAGTACAAGTTACATCATACCAGCAGCAATTGGAGAAAACCAACAAAAATGAATAGTCAATTACTTCTTAAGTCGGTTGGTTTTCTACTTCTCTTCTGATTATAAAAAGCCCGTTTCCTAAGTCTCAAAAACCAGCCCTTACCTTCTTCTCCAACCAACAAAAAAAAAATTGAAACCAAAACTCGAATTCAATACAAATAAGCAAAAACATGTTTTGGAAAAGAGCTCTCTTGATGATGATTCTAGGAATGTTGCTTTTTAACATCAAGGTTCTTGGAGCTGCAGCAAGGCCACCTTTGACTGTCATGGAGTCAAAGCTTGGGAAAACCGAGGGGTCAGTTTCAAAAGATCGTGCACCGGTGAGAAATTCTGGTCCTAATCCATGTACTTACATGCCTGGACCTGAAAATGGAGACTCTGGTTGCCATAAGTACCCATAAAGTGAAGAAGAAAAATGGAGATTGGTCTTGTGGGGTGAGACTGTGAGAGTTGATATATTCAGGTCTCTATCCCCAATTGCAAGAATAAAATTGTTATGTGGTGTGAAAAGAGTACTTCCCAAATGTTTCTCTCTTATGTTATATCAGCGTATTAGATTTTATTACCAAAATTGGGAATCAATATTTGTTGCTGTTGTTGATGATGATGATGATGATGATGATGATGTTGTTTCTCACTCTCTATCTAGCTTGAAAATTTTCACTTGATCTCTAATACTTTGGGGTGGTCAATTGTTTGTTGTGATATTTAGATTTTTGAAGTTTGTAAAGCAAGTAATTTGATGAGAGGTGATTTTCTTGTTTTTGGTCACGTAATTTATGTAAAGAAATTATTTCAATTAAGCAATCAGCCATCTGTTTCTTGGTCCAAGGCTTTAGAAGAGGATAAGAACTAGCAAATATTCTTCAATACAAGATCCACCATCTTTTTGTATCTACTTTGCTGAGTCGCAATGAAAACGTTTCATACTTTCTGCATCTTAATTAAGAATTAAGTTTTGGACCATTTTTAGATCTCCCTGAGTAATTGAGTTTCATGAGGGAATAGACATAAACATGGTCCCATAAATTGTAAGACACCTAGTCATATGAATAAGTCCTTGGGAGAAGCTTATCCGTACAACTAAGCCTGCCAAATTACTCCTGATTTCTTTAAAGGATCATTATTTCGATCATATGTGCATGTGTCTGGATTGGGATAATTATGTGACACTCTTTGAGAGCGAAAAGTGCATCAAGGAGAGTTGCTTAAATCATCTGTATCCTGTTTGGATTGTTTGCAATAGTGATTCAGTCAATGACTTATTCTAGACACCTAAGCAGGAGAGTTGTCATATGCCAAAAGCTTATTATTTTTGGTTAGTGTCAATTTTTAGTCAGCTTTGTTCGATTTGAATTATCCTACATTTTCAGTTGTTTTCAATTTTGATCTATAGATTATGTTAAATATTGGTAGGTTGTGTTGTGACTAATGTTGGAGGTTCAGTTGATGTAGATTTTAGGTGAAAATGAATGCTATATTTTCCTTCCTTTTAAAATCTGTTTAAAGACATGTAACAACAAATCATGCGTGGCAATCCTATTCCTGCCCTAGCCTACACGAAAAATACATGACATTGAACTTTTTTGACATGTAATAAACCAAAGAATGTGAAATATTTTGTCCTAATTAATAGTGAACTTTTTTGGATATGTAACATAACAAAACAATGTTGCTCTTTGACCAGATTGAGATTGCACACCTAAGTTAGGATGGTAGCAAGCAAAGCTTTATTCTTTTCAACATGAGACTTCTCTCCTTCAATGCCTGAAAACATCAAATCAGAAAAAAGCTCTATAATCTGTCCCCAAAATCATCCTTCGGGGTTGATATGGCAGCACAACAATGTGAAACACTGTATGTGCAGCAAAAGCAAAGGGAAAAGCCAGTGAATAGAGAAACTAGTAGGCCCGAGTGAAAAAAAGTTGAGGGTTTGAGTTTCAAAACTTGGTCAAAATTAAGGGCCCGAAAGAGAAAGAAAAAGTGAGGCAAAGGGACTATAGCTTGCCCTGTGTTTTCTTCCTCATCATTAACCTACTACCACACCTTGCTCTCCCTACACATCTTCTCTCTCTCTCTCTCTCAAACTAAATTAAGTTAAGACTACCACTTTCTCTCAGACTACCTGGATTTTTTCCCCGATATAGTGTTAAAGCTTTGCCAAAAATGTAAAGCAGCTCAGAACTGAAACTAATAATACTGAAAAAAACAACTGTAAAGAAAATCGAGTTTGAGAAATTGGTTGGAAATTTGGAATGATTGTTGATTAATTGGTGTATTGCTTTGTTATTTGTTGGTCAAATAATTGTTGTCCATGCTAGGCATCTAGTGTGTTTCACAAATTTGTTAATATTGTTAATGATAAATGAAATTATTTTTTGAAGTAAAAATTCAAACGTTCAAAGTTTCACTAAGAGTTTGTTTGATATCAATTTCAGTTTTTAGTATTTAATTTTTATCTTCTATGTACAGCTTTTTAAAATTTCACTTTTTTTCTTTTTCTTTTTTTCCACTTTTCTCAAGCTACATTACTAAAACTAAAAATATATTACAAATACAAAATAAGTTTTCAATTTAAATTTAATTTTTTATATAAAATTTATAGATCTTTAAATTACTCGTTAACATTTGACTTATTCAATTTTGGAGTGATGAGTTTGAATCAGGGCCAACCTGCTATTAGAACCAACCCAATCAAGTGAAGGTGGCGTCTTTTCTTTGCCAATTGAAGAGTCAAGCAAAACCGTCCTCAAATTGTTTTTGGTTGTTGGATGAGTAATCGGAATGGGGAGATTGATGAGAAATTATAAAGTACTCTGGTGGACAAGTGATGTGATCTACCATTCCACTAAAAAACTTCCACTTATTTAAAATGGCTGAGTCAATAATTAATTTCTGTTGGGCTTTGTGGAGCCTAGTTTATGTTTAAATTTTTGGTCCGTTTTGTAGCCCATTGTAACCCTGTAAGCAGGATATAAAAACCGCTTTTGTGATTAGGGTTTGTTACTATTACTGTTGTTGTGTTTTTAGAGAGAGAGAAAAACACTGTAGCTGCACTTTGTATTTTTTCCTGATAATAGAGATATCTCTGCAACTCCGTGGACGTAGGCAAATTGCCGAACCACATAAATACTATCTTGTGCATGTGATTGTTTTCTTTGATGTGTGTTTTCTCTCTCTCTCTCTCTCTCTCTCTCTCTCTCTATATATATATATATATATATTTTTTTTTTTTGTTTCTCACAGGTTGGAATTTCAGTTGAATTCCCAACAATTTTTGTTTTAAAAATATTTCTAACTAATAATTTTAAACAGGTGGAAGTTTTTTAGTGAAATGGTGGACCACATCACTTGTCCACCATGTGGATCTTATAATTTCTCGAGATTGAGGTTGCCTTTGACATTGGTTTAAAAAGCTTGTTTTTTTTACTATTTAATTTATTTTTGCTGCTATTTAGCTTATTTTTGGTACTATTCATGAGTTCTATTGCACTTTTTAGTACTATTTATGTATCATACTGTATTATTTTAGCTACCTTTTAGCTTTATTTATAATACTTTCAGCAAAAAGTTTTCAATTTCAGCTAAATAAGTTGTTCTCAAACAGACTTTTATTTCAAGTACCAAAAAAAAAAAAAAAAAAAGTTTCCCCACACATGTAGCTAGTCACATATAGCCATTTGTAAAGTAGATATATATTAAGGTTTAGGTAGCTAGGATGAAAATTGATCAAAACTCATCTTTCCAAAAATTTGAAAATTACATTTGACAGAACCCAATTTTAACTGGTCCATATGTTCATAAGCGCTTGCGCCCTTTGGGTTGGACCACACCCCATTTTGTAATACTCCACAACTTAATTCCTGATCCCCCATAAAAAAAAATAAAAATAAATAAAAATAAAAAACAAAACAAAAAACAAAAAACAAAAAGGGTCTTGATCCCTAACAACGGTACTAAAGGACATCGAGATATGCTCTAGGAAGCACATGTACGAATTCAGATTCGGGTTTGGGTGTAGTGCGGCGACATGGCAATTTTTGAAAAAGTAAGATACGGGTGTAGTGGGATGTGTTTATTAATTAATATATATATATATATATATATATATATATAAATATTATATATTGATAAGCATTATTTTGTTTTTCATATAATGGTAAACATATACCAATTTAGAAGTCATGGTAGATAATAAAGAGAATTAAGATCATTTTAGGGTTTTTTTCCTTTAAAGTCTATTGACAAATCGGTGTATTTTTTATCTAATACTAGCCGTGAACCCACGCGTTGCGCATGATAATTATTTTTATGGTGGTTTTATTAAAAAAAAATTTACAATTTAAACTAATCTAATAATGAGTAATGTATTTCGTAATTATATTTTTATTTATTATAAGAACAATCATAAATATAATATAGGATCAATCCAAAACACCAAAAAAACATACACTAAAAAAAAATTAATAAAATTTAACAATGATTAATTGAACCAATATTAGGATAAAATTTTGTTTTTGATAATCTATTAAGGTTATTTTCTTTGTAGAAATTATAATTTCAGCCACTCAAAACATATTATCAAATAAACAATTATTAGCAAAATCTAAGAATTAAATTTCTATACATGCATTGTTATAAAATAATAATAATTAAAATAAAATTGCAAAAGTTAAAATTTGTCACCTATCCGATTATTTTTGTTTGGCTAACCTTTGCTTTTCTTTCATTTGGCTAACCTTTACTTTTCTTTAAATAAATGGCATTATAAAGTACTTCTAGTACAACTATTAAGAGTACTTTGTCCACCACAAAGGATTAGAAAATAAACAAAAATTAGTAAAGTCTCATAATTTAACATCTAAATTGAGCACTATAAAAAATCATGCTATGTAACAGAATAAATACCAAATTATCCAAATCATGCTATGTAATAGAATAATATTATATTTTTATATGCTATATTTAATTCTTTAGAACGCAATAGGATAACATTTAACATTCAAAGAGAATAAAAAATAAATAAACAACAACAACAACAATTTAAAAAACAAAACTAAATCACAACTTAAAAAACAAAACTAAATCGCATTAACCAAAAATAGAGTTTTAAAGAATATAAAAAATTATCAACCTAAAGTAGAGATGCAAGAAAAATAAAAAAATCCACCAAAAAATTTAGAGAGAGAGAGAGAGAGAGAGAGAGAGAGAGGGAGAGAGAGGAAACTTTTTTTTTTGTGAGGAAAAACTATGCATAGAATAGAAGAGATAGTGACAAATTTATAGTAAGAATGTGTGAATAAGAAGAGACAAAAATAAAGGAAGATGAAGGGAAAGAGGAAGAATGATATTAATGTAGAGGGTAGTGGGGAGATGAAAAGGTAAATGAGGGAGAAAGATTGAAGAAGTAGTGGGGAGATGAAATGGTAAGGGAGAGAGAAAGGTTGGAGAAGTGTAAATAAGTAGTAGAAGTAAATAAATAAATAGTGGGCTGCATTTATAGGGCTGAAAATTGTAAAAATTATTTTAAAATTGTAGGAAAATTATATTTTAAAAAAGAAAAGAAAAAAAAATAACGTGGCAGCTGATGTGGCGCAACGTGAGAGCAGCAGCATTAAACGCTACGCTTCAGCTTTTAGTAATATATAGATTTTACGTTTTTTTTTTTTTTTTTTTTTAAAACAAGAATTTCAGCCATGTTGGACTGATTTAGGTCCTATCTCAAACCAAATCGGACCAAACTAGACCGAATTGGGCCAAATCGAAAAAATAAAAATAAAATAAATTCATCCACAAACACGCGTGCTGCCACGTCCACTTTTGCACAGCGCATTCTTGCAAATTGAACTCGGGTGCACTGGCCAAATTGACGCACCCATACTTCCTAGGATATGCTACCCTAGCCATTCAAGACACCAAAAAGAAGCAACAAATATAAGCAGCTTTCTGTCTCTAGGGTGTCTACGCATAGCCTTGACTATATCAAACTAAAGATCCTTGGAAGTTGGTATTGCAAAATGGTGAAATACCATAGCTCACAAAAATCTGTTGCATTCCGTCTAATTCGTAGAACATGCCTTCTTTCTTTTCAGGGGATAACCGGATAAATAAACCTTCTTCTTTTTTTTGTGTGTGGATACCATAGTTCACTGCCTTGTAATGATTAAAACCAGCCTCATCGAGAAATCACACTATGGGTTTGTTTGTAATCCACTTATTTTGCTGAAATTGAAATTTTTTTGCTGAAAGTACTGTAGATAAAGGTAAAAATTAGCTAAAATAATACAGTGAAACCTATGAATAGTACCAAAAAGTGCAGTGGGACCCATGAATAATAGCAAAAATAAGATGAATAGTAAAATAAGTTGCAAAATTAATCATACCAAAGGGACACTATATATCATGATGCTAATACAATCTCTTATGACCTGAATGTTTAAGTTTTTTATTTTTATTTTTTATGTTAGTAATTTGATGATCAGGTGAATAGAATGTTTGATTTCTTTGGAACAAAGAAGTCAGATTATTCACCTAAAATTAATGAAACTGCTATGGGTCTATAAAAGGAAAGCATGTTGTGGATTCCAATTAACTCAATTAGTAAAATTGCTTGTAATAAGAGATTTGGGTCAAACTTTGCTAACACCAAAAACTAATTGATGCGTTGGCCTAATGATAAAGACAAAACATCAAAGAGCAAATGCTATAGATTGAAATTTTATAATATTTTTTTAAAAAAAAAATCAATTGATGCGTTGGCCTAATGATAAAAACAAAACATCAAGGAGCGGATACTATAGATTGAAATTCTATAATATTTTTTTAAAAAAATCAACAAGGGAGACTAATATGCAGTTTCAGATTCTTATTAGCCCCGGTGCCATCGGCCATTTCATTTTCATTACCTACCTCGGAGTTCGGACACATTCAAGCCTAAAGAATATAGTGTATTTTACACACAAAAAGATTTAAGTAATTGGACAATACCATAAGGGCCGATTAATCAAATTTTTAAAGGACCTTTTAAGATCCTTGAGTGAGTCTTTTGCCAAATTTCATTAAGTTAAAAGGTGTTCTACTCTGGCTCATAAGTATGTAACAAAATAAAACAATGATGTTCTTTAACCAGACTGAGATTGCAAATCAAAGTTAGGATGGTAGCAAGCAAGCTTTATTCTTTCAACATGATGTTGGATTTTGTGGAGCCTAGTTATGTTTGATCCGGTTGACGACCTAACCCGACCCGAATAATGTTGTGTGGTTTTTAATAGGAGATTTTCTAAGGTTTAGTCCATAGAGCGGAGGCTCGGGAAAAATTTTCAGTCCGTTTTGTAGCCCATTGTAAATCCTATGCGCAAGATATAGAAACCGTTTTTTGGTGATTAGGGTCTCAGTCGTGTTGTTGTTTTAGAGAGAGAGAAACACTGTAGCCGCATTTTGTATTTTTCTTTGATAATAGTGAAATCCTTGCAACTCTGTGGACATAGGCAAATTGCCGAACCACGTAAATATTGTCTTGTGCGTGAGATTGTTTTCCTTTGGCGTGTGTTTTCTTTATTTTTGTTTCTCACAAGTTGGGAATTTCGGTTAAATTCCCTATAACTAGTATCAGAGCCTAGGGTTAGGTTTGAGTGGGAGCAATGGTAGAGGAAGCAGGAAAGGCATCTGGAATAGAAAAGTTTGATGGCACAGGCTTCACGTATCGGAGGATGCAGATTGAAGATTATCTCTATGGGAGAAAACTGCATCTGCCTCTTTTGGGGATAAAAGCTAAGACTATG
Organism: Quercus suber; assembly: GCF_002906115.3. Taxonomy (NCBI): domain Eukaryota; kingdom Viridiplantae; phylum Streptophyta; class Magnoliopsida; order Fagales; family Fagaceae; genus Quercus; species Quercus suber. Next base: position 329,403 of record NW_027069545.1, read on the forward strand.
AAGACTGAGGAATGGGCTCTTCTTGACAGACAGGTACTAGGAGTTATCAGGTTAACTTTGTCTAGGTCTAATGCACACAATGTTGTAATAGAGAAGACCATAGCAGATCTGATGAAAGCTTTGTCTGGTATGTATGAAAAGTTATCAACAAACAACAAGATGCATCTAATGAAGAAACTGTTTAATTTGAAGATGGCAGAGAATGCATCAGTAGCACAACATCTGAACGAATTTAACACTATCACAAATCAATTGTCGTCTGTACAAATCGATTTTGATGATGAGATTCGTGCTCTAATCGTCTCGACTTCTTTGCCAAACAGTTGGGAGGTAATGAGGATGGCAATAAGCAATTCTACATAAAAAGAAAAGCTGAAGTACAATAACATATGAGATTTAATTCTAGCTAAGGAAATTCGCAGAAGAGATGCAGGCGAAACCTCAAAATCTGGTTCTGCCCTAAACCTTGAGACAAGAAGTAGAGGTAATGATAGAAATTCAAATCAGGGCAGATCAAAATCCAGAAATTCTAATCAGAATAGAAGTAAATCTAGATCAGGCCAACAAGTACAATACTGAAACTATGGGAAAACAGGTCACTTTAGGAGGCAATGGAAAAGTCCTAAAAAGAATAATGAAGATGACTTTGCTAATGCTGTAACAGAAGATGTATAGGATGCATTACTTCTTGCAGTAGACAGTTCACTTGATGATTGGGTTTTGGACTCAGGAGTTTCGTTTCATACCACTCCACACTGAAAAATCATACAGAATTATGTTGTAGGTGATTTTGGTAAGGTGTATTTGGCTCATGGTTTAGCCTTGGATGTTGTGGGTATGGGAGACGTCCGGATATTGTTGCCTAATAGGTCTGTTTGGTTACTGGAGAAGGTTCGACATATTCCTGACCTAAGGAGGAATCTGATTTCTGTTGGACAACTTGATGATGAAGGACATGCAATACTATTTGTTGGTGGTACTTGGAAGGTTACAAAGGGAGTTAGGGTATTGGCTTGTGGAAAGAAGACTGGTACTCTATATATGACCTCAAGTCCAAGAGACAGAATTGCAATTGCTGATGCAAGTACTGATACAAGCCTATGGCACTGCAAACTTGGTCACATGAGTGAGAAAGGATGAAGATGCTGCTATCAAAAGGAAAACTACCAGAATTGAAGTCCATTGATTTTGACATATGTGAAAGCTGCATCTTAGGAAAGCAGAAAAATGTGAGCTTCTTGAAAGCTGGCAGGACACCTAAGGCTGAAAAATTAGAATTAGTACACACTGATTTATGGGAACCTTCTCCGATTGCATCCCTTGGAGGTTCAAGGTACTACATTACCTTCATTGATGACTTAAGTAGAAAGGTATGAGTTTATTTGAAACTTTAATGAATGGAAGGCCATGGTTGAGACAGAAATAGGTTTAAAAGTAAAATGTTTAAGGTCAAATAATGGAGGAGAGTACATATTGATGGAAATAAGTATGTACGCAGTGGAAAATCAATGGATCTACTTCATTCTCAATCTATAACATACAGTATGTAAATTTCAGAATTCGAGTATAAGAGAGCTTACCTTGAAGCGGTGAATTTCAAAAACAAAGATCGAAGCACTTGGGAATACTTTCAATCTTCACTTCAATTCCACTAACGCCCAAAAAGTGTGGACTCTCTATTGGTTATAAAAGGAGAATTAAAGAGTGACTTACACTCTCATACACACCATTACAATGATATTTTTCTCTCAGTAAAAATTTTGAATTTTCCTTCTAATTGGGCTAGCCTTTTGGGCTTTTCCAATTGGGCTTAAGTGTGTGGCTTGGAGTGAGACCAAAAGGGACTAATAAGACACTAGCTCCAATGGGCCTTGGGCTTTTCTGTCAACTCTTGACAAGTCCAAAGTTACCATTAACTATATTTAATACCACTATATAAATATAGTTACACTCTAGGCCTTATCTTTAAATTATATCCCAAGGCTTTATTGTACATGCAAACTCCTTCATAAAATATTCGTAGTAATACAAAGTCATAAATGTGGACTGTCACTTTGTAGATTACTACATTTTAATTCTTGAGTACTCGGTTTAATCATTTTAAGTTATTCATCAAATATTTATGAAATTCAATTTCATAAATATATACTTTAGTAATTTTTTACCAAAGTGATTAGGCCTAACTCTCTGAATAACAAACTCATTAAACTTGTCTCAAGGGAATATTTTATATTTCCGTTAAGAGACTATGAATTCCATCTTGAGAATATATGTTCCATCAACACTAAATGTGGCTGCCTAATATACTGAGATTTGACCGTTACTTTAGATCTTACTCCTGATATATTAAAGCAACCTACACTTCATGATCAAGTCCATTATTCTTTCAGGATTAAGAGTTCATGCAAATATAAGTCTTGAGATTTATTATTCATTTGACAATCCTTAGGAAAATAATAAATCTCACAGCGGTTCAGTTCAATATATCTTAACTCTTAAAACATATAAACTAGAAGTCTCAACTTCCATGATCAAGACAAATCATCATAGTTGATATGTTATAGTCTTCACAGATAAAATGCCCAATTTCATCACCGACTACGAACTATAATTTTGAGTTTACAAAGAATTTGTGACTTATATCTTCTGTAACTAAATCACATAAATCACATACTATGCATCTCATGGACTATGTGATAATGTCCGAATATTCATGTTACCATTATTTCAGATAATAATAAAACAACTTTATTAAACACAATATTAAGTCATGCATAATGTCACACTTAATATCATACATAGTATCATATAATAGGATTTAAGGGCACTAATCCTAACACATATATGAAGGGTTCAGTGAGTATTGTGTTGCACAGGGAATTAGGATGGAGAAAACCATTCTTGAGACACCACAGTAGAATGGTGTGGCTGAACACATGAACAGAACTCTCAATGAGCGTGCTAGGAGTATGAGGTTGCATGCTGGACTACCAAAAACTTTCTGAGCTGATGCTGTTAGCACTGCAACTTACCTGATAAATCGAGGGTCATCAGTTTTCATGGAGTTCAAACTTCCTGAGGAGGTTTGAAATGGTAAAGAAGTAAAGTTTTCACATTTAATAGTTTTTTGTTGTATTTCTTATATTCATATTAATTCTGATGCTCATAGTAAACTTGATGCAAAGTCTAAAATATGTTTTTTCATTGGCTATGGTGATAAGAAATTTAGCTATAGGTTTTGGAATGAACAAAATAGGAAAATCATCAGAAGTAGAAATGTGATATTTAATGAACAGGTTATGTACAAGGACAAGTTAATTATAATGTCAGATGTTACAGAGATATATCTAAAGAAATTTGAGTTTGTCAACTTAGATGAATTGACTGAAAGTACTGTTTAAAAAAGGGGTGAAGAAGATAAGGAGAATGCAGATTCATAGGTAAATCAGAGCACACCTGTAGCTAAAGTCTGTAGACCTTCTAGGACCATTATACCTCTACATCGTTATTCACCCACTCTAAATTATCTCATGTTGACTGATGGTGGTGAGCTAGAGTGTTATGATAAAGCCTTGCAAGATGAGAATTCAAGCAAGTGAGAGTTAGCCATAAAAGATGAGATGGATTCTTTGTTGGGAAATCAAATATGGGAACTGAATGAATTGCTAGTAGGAAAGAAGGTTTTGCATAACAAGCGAGTATATAGAATAAAGAATAAACATAATGGTAGCAAACGTTACAAGGCCAGAATAGTTGTTAAAAGGTTCTAGCAGAAAAAGGGCATTGACTACACAAAGATATTTTCTCCAGTTGTGAAGATGTCAACAATTAGACTAGTACTGGGAATGGTGGCTGCTGAAAACTTACATCTTGAGGAGTTAGATGTGAAGACGGCATTCCTTCATGGTGACTTAAAGGAAGACGTTTACATGATTCAGTCAGAAGGGTTCATTGTTCAAGGATAAAAGAATCTAGTCTGCAAACTGAGAAAGAGCTTGTATGGCCTAAAACAAGCTCCAAGATAGTGATACAAGAAATTTGACAGTTTTATACATAAAATTAGGTTCAAGAGATGTGAAGCTAATCAGTGTTGCTATGTTAAATTCTTTGACAATTCTTATATCATTTTACTGTTGTATGTGGATGATATGCTTATTACAGGGTCTAGCATTGAGGAGATTAATAATTTGAAGAAGTAATTGTCAAAACAGTTTGTAATGAAGAATTTGGGAGCTGCAAAGCAAATCCTTGGTATGAGAATCATTAGGGACAAGACTAATGGTACATTAAAACTTTCACAATCAGAGTATGTGAAGAAAGTTCTTAGTAGGTTCAACATGAATGAAGCTAAACCAGTGAGCACACCCTTAGGTAGTCATTAAACTGAGCAAAGAATAGTCACCGAATGCAAAAGAAGAAAGAGACCATATGAGCAAGGTGGCCCAATGTCTCAGTTATTGGCAGCTTGATATATGCTATGGTGTGTACAAGGCCAAACATTGTACATGTAGTGGAAGTTGTGAGCAGATTCATGAGTAGGCCTGGAAAGCAGTATTGGGAGGCAGCAAGTGAATTTTGAGATATCTGAAGGGTTCATCAGATACATGTCTTTGCTTCACAAGTGCAAGTTTGAAACTGCAGGGTTATGTAGATGCTAATTTTGCTTGTGATATTAATAGTAGAAAGAGTATTACTGGATTTGTATTTACTCTAGGTGGTACAACTATATCATGTGCTTCAAATCTACAAAAGATTGTTACTTTGTCTACTATAGAAACTGAGTATGTTGCAGCAACTAAAGCTGGAAAGGAGATAATTTTGTTACATGGTTTCTTAGATGAATTGGGTAAAAAGAAAGAGATAGGCATTCTACACAATGACAGTCAGAGTGCAATTTTTTTGCTAAAAATGCAGCTTTTCATTCAAAGTCGAAACATATACAAACAAAATACCACTTTATCCAGAACCTTGTTGAAGATAAGCTGGTAATACTTGAGAAGATTTGTGGATCTAAGAACCCGACAGACATTTTGACTAAGGGTGTCACTATTGAGAAGCTAAAGCTGTGTGCAACTTCAGTTAGCCTTCTAGCTTAAGGATAGGAGGATAAGTTGCAGGGATGAAAGATTACTTTTGGAGGATAGCAGCTAATGTTGGTGATTGAAATAGTCTCCAAGTGGGAGATTTGTTGGGCTTTGTGGAGCCTAGTTATGTTTGATTCGGTTGACGAACCGACCCAACTCGACCCGAATAATGTTGCGTGGTTTTTAATAAGAGATTTTCTGAGACTTAGTCCATGGAGCAGAGGCTTAGAAAAAATTTTCAGCCCGTTTTGTAGCCCATTGTGAATCTTATGCGCAGGATATAGAAACCGTTTTTTGGTGATTAAGGTTTTGGTCTTGTTGTTGTTTTTGAGAGAGAGAAACACTATAGCCGCACTTTGTATTTTTCCTTGAAAATAGTGAAATCCCTGCAACTTCGTGGACATAGGCAAATTGCCGAACTACGTAAATATTGTCTTGTGCATGTAATTGTTTTTCTTTGACGTGTGTTTTATATATTTTTGTTTCTCACAGGTTGGGAATTTCGGTTGAATTCCCTGCGCATGAGACTTTTCTCCTTTAATGCCTGAAAACATCAAATCAGAAAAGCTCTAAACTGTGTCCCCAAAATCATCTTTCGGGTGGAAACATTGTATATGCAACAAAAGCAAAGGGAAAGCCAATATGCAAACTAACTTATTTGAAATGCAGAGATTTTACGAAATATTGCAATTTATGAATTTCTACCATTAAAATACCGGGTGTACAAAGACATGTATATATTAATTATAAATTTTTCCTCCTGAAATCAAGTCCTTAGTCCACCATTGCTTTGTACCCAAAATTTATCCTATAAAAGGGTAATGAGCCGCAGGAGTATTCAAACCTTTGGAGAGTAAAGAAATGAGCAGTATTCAAAACTTCTTCAAATATTTTTTTCCTTAAAAAAGAAGCACTACTCTCTAATTTCAAAAACCAATATTAGGGGATTTTTTTTTTCTCTTTCTCTCTCTCTGAACTCAAAAGTTATAACTCTTTTGTGCTTGGTTGTTAGTGATTCTACCCAAAGACCTAGGGGACCAATCAATTGATTCAAGAGGTCTTTAGGCCAAGGTAAATTCTTTTTAGATTCTTGCATTTTTTTTTTTTTTTTTTTTCAGTTTGAAGTTTAGAAGTAGTTTTATGTGTTGGGAAATATAGACCCCGGTTGATAGAATTAACAAGTTTTTAAATCCAAGTTGTTGATTAAATCTATTATGAATAAACTTTGTTCAAACAAACAAACATCAATATCAAGTCAAAATCATGCACAACGGAATAGTAAATAAGATAAGATATGATGACCTAGGAAAACCAATGAAACAAACTAATTTCACAGTAAAAAATCTGGAGGGAAGCCTTCCCAAAAAGTAATCCACTATAGTAAAGAGAAATTTCGGATCTAGTGCAAAACCTTTGTCCCTAGACTCTACAAACCTAGTAGATAAACTTACAGCAAAAGCCTTCTACTACTTCAGAATCTTTGAACTCTTCAATATATGAACGCTCTACTCACAATCACAATTGGAACCTCTAATTGACTTCAAGAACCTCGTGAAGGTTTTTTTCACAACAGCAAGTGTGTGGTGGTAGCTATGATTTAAGCTTTTTCACCAATAGAATCTTCAGATCTACTTTGAAACTCTTTAGTTTGGTGAAAAAGAGAAAACTTGGTTACAAAACCCTAGCCGCATAAAGGGAGTGTTTCTCTCTCTAAAAAGTCTTCTAATAGATGGCTTATAATGTCCTCTAAATACTAGTTCAAACGGATCTCAATTCGGGGTTCAAAAGAATAAGTTATGGGCTTTTTTTGCGTTGCTGATTTTTCCTGATTTCCAAAGCTCAATGGATCGAGGAAGTGTCAAGATTGCTATCAAGGAGACAATAGGTTTCTTGATGTATCAATACTGCTATTGAGAGGTATTGAGACAGCTATCGAGGTACATGTTGAAAATGCACTTTTCTTGAACTTTTCTTGAGCAAACTTTGTATTTTCAATTTGATTCTCAATTACAATTTTAAGACAAATCAAAACTCAATAAAAGACACATTATTTGGCATGGTTTGACAATACCAAAACACATGACCCTATCAGCATGTTGCTTTTGACAGTGAAGATGTACAAATTAGGATCTCTGTTTCTAGGGTATCTACGGTGCTATGCATAGCCTTGACTATACCGAACTCTTTAAAGAACATTGGTATTGCAGTACCATACAAGCTCATAATAATTATAATCTGTTGTAATCCGTAGAACATGCCTTCTTTAGGAGATTAAAAAAAAAAAAAAAAAACAGGGTTTTTTTTGGTGGGCCGAATACTAATGTCCTATGTGATCTGATTGCCTATATGAACGACTAAGCGGTTCCTTAGGCATACTCAAGGCCCATATATAAGGCCGAGTTTTCATACCGTATCATTGGACATTCTGAGGAACGGGAAAAAACTCTTTCACACTGTTTGTTTTTATAAATCGAAAACGTGAGTTCAGCTCAATCATTCTTCATGTGAGTTTAAGTTATGTTTTCAGTTTATAAAAGCACAGTGTGTGAAAGAAACATTCACATCGCACATTTAGAAAATGATTTTTTTTTTTTTTTGGGTGTGTGGAGCTGAAAGCATTCTTCACTGCATGCATGTGTTGTGTGATCCAATTATGCAACTGAACGACAACGCCCATTTGTAAAGAGGTCCACTTAAGCTCAACTGAGTAAATTGTCCAGGCTCCTTCAATTCCTTCGCACATCCCTTCATCTACATGTGTGTGTTTATATTTTATTTTTAAGAAAAAGTTAAAATTCTTTATTCATAAACTTAAAAGAAATCGACATAGTTTGCTAAAACAGCAACAAAACAAGATCATATGTCCTCTTAATTAAGCATTAACATTACATCAATACCTGACAGACCACTCTATTTCCATTTCTATGCATAAAAGCAAACTATCAAGAACTACAATTTGTGAAAAGCAACTCGATCTCCTTAATCAAGTGACCGTACAGACCCGTTGGGGCCTGGGCAGTGGCTATTCCTTATGTTGTTTGTTTAGAATTACAGCTATCCAAGCTAAATCGTGGGCATTTTATAACGTGCCATTTTAAATGTAAATTTTTATTAATTAATATTATAATTTAGGATTAATTTATTTACTATCTTATTTTTTTGCAAGTTATTATGTTCTTCTCACAATTCACCATTTAAATCAGTGCATAAATTAATGTATTTTATAAATAATTAACCATCTTAAATTGTAAAGGCATTGTAAGTATATCGTAATCCATAAATCATGTTAATAAGATTTTAACCCTAAACCCCAGACACATTGGAAACTTTGCAAGTTCTAATTAAGTTATAAAGTTCTTGGCAGATGATACTTTCGCTTACGTCATGACCACCTACATGATTCCCTCTAATAATTCAACCTAGAATTTTAGGTATTCAAATATAGAAATCACATTTTGCAACATCCATTTAACTTTGTTTCAAGGGCAAAATTGTCATTCAACAACATAAGGGAAAAGCCATAATTTAATCCTTAGATTTTCAAGTATTTCCTTGAAAACAAATTTAGATATTCTAACAATCAAAACAATAAATCATGTACTTAAATCAGACAAAAAGTTATTGCTAAATGAAAGTTTAATATGTTAATTTGCTGTTGAATGACAATTTTGTATTAGTGGGGCTTTTCCCTTATGTTGAATGCTAATTTGCTCTCAACATAAGGGAAAAGCCATAATTTAATCCTTAGATTATTTGCTGTTGAATGACAATTTTGTATTAGTGAGAGCAATTTTGTATGTTAAAAGCAAATTAGTATTAGTGGGGCTGCCTCAGAGGAGGAGATTAAATCAGCCCTATGGTCGCTTAGTCCTTTCAAAGCGCCTGGTCCGGATGGGCTGCATGCCGGGTTTTTTCAACGATTCTGGATGGTTGTGGGTAAGTCGGTCTTGGAGGAAGTGGGGAAAATCTTTGCGGAGAGGAAAGTGCCGGAGTATTTGAACAGGACCCACATTGCTCTCATTCCTAAAGTGCAAGGCCCGGAAACTTTGGGTAACTATCGTCCTATCAGCTTGTGTAACACCATTTATAAAGTTGTCACAAAGATAATTGTTGCAAGATTGAGGCCCTTTTTGGATAAGCTCATCTCTCCTCTCCAATCCGCTTTTGTTCCGGGAAGAAAGAGTGTTGACAATGCAATCATAGTACAAGAAATCATCCACTCTCTTAGCAAAAAGAGAGGGAAAGTGGGGTATATGGCTTTGAAGATTGATTTGGAGAAGGCATATGATAAACTTGAGTGGAAATTCATAAGGGAGATGATGATTAGAGCTAATTTCCCCAAGGATTTAGTGGACATCATTATGAGCTGTGTTTCTACAGTGTCGACGGAAATTTTGTTAAATGGGGAAGCTTTGGATCCCATTTACCCGTCAAGAGGAATTAGGCAAGGTGACCCATTGTCACCGTACCTATTCATTTTATGTATGGAGTTCCTTGGACAGCTTATTCAAGATAAATGCAATGCCAAACTTTGGCAGCCGGTGAAGGTATCTCAAAGTGGCCCGGCCTTCTCCCATATGTTTTTTGCGGATGATTTAGTTCTCTTTGCTAGAGCGGATGCCACCAATTGTTCCATGATAAGAGATGTTTTGGATGAATTTTGTAGTATGTCGGGGCAAACTGTGAGTGAAGCCAAGTCAAGAGTGTTCTTTTCGCCTAATGTGGATAGGGATAGTAGGGAGTCTTTTTGTGACATCCTTGGGTTTCGTTCTACTCCCTCGATTGGGAAATATCTTGGTTTCCCAATTAGACACACTGGCTCTTCTTCTCAAGACTTTAATTATATCCTTGATAGAGTGAAGAACAAGCTAGCGGGGTGGAAAGCTAATTTGCTCTCACTAGCTGGCCGTACGGTGCTCATTCAAGCCTCCTCTTCTGCTATTCCAGCTTATGTTATGCAGTGCATCCAATTGCCGGTTAGAATTCTTGATGGTATTGACCGAGTTAACCGGAATTTTCTTTGGGGTTCGTCAGAAGCTTCTAAGAAAGTCCATTGGGTTGGTTGGCATAAAGTGGTTAAGCCTAAGGAGGAAGGGGGCCTTGGTTTACAGGCAGCAAAGGGTAGAAACAATGCTCTCCTTGCCAAGCTAAATTGGCGGTTTCATACGGAGACAGATGCTTTGTGGTCTCAAGTGTTAAGGCAGAAATATTGCAACAACAGAAGAGTTAATGCAAGTAATGTGAATAGGCTTCCTTGTTCCCCGATTTGGAGAGCTATGAAGAAGGGTATGGGTACTTTTAACAAAGGAGCTATGTGGACGATTGGAAGAGATAGCACCTTGAATTTTTGGCTTGATAGATGGATGGCTCAAGGTCCATTGCGCCATTTAATCCAAGGCCCTCTAACCCAAGAAGCTTCTCAACTAAAGGTGAAAGATGTTTTGACAAATGAAGGGTGGCAATGGGGCCAGATTCCTTTTGATTTACCTTCAGACTTGAAATCCTTGATTCAAGCAACTCCGGTTTCAGCAGTTAGCAGGGGAAGGGACAAGTTGGCATGGGCAGGCAACCCGAGGGGTTCCTTTGATCTTAAGAGTGCTTACACTAATTCTATAGGTGATGATAGTCCTCAGACTAAGTTGGGGTGGGTTTGGAAAATTGAAGCTCTCCCTAGAATCAAGTCTTTCATATGGCAATGTGGCCATAATAGCATAGGAGTGAAGGGATGTTTGGTGAAAAGGGGTATGGGGGAAGATGATTGTTGTCCCATTTGCCACGTGGATTCAGAGACTATTTTGCATGCACTTAGGGACTATCCGGTTTCAGCAGTTAGCAGGGGAAGGGACAAGTTGGCATGGGCAGGCAACCCGAGGGGTTCCTTTGATCTTAAGAGTGCTTACACTAATTCTATAGGTGATGATAGTCCTCAGACTAAGTTGGGGTGGGTTTGGAAAATTGAAGCTCTCCCTAGAATCAAGTCTTTCATATGGCAATGTGGCCATAATAGCATAGGAGTGAAGGGATGTTTGGTGAAAAGGGGTATGGGGGAAGATGATTGTTGTCCCATTTGCCACGTGGATTCAGAGACTATTTTGCATGCACTTAGGGACTATATAAGGGTTAAGGCCGTGTGGGGTCAGCTGGGGATTGGGCTTCAAAACCGAGATTTCTGGATGAATGATACTCAGGAGTGGCTGAGATCTAACGGGAAGGACAACAGCATCCGAGGAGGTGTTCAGTGGAGGATTCTTTTTCCTATAGCTGTGTGGAATATTTGGAAGAGCAGAAATCAGAGTGTATTCAATGGTAAAAGCATAAACCCGGGGTTAGCTACATACATTCGTGGTCAAGCTATTGAGTTTCTTTGTTGTGCAATTTCGCCAAGACATAATGTCTGTAAGGTGATAAAGCGGATCCGGTGGGAGAGACCTCCATTTGGGTGGAAGAAGCTTAATACTGATGGTTCTTATATGGGTAGTAATGGTTCGGCTGGTTGTGGGGGTGTAGTGAGGGATGATCAAGGGAGGTGGATTTCTGGGTTCACTAAGCACATTGGGTCAGCTAGCAGCTTTGTAGCAGAATTGTGGGGACTCAGAGATGGGTTGGTTCTTTGCAACAACCTTAATATTCAATGTCTAGTAGTTGAAGTTGATGCCAGAGTCATTATGGATGCTGTGCTGAACTCTGATTATGTGAACATGGTTGTTTCTCCTTTGCTGGATGACTGTAGACATCTGTTGAGCTGCTTCCATCAGGTTCAGGTTAGACATTGTTTTAGACAAGCCAATAGATATGCTGACACTTTGGCTAGGATGGGCTCTGACCAACGAGTAGATTATAGTGTTTTTCATGGTCCTCCTGAGGACGTTGTGGAAGCCTTTGAGGCTGATTTTGCTGGTTTGTTTTTTGATAGGCGCTGCCCTGTTCTTGCTGGTGGCCCTTAGTCTTTTTATTGAATCGTCCTTTTAACCAAAAAAAAATATATATATGTTAATTAATATGCATTCCTAGTATTAAGACTTAAGAGTAGATATTATATAATATATATATATATATATTATCTATAATATTCATATAATCTAGTGATTGCGGCTAGGGTTTTCAGTTACGTAAAAAAGTACAATATTTTTTTGTCACTAGAATTATTATCTGGGCGGTTTGTGAGAAAACTCAATCTTGTCACAACTCATACTTAATTAATTAGCCTCTACGTGTGTGTTCATGGTTTTATTTAATTTTTAGTTGGAATTTTTTTTTTATAGAAATTACAGGAAGCTATAATCAATTTTTCATATTTATCATCAATCTAAATAGTCTAAAACTTTCCATAAACAAAATAATGAATAGTCTAAAACTAACTAAAAGTACAAGTTTTTTTTTAATGAGAAAAATACACGTAATTATAAAAATTTATTTCAGTATAAAATTGGGAGATAATGGAAATTTAAAAAAAAAAAAAAAAAAAATTAGGTGTGACCTACATTTTAGGTGTTTAAATTTATTATTTTCTTTATTTAATCCTATTGTTTAAAGTTTTTTGAGCTTATCATATATAATTAATATTTGAGTGTATTTTAGACCATCTAAAAAGTGGACATTAAAAATGTGTTTTCTCCGAATAATTATAGTATACCCATTATACATAATTGAAGATTCCAATAGCGGCAAAGTGGATAGATTCAACTATCAAAAAGATTGGACTGCGGATTCCCCCCACCCCACCACACCACACCACCCACCCCACCCCCCCCAAAAAAAAAAACAACAAAAAATGAAAAAAAAAAAAAAAAAAAAGAAAAAAGAAAAGAAGAAGAGAGATTGAACTGTGAGTAAGAGTTGAATGATGATTCCTCGAATCAGTCAACCTTTGCTTTTTTATATGTAGGAATCATTTTACACTTTTACAAGACTTAGGTTTTTTATGTCACATTTTTAATTGAATTATTAAAAGAGGATTCCACGATAAAAGTGGACAAAATTTTCTTAAAAAATAAAGGGATATCTGAATTCAAAGAGCCCTAACCACACGACTTAATGATAAAAGAGGATTCCTTAAATTAACTACATGATTTTACGGGAAAAGCTAACTTGAATAGAAGCAGAAAATTCGGCAGCAATATGAGCTATTGAGTTTAACAGTTTCCTAACCTTGGGACACGTTCTGTTTATTCCTAATCTGTGTAACAAAACTTTTTGACTTCCTTTTTATAGCTTTATGTTAATATAGTACCCGTTTATGCCCAAAAAAAAAAAAAAAAACACACAAAACTATTTTCTCATTACAATCCACTATATGACAACTCAAATCTTGTTTAGATCATTTAAATAATCATTCGATTTCATACGCATGGATGGTTCTTTTAATCACTACATAATGGATCGAAGGAAATTCTTTCTAATTAATTTAGAGCAAAACTTAGTCTAATATAAAAAGATCTTGGAACTTTGACAAACTACACATCCTTTCTTGATGAAGCTAAACATGATTTGGTAGAAAATTTTCTCCAACTTTTTGTTCTTCAAGAAAGATTTTTGTTGAAATTGATCACAACATGCTAGACATAATTTTTATTATATAATATATAATATTATATTAATCGATCATGACAAGAGCTTATATAATACTAATTTCATTGGGAATACTATCATAACAGTAATAAATGATTAATAGTGTACCCAAAAAAAAAAAAGTGTAAACACTTGGTGTAATTAACTACAGTTTTTCTTTCTCAAAAAAAAAAAAAAAAAAAAACCCTACAATTTTTAAATTATAATTTTATTATATGGTATATGGTATGATACAGAGGATTATTATGTGATCACTCTGTGATAGTCAAAAACAAAACAAAAATTTGGTCTTGCAAGAGGGGCAAAGGGGCCCGCTATGGTTACATTCATGGAGATTGGAGACTGATAAGAGTATTCCCTAATATCTATTTGTTTATTTAGGAACAACTCTTTCTTGCTCTGGGGCTTACGCTTATCTCTCTAATAAAGGATGAAAAAGACGAACTATCGGCTTTTTCGTTGCCTTTTGAGATACGGAGGGTTGCTTTTGTTCCTATAAAAACCCAATTCGATCTAGTTCAAACTGTGAAACATAAAAAGAGAGCTTGATGAAGCAAAACATGTTTAGGGGAAACACTCGCTCAAACATTGTAAAGATGGCTGTGATTCCCGCATTGCGGCTTTTTAACTTCAAGCCTCTTGAAGCTGCTAGGCATTTGGACGTGAAGATGTCAAAACTTGGGACAATGATGGTGTCCGTTTCACATTATCGAGCACCAATACCACCTTCTTCTTCTAATCCATGCACTTACATACCCGGACCCAATACTGGAGGTTCAGGTTGCCATAATTAAATGAAGAAAACGGAGCTTTAGGCTTTTGGTGTGGTCTTGAGGGGAGTTGCTATATTCACGTCTACTCTACAATGGTAAGAATAAAATTGTTATGTAGTAAGAAAAGGGAAAATATCACTACTTGCCAAATGTTTCCCTTATGCTGCAGTTGCGTATTATATTTTATTACCTAGATCGGATGAAATAAATTAAAAGTTCTCTGGGTAATAATACAATTGTTATTGGGCATATTATATATGGCTTAAAAGTTATCATGATTTTGAGTGAAGTTTGGTGTGTACTTCTGTGTTAGAATCATATTTCTACTTTCTTGTGTTTGCGTTTGTTTCTCAAAAAACAAAAACAAAGGTAAAAAAGGTTATTGTGCATGTATTGGCAAGAGCACGAGCCCACGGATCTAAATTTGATACAAGAACGATTTTTTTAATCAATGATTGAGATTGAAGTTTTTAATCAATGTATTGTACATGTATTCACTTTTAATTTCAACTCTCAAATCATAAAATTTTTTAACCTTCAACTTTTTATTTTTTCACTTCCAAAAGTTTTACATCTCATATCACCATCATAATTGTGCCATGCAATAACTGCATGAGATCCAAATCTAGAGTGAAGGGTTATGTGACTACACTCTTAGCATAAAAAAGAAAAGAAAAGAAAGGGTTATGTCGTGATAATATTTCTGCGCCTTTTATGAAATGTTAAAAATCCAAAAACATTTTATACTTCTTTTAAGTGAATATTATATCTTAAGGGTTTGTTTGAAATCCGCTTATTTTGCTGAAACATAAAACTTTTTGCTAAAAGTACTGTGGATAGTGATAAAAGTTAGCTGAAATAATACAGTGAGACTCATAAATAGTAGCAAAAATAAGTTGAATAGTAAAATAAACTAGCAAAAATATGCTATCCAAACGGACACTAAATATAATATTTTAACTCTTTCATAGAAGTTACATTAAACTAAAGGCAAATTTAGTACATTGAGTTAGTGATAATATGAAAATAACAATCAGCATTTTAAGAAACACAAAAAGTTAGAATGGAATAACTAATCTAGTAACCAATATACACAAATTTTGACCCAAAAAAGAAGAAGTAAAGTTGGTAAAGAGAGATTTACATGAGAATTAAACTGTTGACCTTGAAAATGAGGAGTGTTTCTAATCAAGTTAAAAATTATTTTTCAAAAAAATTACATAAACATTCTCTTTTTTTCATCATATCAAAATAATAAACATATAAAGAAAAAACATACATGTAATTATTTACCTGAAAAAGAGTTTTTATTTTTATTTTTTCATATTTGATAGATAGATATATAGATATGACTCCTGAACAATTTATAGATGCTACTCGTTCAAAGAACCCTACAATATGTAGAAATTTAACAAAGATTCAAAGTTAAATAATGTGTTGGGTTCTAAGACTTTAGGTTTAAATGTATTAGAACTTCAATTTGTATTGTTGGCAAATTATGATCAAAACGTTTGGACTTGTTTTAGACTTGCTCAAAGTATGTTTGAAGTGTAAAGTTGGAATCGAGTGTACTGCAAGATTTACTATGTAAATCTTCGTGGCTTGATCGATTGAGAATTAGACTCGATCGATTGAAACTCGTGCAAATTGTTTTTCTGCAAAATTTTCCAACTCAGCCCAAACCCGTTTGACATGTAGGGTTTTATGTTTTGCCTTAAGTGTAAAAGGAAAAACTCTAGCCATGTTTTATGGTTGCTCTTTATGCTGTGTGTGCGAATCTCTTATGAGATCTAGAGGTATTTGCCTTTAAACACACTTAGGGTTATCAAGATCAAAATTGATGTAAAAAACTTGATGATCAATTTAGTTGCAGATTCAAGAACTTAAAGATATACAAGTAGGAGCGCTTATGCTTGTTGTGAATCCAAGAAAGAAGTAGTCCGTGAACTCGGAGCTATCACGTGGTCGTGATAGTAAGTTTCCTACTTGATGTAGTAATAGGATGTTAGTGGTCTAAGTTGCTATTGTGTAAACTTTAATTATTTAATGGTGGATTTGTTTTACTTTGAGGATAGTTAGGTTAAATTCTCCCCAGGCTTTTTACCAGTTTAGTTTTCCTAGTTTATCATATTGTTGTGTTCTTTATTTTTTTCACTTTTCGATGATATGATATATTTGTGTTAACCTAGTTCTGATAATTTGACTAAGTAATAACTTAGCTAATTAACTAGATTAGTATGGTTATATTTTAAGGGGTCTAAAAACGTACAAGTGGTATCAGAGCGGGTTAGCTCTAGTGTTTAGATCCTTTGATATAAGAGTTGATCATTGACCCTAGTTGTCATGGAACATAGTCACACTCTTGTTATTCTACCTCACTTTGATGAGAATAATTATGCTTATTAGAAAGTAAGGATGAAAGTATTCATGAAATCTATTGATGAGAAAGTTTGGAATTCCGTTGAATATGGATAGGAGAAGCCCACTACTCCTGTTAGTAAGTGGCAAACTTCTCAGAAAGAAGTAGCCGCCTTTAATAGCAAAGCTATGAATGCTATCTTTAATACTATTTCTATGGAGGAATTTAAGAGAATCTCTAATGTTGAGATTGCTCATACTGCTTGGAATATCCTCCAGACTGTGCATGAAGGTACAAAGGCAGTTAAAATCAATAAGTTGCAGCAATTAACAACTAAATTTAAAAGCATTAGGATGTCTGATGATGAATCTTTTGATGAACTTTATGCTAAGCTTAATGATATTGTTAATTCCATATATAATTTGGGTGAAATCTATAGTCAACCTAAAATTATTAGGAAGATTCTTAGATCTTTGATTGAGAATTTTAGACCCAGAGTAACTGCCATCACTGAAAGCAAGGATGTGGACTCCATCTCTGTTGATGAACTTGTAAAATCTCTTTAGTCCTATGAGTTGGACCTACCGAAGACTAGCAAATCCAAATCAATGGCTCTTAAGTCTGTTGATATTGATGTGAATAGATTTGATGATGAGCTCTCTGCTACAGAGATTGTCTATCTTGCCAAGAACTTTAGAAACTTTCTTAGAAACAACAACAAAAAGGTAAGAAGTAAAAACAATGCTAAACCTAGAATTTTTTGGATGAATGATCCCATTAAGGTGAATAACATTGAAAAACCTAAAGAGAAAGTAGGTCAATGTTCTAATAATTCTATGGGTTAACAATGTTTTGGTTGTCGAAGGTATAGTCATATGAAATCTGAATGTCCAACGTTCTTGAGGTCTAAGGCTATGGCTGTAACCCTTAGTGATGATGAAGTTTCTGACAATGAGTCTGGTAGTGATGAAAATGGAAACTTCATTGCTTTCATTGCTACTGCTGTAGTTGATGAAAGTGTTGCAGTTGAGGAGAACCCTTCTGATGGGGAACTATTTAAGGATGCAAGCCTACAATAAACTTTACAAAATTGTTGCAAAAGATGCTATAAGTGTTGATTTAGGATTAAAGAAAATTGCATCTCTTGAACTTGATAAGAAGAATATGCTTGTGAAATTGTTTGATGCTAATGAATTGCTGAATAATGTGAAGACTAAGAACATGCTTTTGCTTGATAAAGTTAAGAATTTAGAACTTGAATTATCTGTTACTAAAGAACAAACAAATAGGTCTGCTAGTTCCAAACTTGATCATATGCTGAATGTTCAAAAATCTCGTTTAGACAAAACTGGTTTAGGTTTTGTAGAAAACATCTCTGTGCCTGAATCCCATTTCACAAACTTTGTTCCTTCTTCTGAACCCCCTGTGAGTAAGGTTATCAAACCCTCTGTGAGTGAGGCTGCTAAATCTGTAGAAGTCACAACTCCTAGGAAGATTAGGATTGATCTTAAAAAGTCGAAACCTAAGAATTCTACTATTTCAAAGGGCAAGTTGCATGATAAGCTTGCATGGATTTGTCATTTTTATAGAAAGTATGGGCACATTCGTCCAAACTGTTTGAAGTTGCAAGTTGTTAAGTGAGCACGTAAACCAAAAGTATGAGTGCCTCAAGTACAAGATCCTATGATACTTATTGGTGAGTTGGTAAAAGCTTTAAACCTTTATTTCAATCCTGGAGTTGCTTAGAATTCTAATGTGAATAACAATTCCAATGCTAAACTTGCATCTAAAAAGTTTTAGGTGCAAAAGACTCGATCTAATTACTTCTTTCTGACATGGTCATTGTGCTTCATCGCTCTACTCTTTGTGACCATTTTTCTTTGTTGTTTTTGTTTTCTTTGCTTTTCTAGGATTTGCATTGCATAATATTCATGCATTTCATTCTAGATTGTTTTTGTTATTTCTTTTCAAAATAAATAAATAAAAAAGGAGAAAAGGGGAACAAAATGTGTTTTGCATTATTTCTTGGATTTGAAATCAAAGTTGGCCAATTTATCTTTACATAACATGTTTATGTACCTTGTTTAGCTTTGATGAGCTTATTTATTGCATTTTACCAGTTTGAGTTTTGTAGTGCATGTTGTGTGGGAAGATGTTTATAGTTTTTTATTACATGATCTTGATCTTGAAATCACATGCTTTTGATTGTCGGACTTGAACTTATTAAGAAAGGCATAAATAACCATCTCATCACTGTTTACTACCCAATCATGAACACCTTAGCGCATATCATAAAATTTTGTACTCGAGAAAGTGTAGCACATGCACAAAAAAAACATAAGGTGTAGCATTGGTTTAAATGCTAAAATTGGTGTGTACATTATTGGACTATAATTAAATCAATCAAATAAAATTGGTGTGTACACTATATTGGCTATTTTAATAAGTTTCAAATCAAATAAAATTGGTGTGTACATTATGATGCAAATCAAGAAACTTATATGATTGCAAGCTTTTATTCTAGGAGTTGTGGGAGCTATATGATGTAACTCTTTAGGTGATAGTCTCTTTCAAGTTTATGTGATGAATTTTGTAGAAATTGTGTTTGATTTCTATTCACATATCACCTCACATGTATCTCAAGTTTTTGCTAGTTGCATACACTACACAAGTTACTCTTTAATAAACTTTGTACATGTTACTGTGTGTGATTTTGTTTTCGCCATCCAAGATTGAAAATTCCTTGTTTTTAATGCAAAATGTGTTTAAATGTTGAGAATTTAAGGATAGTTGATTGAAAATCTTATTTTTGGGAAATCTAGGTTCAATACAACTTGTTTTTGAAAAGCATTTCATCTCATACTCATGTATTCTATTCATAAAATACTATGCTTTGAGGAGTTTTTGCATAAAATTGCTTTGTTTTTCAAAAATCTGTTTTTTCCAGATTTTCGATCGATCGAAGCTATTGCTCAACCAATCCAAAATGCTATTAAATTTTTGGTTTAAATATGACCGTTTCGATCGCTGCTCGATTGCTTCTGGATCAATTGAAGGCAATTTCGATTGATCGAATCTAATTTTCGATCAATCAAAAATCATATAGAGAGTTTTTTAAAACTTTGAGTTTTCACGTGTTCTATCACTTTCAAACTTTTTCAAAAACACTTTTCTCTCTCTCTTCAATTGGTCAAGGCTTCCAATCAACTTTTTGTCGTTTTCCCTTAAACTTTTTGCAAGGTTTTTGTCTTCTAAGGCCAGTAAAACTTTTATACCCTTCCTTTTTCATTTATTTTCATATTTTCATGCATTGTTGTCATGCATTTTGGGAAATTTTGAACTTATGAAAATTTGGGGATTTTGTTGATTTAAGCCTTTTCTTTGGAAATTGATCCATGGGTTTTTGTTGTGGGACAATATAAAACTGATCTTTGTGTATTAATTTGATCAATTTGATGATTTGGGAAAAATTAGAAATTCTAGGGCTTGAAACTACCCGATTTGGGGTTTTTGTTCAATTGAGTTTAATTTGATGAAATTTGCTTGTTAGATTGATTGATTTGATCATTATTTTATGTTACCTATCTTGTGTAATGATCAATTGATCAATTTGCTAGGATTTTTGAAAGTGGGTTTTCAAAATTTTGGGTTTTCGATATAAACTCTATGCTCAAGCCAATTTTGTGATTTTAAAAGTGCAATTGAACTTATTCTCACTGCATTAGAGCATGCATCATGTGTTGATATTGTTCATGCGTCATATAGATTGCTATTTTCCATATATATATATTTTGCTAACTTGCAATCTGCCCTTGTTTTTTTTTTTTTTTTTTTTTTTTTTACCTCTTAAAAAGGTACTAAATAAGATTAATTAACTTGTAATTGATAAGATAAATAAGTAATTGAAATTTTCATGAATATATTAGACTGAAAATAGTTGCATCACTACAAAATGTGTTACATCCCACTAGGTTGGCACCCACACACTTGTCTATCATTTGCAATTCCCATCTATTTGTGTTGAAACTCAAATAATTTTATCTAAGAAAAAAAATTGAAAACTTGTTACAAAATATTTATAACTATTTGCCAAGCATTATCTTGAAGTGGTGGATTGTTGGTCATGTGGTGGACTTCTTGGATCCACTCAGGCCTTTCTAACTTCAATCGCTCAAATGCTCTACTAATTCTGCTTCTTGTTCTGCTTCTTGTTGTCTTGTTGTCTTGTCATCGTTGTGCTATATAATGAAATTCATAAACATCTTTAATTAAAGAATAAAAAATCAACCCCATGTCTTGGCCTTTTGTGTTTCTTAATCAAATCCGCGAGACAAGAATACTATGGAAAGTAACACATTTGTGTGGCTACTATTAAAATGCAAATTTCACTTTTTAAGTTTGCATTGAAATAATTTCAAGCCCTTAACATTATTTTCGTTCAACTAAGTTCTCTAAATTTCAAATTTATTCAAGTCAGATCTTCCATCCAATTTCATTTAAATATTATATATATATATATATTTTTCTCACATGAAAAAAAAAAAAATCTATAAATTAATAAAATTATTTTTTAGATTTTTATGTGATATTTTTTTATTAAAAAAATTAATTAATTCATTACTTAACAGAAATTTTTTAACGGAATTGGATGGAAATCTTAAATTGAATAGAATTGAAACTTAAAATGACTCAATTGAATAAAAATAAAGTTAGAAACCTAAAATGATATTTAGTTAAACTTAAAAGGTACAATTTATATTTTAAAACAAAATCTATACTTGTTCCTTAAAACTTTCAGTGCAATTTTGAATTCCCGAGAAGTCAGGAATTGAACTTTTTAAAACTGCATGAACGGATGATGAATCATTTTCTACAGGTAAGCCCATATAAGAGCATTCACATCTAGTCTCAAGAGACAATCCAAGCCACTGGAAAGAGTGCCTCTAAGATTTTGATATTGATTTGGATATCTCAAAGTCTCATTTCGAGCACAAATAACGGAATTGGTCTGTGTAATAGTGTAAACCATTGAAACTTCTCTAATTTAAGCCAATTATATGTCAGAAAGGGGCTTGTCTAAGCTTATTTGGAATAGTTTTGGCGTTCAACAATATGCAACATATTTAGCTGAAGTTCATAGAAACCAGGCCAAGAAATTAGTCTTAGTAGCTTAGAGCATTTGCATCATTTGTGCAAAAATTCATATTCATTTAAGTATAAAAATCTACTTTTTCTATTTTACATACTCACTTTTGAAACACCGCTCATTGATCATATTATTTATTTTACACTACATTTTATTATAATTTAATTTTTTTTTGATTTTTTCCATACAATAATTACTATTCCACCTTCTTTCCTTGGAATACGTAAAGAATAAAAAAGGTAAAATCGATAATGTCAATGTAAATTTACACGATTACTATAGTAACCATATATTTTTACACAACTTTGCATAACCTGATGTAGGGTTTAAAGTGTTCTATTTATGAAAGTGTGAGATTTAAAATATTTCATTTAAAACATGTAGTTTAATGTGTCTCAAGTATAAACTATTGCTTTGTTTTACCACTTTTCCCTAAAAATACTATTTATGATATTTTTCCTCTCTTTTTAAGAAAGTTTTTTCATTACTTTCCAAAAAAAAAAAAAAAAACCATACTTTAATTAAACGTATATCTCTTTCCACTGCTAACTATAGTTTTTTTCATGTAACTTCTTTGTTTTTTACAAAAGGTTTGGAAATGCATACTTGCACACACTTTGTCTCATAAGTCATAATTAGTACACATATCAAGTGGTGATTGGATTAATTTTTATAGATATCAGTGGTGGTCCCATGCGTAAGTCATGAAATCCAATCATATATTGACAAATATGCAAATTATGTTAAAGTATGTGGTTAATGTGTGTCGAAGTGTTGTTTTTTGCCTCAAGGTCAAGACTCAACCCAAGTATAATTCTCCTCTATGTTATGGATTCTATACACTCGAGCCTCGATTCTTTCACTTTGCACACTTTTGTATTTTTTCATATAATTTTCTCTTAAACATTCCAAGTAATAGCGTTTTCATGAAAGCTCCTTGTTCTTGCCTCAAATAGTCAAATGTTCTATTCCCTTCATGTATCTCTTAAACCATTGTCCACACAGTTGTTGCATTCTTAGATATAAATATTTTAATTTAATTATTTAATGTTAATGTATTCTAAATACATTATGTATGTTTTTAGACCCCTTAAAAAACCATACTAATCTAGTTAATTAGCTAAGTTATTACTTAGTCAAATTATCAGAACTAGTTAACACAAATATATCATATCATCGAAAAGTGAAAATAAAGAAAAACAATAGATAAACAGGAAACTAAACTGGTAAAAAGCCTGGGAGAGATTTAACCTACTATCCTCAAAGTAAAACAAATCCACATATAAAAATTAAGTTTACACACATAGCACTTAGCCACTAACATCTATTACTACTCAAGTAGGAAACTTACTACACGACCACGTGATAAGCTCGAGTTCCACGGACTATTCTTTCTTGGATTCACAACAAGCATAAGCCTCCTACTTGTATATCTTTAATTCTTGAATTTGCACTAAATTGATCATCCAAGTTTTATATCAATTTTGATCTTGATAACCCTAAGTGTGTATAAGGCAAATACTCTCTAGATCTCATAAGAGATTCCACACACACATAAAGAGCAACCATAAAACATGGCTAGAGTTTTCCTCTTTATACTTAAGGCAAAACTAAAACCCTACATGTCAAACGGGTTGGGCTAGTTGGAAAATTTTGCAGAAAAACAATCACGAGTTTCAATGATCGAGTCTAATTCTCATCGATCAAGCAGAGATTTACATAGTAAATCTTCAGTACACTCGATTCCAACTTTACACTTCTAAACATACTTTGAGCAAGTCTAAAACAAGTCAAACGTTTGATCATATTTGCCAACATACAAATTGAAGTTTAATACATTTAAACCTAAAGTCTTAGAACCCAACAAACTCTCCCTTTGGCAATCCATGACAAACATCACAAACTAACCAAAGTGCTCAAAGTTTACAAAAAATAGCCCTTACAAAAACATTGCCTAACAAAACAATTTAGACTAACTACTTTCTATGAGTTGCAAGTGTAGAGAGCAGCACAACTGAACCAACATGTATATTCTGTAATACTTAACAAACACATAAATGCATGTGTAGAAAATACAAGTAAAACAAAATAAATTATTTTATTTACATAACATAAACTACAAGACATATATCATGAATAACCTCATAAATATAACTTAATAATCAATGTAGTACAATATGAACAAAGAAATAGAAATAACACATCATAGTATCTCCCTTTATCATAGCAACTCAAAAGAAACAAAATACATCATGAGTTAAAAAATATAAATACATGATGAAAGCCTAGATACAATCTAAAGCTCCATAGCTTCAAAACAACAAAAGCTCCCTATCAACAAAATCTCCTATCCACATGTACTCCCCCTTTTGTGACGAATTGCCAAGGACAATCACTCATCATCAAAAGGAGGTGGTGGAGGTGACCGTCTAAAACTTGCCAAATCTGCTCTCAAAGCCTGAAGCTCGGTAAGCACGTCCACCAACAGCTGAACATGAGCCACCTAAATGGTCATGACAGTGTCCAAATCACGACGAATGCTAGAACATCCAAAGCAAAAGGTAGGAGGAGCAGCAGTTAACGTTCGGATCAACATAAGCATGAGCAGCAGATTACCTGTAGAGGAAGGAGGAGAAGGAGGTGCACCAGAAGAGAGGAGTCGACTTTAGGGCGTTTAGAGCTAGCTCGCATCTGAGCAGCCCTCTACGAAGAGAAGGTGGCACCTATAGGAGCTATGATATGAATAGGCTCAGACGCCGGAAACTACTCTAATCCTAAATGTAACAAAATCCGATGAATGACAAAAGGAAAAGAACATGAGCAATAGAACTACTTCCTATGAATCTTAATCAAAGAATGAATAAAAAAAATGAGGAAAGCTCATAGGAGCTTCTGTGACAAGTGCATAAAAAATGCATCATCTCTCTAGAGGAATAGTGTGCAGGTGAGAGATAGGCCAATGGAATGGCAAGAATCCGGAAAAAGAGATAATGAATCTCAGTTAACTCGTGAAAGGTGATCTGAGGATCAAACCCCACTGTATAGAAGTACAGTAACAAATGACATAATGTTATCAAAGGGTGGAGACTTATCGTAAGGATAAATAAGGATGCTGGACCAGTGGCACCCCAAGAGCATCAGCCACTACCAAAGGAGTAATGGTGTACTCTTCATCCCCGATCCAACTCTTCACTAAGTGTTTGGAATCATAAGAGTGGACTAAGAGGTTCAAGTAGAACTTCTGATCAAGGCAGCCAGAGGGGGATAGGAAATGTCCAAAAGGAAGCCAATCCTCTACGCTCAAAGTTTTCTTTGAATCTCACCATCTAACTCATCTAACAAAACCTTCCTCTCAGCCCATGCATTCCTACGAATGTTCAGCNATGTCTTAGTTTTTTTTTTTTTTTTAATAGAATATTTTTAGTAGATTTAATTGTTCAATTTGATAGTTTGTAATAATATATAATTATAATTTTTTTAGTTAAATTTTTATAACCCCATTGAAGACCCATTAAAAATGCCCATGGGTAGCCCATTAAACCCACCTCACTAGCCCAGCCCGCTAAGGCCCAAATGGGCATTGCCCATGGGTAGGGCCATGGGCTAGGGATTTTCCATCCAGCCCGGCCCGACCCAGCCCATTGACTAGTCAACGACCCGTTAAGCCCAGCCCATTAGACCCATGGGCCAAGTAAAAACGGGCCGGGTCGACCCGGCCCGGTCCATTGACGAGGCCTAACCGATTTTTACCACTTTATGCCGCTGTCTTGGTTCATATCCTTTCGTGCAAAACAAATGATGAAAAGATCTAGACAGTGTTCTGGGATATAAATATATAGCCCAACACAATAGGCCAGCAAAATTAAATCTTCGTATTCGGGCTAATAAAGTAGTTTAAGGCCCAATTACTCAAGGCTAGACAAATAAAGTTGTTTAAAGTCCAATTACTCAAGGCTAGACAAAATGGTTTTAATTTATCAAGCTTGAAAATACATGAATAGATGGCCCAATTAAGACCACTCGCTAGATAAAAAAATGAGGCAAGATTTTTTTTTTTTTTTTTTGGAGAGAAAAATGAGGCAAGATAGATACAAAATCCTGAAGCCCAAACTTATATCAATATAGAATCTAACACACCACATTTTGCTTACCCAAAAAAAAAAAAACACACACACACACACACACACACCACATTTGATTATGTACCTAATTATTACAATAACTTTCAAGATACTATTGTCTTCCGGAGTAAGAAGTAAAAACCTATCAATCCGTAATCAATACTCATCTCAATGGACATCAAATCAGAATATTGGTCATGAGTTTAATTTAATGTTATTCCGTAAGCAGGGCTGGCCCTAGGCTTAGGCCACTTAGGCAATCGCCTAGGGCCCTCTACTAGAGAAAGACCCTCAAATTTTGGGGCAAAAAATGAGATATATATATATATATATTTAAATATTTCTTTTTTGAGATATAGGGAAAAAAATAGTTTTACGTTTTTCTTTTACTTTTTAGAAGTACCAAAGAATTGAATAATGTTAGAGATATTACAATGTTTTTTTTTTTTTTTTTTAGAGATATTACAATGTTAAATACATAGGGCTTACAAATATGTGTCACTAATTATAATAAATAATTTAGATAGGAAAATACTATAAATATATAAATTTTACTTTAAAACATTTATACAAATTGATGTGACAATTTAATATGTTTTGTAGACGTCAACAACACTTTTTTTTTTTTTTTTTTTTGTGTTTGTTGGGTTTGGGTTTGAGAGTAGTTAGACGTCAACAACCTATTAAATGCATTTTTAAATTATTTAGTGATACATCTTTATAAGCATCATGTTGTAAAATTTATAATATCCTTAACATCATTCATTCAAATACTTGTTTATTATATTCTTGAAATATCATTAATCACATTCATTGTACAACATTTGTACTTTTTTTTTAGTAAAATTTGTTATAGTTTTAGCATTTCTTCCACACACACAAAATAATAATAATAATAATAATAATAATAATAATAATAATAATAATAATAATAGATGAAAAGAATGCATTTTTGTTATATAAAAATTATGATATTGAAAACTAGTTAAATATTATTTAATTAATAACAAAAAGGCCCCATTTATATATATCGCCTTAAGTCTCAAAGTTTGTTGGGCTGCCCCTGTCCATAAGCCATTGCATTCTATACAGTCTATAAAATAACAATTCATCTATTAATGAAAAGATTCAATCCATCAAATTCATATTAACTTATAATGCTGAAAATATCACCAGTGAACCACACAATACTCGCACACTCGAAATATCACCTACACAATAAGAAGAAAAGACCTAACAGAGAGGACTAGTGTAGTGCCGACCAAATACCCTCTGAATGTCAAGTTAGAACTTCTTACAACTCTAGAGTGCTAGAGAGGGGTTAATTATACGTACCTTTAATTTTAAGGGTATTGGGGTTTTTATAGTAGTAGAGGATTGACTATCTCTTCCTTGGGGCTAGAAGTCCTTTCCTTATAGGAATCCTTATGAGCGTATATTCTTTTCCTTGTAGGAGACTAACATTGAGCGTGGGATACAAGTCATTTCCTTATATACTCATGCGTGGTGGCCAAGCCAAGTCACGGTTATACTAGAACCGTCAACTTATCTTATTCCCTTCAGTCCTGTCGGCGTCAGCTTTTTGATGGTGTTAGCCCTTTTGGTGTGCTTCATGGACTCCCTTTCACACCCCTATCAAATCTTTGTCTGTTAGCTTTAGGGTCTTCAGCTTTCCCCCCTAACTGATCCCGTCAGCTTAAGCTGTAGGCTTCATATTACAAGCAAAGCCGACGGGTTAGACTTGGAGTGCCTTGTATGCTATAATTTTACTTATTATTAACTAAAAATCAATTGTTCACATCTGTAATCACCCCTCTCATAACTAAAACTATGAAAATTCCTACTTATTCAACCTAGCAGAAATAACGACTAAAACGCTATTGCTTCATAGCACACTCAAAATTTATATCAGAAGTTACAATTCAAAGTAATAGTCCATTCAAAGCCATTGCCTAATGTGAAATCATTTGTTGTTGCTGCCACTTTCGTTTCGTTTGACTCCATGCCTTTGGAGAAAGAACAAGGCAAACCAATGAATAAACAAATAATTAAATTAAAATACCGTTTTCAGCTCTAACATCAAACGGCAATTAGACTATGTGGACACAAAATTGAAGGAAAGAGAAATTGTTGCGCGGCAGTGTGTAGCTTGAATTTCCAACCCACAACTCGGTCAGGTCGACCGAATACAACAAGTAGTATGATTTCCTTTTTTGCATACCTAACATTTGGCACTTCAATCCTATGTGTATGTATATATATATATATATATATTAGCTTACCATGTGGCACTTTTATCTCCTGCTGGCTGCTACCAAAAAAGGATGAATCATGAAATGTCGGGTAAATACATGAGAAAGAATACTTTGAAAGGAATAGTTAGTCAAATCAAGACCACTCTCTAGACAAAGAATGAAACAAGATAGATACAAAATCCTAGAGCCCAAGCTTCATCTCAGGGGTGTAGCCAGAAATTTTTACATGGGGGGGCCGATTCGAACCATGAGGGTTAAAATTGATGACGATGAGTATCGTCATTGTATGGATAGTCTATATTTTTAGGTTAAAATGGATCTTCTTTGAGATGAGCTCGTCGGATTTCATCTTGTTTGTTGATAGGGAATTCACATATTTGTTTACGTGATCCTGGATCACGATCTATCTCTTCAGATTGAATTCTTGAACATTTGGAGGGGTCAGGGTGTTCATCAGGCATTGAAGTATCAACATTTGTTTCTACAGCCACATGTAGCCTAATTTCTGAATTGCTAACATCTGTTTTCCTAAAGAATGCATCAATTGTTTTTCGTTTGCTCATAATTCTTTTAGCTTTAAGAATATGACTCAAAAATTAACTTGAAAAGAAGTTTAAAAAATAAAATTGTAATTAGAAATTTTTACTTAGTTATATGGATGTTGTTCATACTAAAATAAAAAAAAAAAAAAAAAAAAAAAATTTCCACTATAATTTAAACATACAATCCATTTTTAATACNATCCTTAAATTTGACTTAAAATTTATAAGTTTACTAAAATTATACGAGGTAGGTTTCTTTTATTTATTATTTATTTTTGGCTGAACCAACGCAAGTTTGTTAATCCGTTAGGTGAATGCCACAATACCTACACTTTTTCACTTGGATTTTCATGTAGGATTGGACCAATAGATGAAGCAGGGCGGAGCACATAGAGGCTTGGGGGACCCCAGCCCCTGCAAAAAAAAAAAAAAAAAAAAAAAAAAAAATCCATTAGAGTAGGTAGAAAAAAAAAAATTGGGCCCCCTAATATTGGACAGCCGGCCTCCCATGCCCAATTCTCAACTATTCTCCCAAGCCCAGCTCAAATATTTTCCCAAACCCAGCTTTAGTTTTAGGCCTTATTACTTTATGTACTTCAAATAAAACAAGCTAGCCGTTCAAGTCCAAACACTAAAAACAAAACTTCACTTTCTCTTAATCTCAAAAAATCCACCCACTGACCCACGAAATCCTTTCTTTACTTTTTATTCTTTTATTTTGTCTTCTTTGATACACTTTCATTTGCACTGGTAACGTTACCTACCTACCAGCCCCCAAAACTCCTGTCCTCTGTACTCACAGTTTAAATTTAAAAAAAAAAAAAAAAAAACCTGACCAATTTTTTCTTTCTTCATCATTTTAATTTTGAAACTTGGTGACTACTTGGTGACTGGTGAGTTTTCTTCTCTTTCTTAAGCATTAGACATTTGTGCGGCATCCAAACCGTTGGGCCGCTCAGCCCCTAGCCTCTGCTTCGAATGCACAGTAATTGGCCCAACTCTCATTCTCCCTAAAGCCCAACCCTCACTACCGTAGCCCGGGGCCCGAGCTTCACTACTAAAGTTATGCTCGGCATATATTTATCGAGCATGTTCGGAAAGGTCACTGAACGGCACGTCATCTTTGTTTTGCTCAGAGAAGTCCTCTAAGCGTCGCTGCCGAGCTCTAAACGGAAGTGGGCACCAAGTCCCAAGCCATCCAAGCCTAGATTCTCACTTACCATCCCCTGATTGGACCCTCCGTAACACTAAGCGCGCACCGACTCTGCCGAGCTGCCGACGGGGTGGGAACCAAGTCCCAAAGCCACCCATACCTGACCTCCCACTTATAGAAAACCTTACTGGACCCTCTGTGGCACAACTATGAGAGCATTGATAACCTACGTCTGAGCTAGGAACTATAAATAGGAGGGAGGATAAGAGGGAAAGGTGGGTTCAGAAGAGGGTGGAGAAGAGAGGGAATAGGAAATTCAAGTGGAGAGAATATCTTAGGGGAGAAGAGGAAGTAGTGTGTTGCTGAGGAGGAGAAAAGTGATCTCATTGAGCCTTTAGTTGGAGAACGACCCATAGTAGGAAATTCATCCAACAAACAAATAAGTTGTGAGCCCAAGTGGAGCTGAGCCCATAGGCCTCATTTGCGACCCGCACAACATTCATATCTTTTTAGTGTCTTTTTTTTTTTTTTTTCTTTTTCTCAACTATCTAAACCTAAATATTCACATACTCTTTATATTTTCATAGATTTTTAGAGAAATACATGATTGAAGGCATGGGGAGATTGTTTGTGATGAGTCTTGAAGGGAAGATCTACAGTTGGAGATAGTCAGGCAGAGGCAGTAGGCATTGCCACGGCCCACATGGGTGACCCATCTTTGCAATTTGTGAAGACAAAGTTCCAAGGTAAAATTGTTTTGATTTATTACCTATTTTTGATTAGTTAGATATCATGTTGCTGTAGTTGTTGTTAATTGTTTGGTTTATGCTGTGTACCAATACTTATGTGTTTAATTTTGTTTTTATTTGAGGGATTATTATTAATTAAAGTTGTATTAAAAATGGATTGTATGTTTAAACAAAAAAAAAAAATCAACCAGAAATTCAACGAAAAACACATACAAAACAATTCATGTTGAAAAAAAAAAAAAACAAAATTGTAGTTGAATATTTCGGCTAACTTACTGAATGGAATCAATATAGCCATAAATTAAGTGATTTATTTGATAGAAAGAACGAAAGAAAAAAAAAAAATAGTTGATGGGAGAAGTCTTCCAAAAAAGACACAATACCAAATCCTGTCTTGAAATTAGGATATTAACAAGGAAATATTGTGCGTGTGTGTGAGGATAGGAGAAAGTAAATGCTGTTTCAGGAACTCCAACTCAAAGTCACAAAATTATGAATGATGACGTGGCATGCTAAATTGGTGAATTTTTGTCAAAAAGAAGCCCTTCTGCTTCTAGAACGCCACTAAAAAGATCGCGATGGTGTTTAATTGTTTGTCCTTTTGTGTAATATCACGTACCCAGGTCGATTCTGTGTTCTAGTATATATAGAAGGCTAAGAAGCCAATCCGATGAACATCATTCAACATTGCAACCACAAATTACACATATTTTTTCTTACTAAATGAAGCAAAACATGTTTTTGGGAAGCTCTTCTATCTTCAATATTGTAAAGGTGGCGATGATTCTGGCACTGTTGCTTTTTAACACCAAGGCTGTTGAAGCTGCAAGGCCAC
Source organism: Quercus suber (assembly GCF_002906115.3). Classification (NCBI taxonomy): domain Eukaryota; kingdom Viridiplantae; phylum Streptophyta; class Magnoliopsida; order Fagales; family Fagaceae; genus Quercus; species Quercus suber. Next base: position 360,988 of record NW_027069545.1, read on the forward strand.
CTTTGGATGTCATGAAGCCAAAACTTGGAAAAATCAAGGTGTCATCACTTTCATCAAAAGATCGACCACCGATTTGAACCTCTGCTCCTAATCCATGTACTTACATACCTGGACCCGATACTGGAGATTCAGGTTGCCATAACCCGTAAATGAAGAAAAACGGAGCTTTAGGCATTTGGTGTGGTCTTGAGGTGAGTTGCTATATTCAGTTCTATTCTGAATTGTTATGTAGTAAGAAAAGGTTACTCGCCAAATGTTTCTCTTATGTTATAGTTGGGAAAGATTGTATTACCTACGTTTGGAATCAATCGTAGCAGATGAAGAAAAAAAAAACTTATGGTCTATTAGCCCTGCCCGATTGATTAAATGTTGTTGTTGTTGTTGTTATTGTTATTGTTGTTGTTTCTCTTTCTTTATCTCTCTCAAACATTCACTTCATCTCTAATCCTTTGCAGCGGTCAATTGATGAGAGCATTGAGAGGTGAATCAGGTGATTGTATTGTCTTTTTTCATGATTTCTGTTTCAAGGTCCAAGCCTTCAGGAGAGGAGCGCTATTAGCAGTGGCGACTCCAGAAAAAATTTTCAGGGTGTTCCTCAACAAGCATAAATTACACAATCTAATTAAAAAAAAATTTATATTGACAACAACAACAATCAGAAAATACACAAATACATAAAATTTACAATTGCCTTCTACGAGTTTTCATCGTTTGAAATCGTTGCATAATAGTCTCATTATCAATACTACAAGCTATATCTTTTTCAATATACACAACTAAGCAATCATTCATCAATTGATCTCCCATTCGATTGCGCAGTTCATTCTTTATATACTTCATTGCTGAAAAACTTTTTTCTACCGTTGCAGTAGCAACTGGAAGGGTCAAAGCAAGCTTCACAAGCAAATAGACTAATGGATAAGTCTCGTGCTTCCTTGTGCTCACTAACTTTTCAGCAAGTTCACTAACTCCTTGAAGCTCTAAAAAGAAGTCATTGCTGCGCATATCAAAAATGTAATTCTGCAGTTGAGAGTCAAGTGCCAAAATATCTGTTCCAAGAAAATCAGAGGGATAGAACTTAGCTAGACGTATCAATTTTTCCTTATCGAAAGCCACAAATGAATTACTTGGATCCAAGCAAGCCATACAAAGTAGCAAATCGGTATTCACCTCAGAAAAG
>NW_027069545.1:363027-368016 GCF_002906115.3 Quercus suber
CCCCCCCCAAAAACAAAAAAAATCAATCAGAAATTCAACGAAAAACACATACAAAACAATTCATGTTGGAAAAAAAAAAATTGTAGTTGAATATTTCGGCTAACTTACTGAATAGAATCAATATAGCCATAAATTAAGTGATTAATTTGATAGAAAGAACGAAAGAAAAAAAAATTAGTCTTGAAATTAGGATATTAACAAGGAAATATTGTGCGTGTGTGAGGGTAGGAGAAAGTAAAAGCTGTTTCGGGAACTCCAACTCAAAGTCACAAAATTATGAATGATGACGTGGCATGCTAAATTGGTGAATTTTTGTCAAAAAGAAGGAATTTTTTTTCTAAATAACAATAAATATTAAAATATTTAGTTAGTTGTCACGTTGCAAAAGAAAATTGAAAACTAGCATCTCGAGTGTCTAAAACTCGAGTTCCAAGATAAAAATCAAGTTTTAAAGGCTAGATTTGTAAAAAAAAATCCAAGTAAAAATCGAGTTTTAAAAACTCGAGTTCCGAAAACGCCGTTATAGGGCTTAAAAACGTCACTATAGGGCTTAAAAATGGAGTTATTAAAAAATTTAGCAGGAAAACGTCGCTATAAGGCTTTAAAACGTCAGTATAGGGCATAAAAACGCCACTATAGGGCTCCCTGAACCTGGTATTGAACACTTATGAAAAAATTTTGCAGGAAAACGCCACTATAGGGATTTAAAACGTCACTATAAAACTTAAAAACGCCACTATAGGGGCGATAAAACTAAAAAATTTTTTGCATGGAACTCGAGTTTCTGAAACTCGAGATTTATGTAAATGAATCTCGATTTTTTAAAACTCGAGATGTCTACTTTTCCTTATAGTTTCAAGTGTTGCCTAACTAACTATATACAAATCATTTCTAAAGCTATTCTGCACATTCCCCCCAAAAAGAAGCCTTCTGCTTCTAGAACGCCACTAAAAAGATCGCGATAGTGTTTAATAGTTTGTCCTTTTGTGTAATATCACGTACCCAAGTCAATTCTGTGTTCTAGCATATATAGAAGGCTAAGAAGCCAATCCGATGAACATCATTCAACATTGCAACCACAAATTACACATTTTTTCTTACTAAATGAAGCAAAACATGTTTTTGGGAAGCTCTTCTATCTTCAATATTGTAAAGGTGGCGATGATTCTGGCACTGTTGCTTTTTAACACCAAGGCTGTTGAAGCTGCAAGGAACCTTTGGATGTCATGAAGCCAAAACTTGGAAAAATCAAGGTGTCATCACTTTCATCAAAAGATCGACCACCGATTTGAACCTCTGCTCCTAATCCATGTACTTACATACCTGGACCCGATACTGGAGATTCAGGTTGCCATAACCCGTAAATGAAGAAAAACGGAGCTTTAGGCATTTGGTGTGGTCTTGAGGTGAGTTGCTATATTCAGTTCTATTCTGAATTGTTATGTCGTAAGAAAAGGTTACTCGCCAAATGTTTCTCTTATGTTATAGTTGGGAAAGATTGTATTACCTACGTTTGGAATCAATCGTAGCAGATGAAGAAAAAAAAAAACTTATGGTCTATTAGCGCTGCCCGATTGATTAAATGTTGTTGTTGTTATTGTTATTGTTGTTGTTTCTCTCTCTTTATCTCTCTCAAACATTCACTTCATCTCTAATCCTTTGCAGTGGTCAATTGATGAGAGCATTGAGAGGTGAATCAGGTGATTGTATTGTCTTTTTTCATGATTTCTGTTTCAAGGTCCAAGCCTTCAGGAGAGGAGCGCTATTAGTTCTATCATCTCTGATATTAAGAGACTAGCCAAGTCCTTTACTTGTTCTAGATTTTGTTTGGGTTAATCGATGCTGTAATTATGCTACTCATACAGCCGCTAAGCTCGCTTTAAATTCCTGTTTCTCTGTTGTTTTTAATAAGGGCAACTTTCCTCCTTCCATTGACTCCTTCTGTAAGGAAGATTGCTCACCCTGTTCTGTTCTGTTTTATTAATACCATTGCAGATTATCAACAAATAAAAGAAGTTTGTGGAAGTTGCAATGAAAAATTTTCCTACTTTTTTACTACAGGTTTAAATTTTGGAACAATTTTAGATCTTCCTAAATAATTGAGTTTCATGAGGGAATAGACCTAAACATTGTCCCATAATTTGTTAGACAGTCATATAAATGAGTCCTTGTGAGAAGCTTATCCACACCAGTAACCCAGCCATATTAATTCTGCTTTCTTAAACTGACCATCATTTCTATCATATATAGATGCATGGGTTTGGACTGGGATATATTATGCAATACTCTTTGTGAGCAAAAAGTGCACCAAGAAGAATTGCTTAAATCAAGTGTGTCCTGTTTGGATTGTTTTGCAATAGTGATTCAGTCCATGACTTATTATAGACACCTAAGCACGAGAGTTGTATATAGAACGTTATTATTATTTTTGGTTATTGTCAATTTTTCTTCAGCATTTTTCCGAATTGAATTATAAAAAATTTTCGGTGGCTTTCAGCTCTGATCTAAATTAGGTTTCAGTTCTGTTGGGGGTTCAGTTGTTGTAGTATATTATGTGAAAATGAATCCTGCAACAGATGTTGAAATTAATGTTCTGAGCTTGTGTTCAATACATAACAAGATTTGAGAAAACAAACATTTGCCAGAGGCATTGGGTATAGTCATTCTGCATAGGCGAAGCCGCCCCCCTGGCTTTTTAAATTTTTAGTTAGACCCTTGATTATAATAATGAAAAATTAATTTTCATATAAACATTTACTTAATGGCACCCCCTCAAATTTTAGAAATTTGACCCTCTCAAAATCTAAAATCTTGACCCATACTTTTATAAATTTATAATAGCTCCTCAAATTTAGAATTAGTCCACAAAACCCCAAAAATTAAATTGTTACTCAAAAAAAAAATTATATAAAAAAAAATACCCCCAAAAAAAAAAAAAAATACCCATTACGTCTCTTTAGATTTTCGATCGCCTCTTTTTTAGATCTGCCTCAGATCTCTTAAGGGTCCTCGCAGCCTTCAAGAACTTGTCACCCTCTTGCACTAGAGCGTTACCTCGGCAAAGCCTCCTCGTCCAGCCTGAAAAGGGCATGGACAGCCTGCCGACAAAAACAGGTGCGCCGTAAAGAGAAGGGAGGTGCTAAGCAACAAAATTCAAGTGAGATAAACAGGTATCAGGGGACCCACCATGCCTAGATGTCTCTTAAGGTTAAGGGCAACCCCTGGCCCACTCTTGCTCCCCAGTTTAGCCATGTCGGCGGGAAGGAGAAGAGACTTCTCCAGAAGCGAGGACTCGTAGGTATCAAACCCTCCCTCCCGTCCGAGGGGGACGGGCAGCAGATTTTGAGGGCTATGTGGGCCGTAGGCCTGGTAGCCGGGCCCATCTTGCATCTGGCCCAAGGCCCATGCCGAGGAGGGATGATCCCGAGCTGGTGTATGAAGACCTATGCCTTTTTGGACCCCGCCAAGGACATCCTTTCCTCGGCTACCGAGGCTAATTTCAGGTGGGGAACAGGCCCAGAACAGGTTGTCACCTCCACACTAAATGCGCTCACCTAACCCCCCCTGGCCGCATTAATGGGGAGGTAACCCTCGACAGGGTAATTAATCATGGTGAACCACTCGAGTACTGATTAAGCCTCTGATGGGACGACGATCAGAGGGAAGGCCAATGGATGATCAACAAAGGAAGAAGGGGATAGGAGGAAGAGAACTATATAAAAAAGGCGAGCAAAGCAGTTTGGGAGAAAAAAGGAGGAACCTCTTCGGACAAGCGCTGAGGAGCTACCCTTAGTTGTAAATTGGGTTCACTCCCCTTCAATGGTGAAAAGTGGCTTGTGTTCTGTTGCTAGTTTGTTAGGGCCTAACCCTTCGTCTCACTCTCTAGAAATGTATTGTTAGGAAACCTTTCTAAACTGAGTCCCTACAGGTAAAAATAATTGAAAATAGTACAGTGGGATAATGAACAGTAACAAAAAGTGTAGTAGAACTTATAAATAATAACAAATATAAGCTAAATAGTAAAATAATTTTAATTTTTTTATCTAACCCAAACGCATGTTAAGAGTAACAAAACAGAATAAAGAGAGGGAATCTACTAGTGGCATTGGCTTGGACTAGAGCTGGAGTTGAGCGGATGACAATGGACTCATGGTGAGTGACTGGCAGCGTGATGGGGCAAGTGCACAACATATACACAGTAACGAGTTCTTCCTTTTTTTTTTTATTTTTAATAATGATCTAGGGTGATTTGGAATGTATTATCTGGGTTCTAATTTAGAGGTGATTGAGGGATGGACGTGGACCATCTAATGGGTATTTTTTTTTTTTTTGGGGTATTTTTTTTTATATAATTTTTTTTTTGAGTAACAATTTAATTTTTGGGGTTTTGTGGACTAATTCTAAATTTGAGGAGCTATTATAAATTTATAAAAGTATGGGTCAAGATTTTAGATTTTGAGAGGGTCAAATTTCTAAAATTTGAGGGGGTGCCATTAAGTAAATGTTTATATGAAAATTAATTTTTCATTATTATAATCAAGGGTCTAACTAAAAATTTAAAAAGCCAGGGGGGCGGCTTCGCCTATGCAGAATGACTATACCCAATGCCTCTGGCAAATGTTTGTTTTCTCAAATCTTGTTATGTATTGAACACAAGCTCAGAACATTAATTTCAACATCTGTTGCAGGATTCATTTTCACATAATATACTACAACAACTGAACCCCCAACAGAACTGAAACCTAATTTAGATCAGAGCTGAAAGCCACCGAAAATTTTTTATAATTCAATTCGGAAAAATGCTGAAGAAAAATTGACAATAACCAAAAATAATAATAACGTTCTATATACAACTCTCGTGCTTAGGTGTCTATAATAAGTCATGGACTGAATCACTATTGCAAAACAATCCAAACAGGACACACTTGATTTAAGCAATTCTTCTTGGTGCACTTTTTGCTCACAAAGAGTATTGCATAATATATCCCA
>NW_027069545.1:370679-446157 GCF_002906115.3 Quercus suber
GACCATGCAATGCCTTGGTTCTGTCTAACACTTCCATTCTTCTGTAAGTATCTAGTTTCCCCATAGGTTTGAGTCCGAGGACCATGCAATACCTTGGTTCTGTCTAGTACCCAGGTATAGCTGAGTGGTTAGTTTCCCTATAGGCTTGAGTCCGATGACCATGCAATGCCTTGGTTCTGTCTAACACTTCCATTCTTCTGTAAGTATCTAGTTTCCCCATAGGTTTGAGTCTGAGGACCATGCAATACCTTGGTTCTGTCTAGTACCCAGGTATAGCCAAGTGGTTAGTTTCCCCATAGGCTTGAGTCCGAGGACCATGCAATGCCTTGGTTCTGTCTAATACTTCCATTTGTCTGTATGAAGGGGTTTGTCCTCGGACCGCTTTACTGGAGACGGTTCCTCCTCGGGTCGGACTATTAACTCTACGGTGCTTTGGGCAGGGGTGGTTCGGACTCTGATCTTACATGTAGCATTGACCTCGCCTTCAATTCAAGTTCCCATCTTCTCCATTTACAAGGTGCCCCTTGGCCGTTCGCGCTCCGCGTTTGACGCTTCGATGCGCGAGACACGCCTTCATTAATATCCTCGTGAATTGATACAAATCCAGCGGTCTACGATCTCCTTGGGATTTGGTATCCTTGTAATTAGTACCGTTGATAATTCTCTTTTCGAACTTTGTGTGGATTAATTCCCACCAGTCTTCATCCTCTATATAAGGCTTTCTGGGGCAAACGTTTCTCCACACTCCATGAACTTTCCAACACAACTAGAAACACGTCCCTTCAGCTCCCCGAGCCCCTTCAATAATCCTGCTAGGATTGTGACCAGAGTTGGAAGATATGGGGCGGCCCTAGGCGGGTGTGAGGACACACAGGACAAAGGCCCTACCGTCCCGGCCAAGAGCCGTTGTGACCACAGCCCCCACTAGGCTTCCGGCGCGGTAGAGTCTAGGCGTAACCTTGATAGTGCCATGCGTGGTGGCCAGGAAGGATGTCCCTGAAGTACCTAACGCTCCTCCCCGGGGCGCACCCCTGCCGGAGGAGACGCGCAAAATCACATCATGGCTGGTGCCCGAATGTTGCCGTCTCTAACGGCCAACGATCGTGAGGATTGGAGAGAATCAAGGGAACATCATGAGGGAGGGCTTCTCGGTGCCCCTGCATCGGCTCCTCTCTTTGTTCCAGCTCCGTCGCACCGGACAAGGAGTTGTTGGTGGCCTTGAAGCATGTTAGCATCAGCCCCATTCCCTCTAGCTAGTTTTAGAACAGGTCCACCTAGGCCTCTGTTTGTAGAATTAGCTTGTAAAATTAGTTTTAAAACAAGCCTGCCTGAGCCTCTGTTTGTATCTTGTATTTCCCGCTTAATAGAATAATATGAAGTTCCTTTTCTTTTCTGTTGAATCTTCTACTTTTCTGCAATGTTTGTTTGTTTGTTTTGGTTTTTTTTTTTTTTTTTTTTTTTTTTTTTTGATGCGTCGCTACCAACCTTCCGTAAAATATCTACTTAGGAACAATCGCCCGTTGTGCCTGCCAGTGCACTAATCCTTCCCACAGACGGCGCCAATTGTAGGGACTCAGTTTAGAAAGGTTCCCTAACAATATATTTCTAGAGAGTGGGACGAAGGGTTAGGCCCTAACAGACTAGCAACGGAACACAAGCCACTTTTCACTATTGAAGGGGAGTGAACCCAATTTACAACTAAGGGTAGCTCCTTGGCGCTTGTCCGAGGAGGTTCCTCCTTTTTTTCCCAAACTGCTTTGCTCGCCTTTCTTATATAGTTCTTTCCCTCCTATCCCCTTCTTCCTTTTGTTGATTATCCATTGGTCTTCCCTCTGACCGTCCGTCCCATCAGAGGCCTAATCAGTACTCGAGTGGTTCACCATGATCAATGTTACCCTGTCAAGGGGTTACCTCCCCATTAATGCGGCCAGGGGGGGTTAGGTGAGCGCATTCAGTGTGGAGGTGACAACCTGTTCTTGGCCTGTCCCCCACCTGAAATTAGCCTCGGTACGCCGAGGATAGGGATGTCCTCGGCGGGGTCCAAAAAGGCATAGGTCTTCATACACCAGTCTCGGATGATCATCCCTCCTCGGCATGGGCCTTGGGCCAGATACAAGATGGGCCTTGGGCCAGATGCAGGATGGGCCCAAGCTACCAGACCTACGGGCCCCACATTACCGTTATCTACGATACTACCAATAATAATTTTTCATTTTCAATAAAATAAAGGTATTCAAATACACCTTAGTGGTTTATTGATTTTGTTGTTTTTCTTTTAAGAAATTGTGGGATATATAAACTGCCTTAACTTCAACCATTTAACTTTCTTGACTTTTTAGCTTATGGTTGTCAGTTGTCTATTGATTCATTAAAAAATAAATAAAATAAAATAAAACATGTGGCTGTCAAGTTTTACCGTTTTGTTGAGTCGTAAGAGAGAATGCTTCTTTCTCCACCAAAAAAAAGAAAAAAATAAAAAAGAAAAAAAAAAGACGAGAGAGAATGCTAGTGTTATGCTATAATATATATGTATATATAAAATAGGATTTATTATTATGTGTTGATGTATTTCTTATATAAGGGTATGAGTTTTTGAGATAAATACAAACAACTAGTTAATAATTAGATTGTTGACACACTTTTTTAATTATTTTTAAATTAGCTATATACATAAAAATTATTCACAATTTATGCATGTTTTAAATGAAAATTTTTTATAGTTTCAAAAGCTATTGCTCAATCTTCTTTTTCAAATGCTAAAAATGTTGCTGTTGAACCCAAAGTAAGTGGGGCTGTTTGGTACTATTATTTAAACATAATTTTCAGTGTTTAAACAACAATAACATTTTTGACACGTATTTCTATAACATTAAAAACATGTATTCTCAAAACATTGAAAACTAAACAATAATACTTAAATACTATTACCGAACAAAATGTTTGACTCTATTCTTAAAAATATAGTTTAGATTCAATTATAAATTATTTTAATAGAATAAAAGTATGCAAGATATATCCTTTTTGAACTAAACTTAAATTATGAAATAAAACATATTTTTAGTCATAAAATTTGTTTTTACTTATGAATTTTATTATATTTAATTTGGCTCCCTTAGAAAAAAATTCTGGCTTCGCAAGGGTTTATAGTATTCTCATATTATTCAATAATTTTTCCTAGATATATTTAACATGCCTAAGATTTATTGTCATAGTGTGCCATGTTTAAAACCAATTGATCTCGGAAGACCTTATTGCAAGCTTAAATTGTTCATAAACTAAATTAAACGGTGAGTTGAACTACTTTAAGAGAGGTTAGTTAATTAGAGCTGTTAATTAGTTTCTACTTCTTTCTGAAGGCCTTTTTGGGCCATCGTGCCTTGGGGCTTCAAAGCTACCTACCTGATGCTATTAGTTTTGAGAAACTCAAACTTCACTTTCCGGCAATTGATGGGCCAGGCTCATTTAATGCGATAGGCTTAAAATAAATAAATAAATAAATAAAAAAAGTGCAATTTTAAGGAGCTTGAAGTTTTGTTTTCCAAGCTTGGCCCAGGAAAATCCTAAGGTGCTAAAGAGCCTAAGACAAATTTATTGGCCTGATTACTATGAACTTCAGCTGAATCTGTTGCATTTTGTTGAACGCCAGAATATTCCATATAAGCTTTAGACAAGTAGAAATTTTCAATGGTTTACACTGTTACACACACCAATTTTCCTTATTTAGACTCCAAATGGGCCTTTGAAATATCCAAATCCAATATCGAAATCTTAGAAGTACACCCTTTTAGTGGATTGAATGGCCTCTTTTATGCGGCTTTCCTGTAGACATGGTTTATGTATTTTAAAAGGTTCAAGTTCCTGATGACTTCTGAGAATTCAACGCTGCACTAAAAGCTGCTTAAGAACAAGTATAGATTTTTTTTTTTTTTTTTTTTTTTCAAATTTCCATAGTATTATTCTCGTCTAACGGAATTGATTAAGAACCCCAAGAGGCCAAGATAGTGAGTTTATGGTTTTTTTTTTTTTTAATTATTAGTTATATATATATATATATATATATAACTAAAGATGTTTATGAATTTTCATATATATAGCACAACTTGCACAACCAATGATTACCATTTATGCCGCTGTCTTGGTTCATACAATGAAAATACCATTTATGCCGCTGTCACCAGGAGTATCTCATAATTACTCTACAAAACACACTATCAAAATCTAGATACTTAAATGTTATTTGGGGCACCACCGCGACCCTTGGTGAGGTGATCACTCCACAAGTATAAATGCTTGTGAGGTGTGGGGGGCAAGGGCTGGGTAAAGAAATGCTTAATCAATTCCAGCCATCTCTGTTGACTCATAATCCTTAATCAATTCCAGCCATTCTATTGCCTCATATTTAACTCCTTTTGGGTAAAGAAATACTTTAAACTTTTATAATCAATGAAAATCTCGCATCTTTCCCCATACAAATAATGTCTCCAAATTTTAAAGTAAAAACAACTGCAGTCAACTCCATGTCATGAGTGGGGTAATTTTTCTTAAGTTTTTCAATTGACAAGAGGCATAAGTCACAACCTTCCCATTTTGCATCAACACACAACCAAGTACCTTATGAGAAGCATCACTATAAATGACAAAACCCCTATACCTGAAGGCTAAGTTAAACTAGAACTGTGGCCAATCTTCGCTTTACATCTTGGAAGCTTTTCTCACATTCTTCCATCAATTCGAATTTAACATTTTTTCAAGTTATTGGGTCAAAGGAGCTACAATGCGGGAAAACCCCTCTACAAATTTTCTATAGTAACCAGCAAGGCCCAAGAAACTTCTAACCTCACTTACATTTGTAGGCCTATCTCAATTAACCACCGCTTCTATCTTATTAGGATCCACCGTAATTCCATCCTTTGAGTCACATGACCTAAGAACACTACTTGATTCAACCAGAATTCACACTTCTTTAGTTTAGCATACAACTTCCTTTCTCTTAGAATTTGTAAAACAATCCTCAAGTTTTTTTCATGCTCTTCTTGACTCTTATAATAAATCAAAATATTATCAATGAACACAAGGGCAAATCAATCCAAGTATTCATGAAATACCCTATTCATCAAATCCATAAAAGCAGCAAGGGCATTAGTTAATCCAAACGACATCACCAAAAATTCATAATGACCATATCTAGTTCGAAAGGCCGTCTTTGGTATGTCCTCACCCTTGATCTTCAACTGGTGGTAAGCAGAATGAAGATCAATGTTAGAAAAGACTTGTGCTTATTGCAACTGGTCAAATAAGTCATCAATACGAGACAAAGGATATTTATTTTTAATGGTAACTCTATTTAGCTCACAATAATCAATACATAACCTTATAGACCCATCATTTTTCATAAAAAATAAAACTAGAGCTCCCTAAGGCAAGGCACAAGGGTGAATAAATCCCTTGTCTAGCAATTCTTCCCATTGCTCTTTAAGTTCCTTCAACTCTGTGGGTGCCATTCTATATGGTGCCTTAGAAATAGATGCAGTACCAAGAAGGAGGTCAATAGAGAACTCAACCTCACAATCTGAGAGCAACCCAGTTAAATCATCAAGAAAAACATCTAGAAATTCCCTCACAATAGGAATGTCTCCTATCTCCAATTCTCTGCTTTGTAAATCAACTACACTAGCAAGGAATCCTTGGCATCCACTCCTAAGCAAGTGGTTTGCTTGAATGCATGATATCACACGAGGCATAAAAGGCAAACATGAAGCCTTTAACAAAAATTTTGATTCACCTAGAGGCCTAAACACCATCTCTTTCTCAAAACAATGCACACTAGCATGGTAAGAAGCCAACCAACCCATGCCCAAAATGACATCAAAATCATGCACATCTAGTAACACCAAATTAGCCAATAAATCTCTACCCTCAATACAAATAATACAAGATTTAAGCACAAGATTAGTCATTAAAGTATCACCAACAGGGGTAGAAACCGATAACTTAAAATCAGGTAGTTCGGGGCTCTTGTCATGATTTTTAGCAAAAGCACAAGAAACAAAAGAATGTGTAGAACCAGGATCAAAGAGAACTCTAGCATGTGCGGAGAACAAAGGAATTATACCTGTCACCACTATATTTGTGGCTTAAGCATCTTAAGTAGTCAAGGCATACACTTTACCTTCCACCTTCTTCCCATTGTCATTTCTCTTTGCAATTTGAGATGAGGAAGAGGAACCCGAGCCCTTACAACTTGGGAAAACTCTAGCAAAGTGTCTAGGTTGCTTACAAGCAAAGCAAATCTTGACCTTATCACAATTGTGTCCATCATGAAGTTTACCACAACGAGAGCAAGGCTTCTTTTCACTAGATGGAGGATAAGCACTCTTGCTATGCCTAGAAGATTGTCTTCTATTACCAAAGTTTTTAAAGAATCCTTTCTTATGCCCTTGACCCTTACCATGTTGAAAATTAGAAGGCTCTTGCTTCTTTTCACTCTCCTTGAAACTAGGGTTGTACTTAAAGTCTTCTTCAAGACTCATTGCTCGCTTCACAGCCTCAGTAAAAGTATCCACTCCAGAGGCTATAATGAAGGGCGTGAATCCTGCCATTAAGGCCTTCCTAAAACTTTTTCACTTTCTTCGACTCATCCAGAATCAAGTAAGGAGTAAAGCGAGAGAGCTCAACAAACTTAGTAGCATACTCCACCATCATAGCCCCTGAACCAAATTAGAAAATTCTCTTGACTTTTGGTCCCTGACTACATCGAGGAAATATGTCTCATTAAAAACTTCCTCAATCTTCTCCCTAGTAATGGGAGTGTTCTCTCCCAACTCTATCCTCAACAAACGCTCAATGCCTATTCACCATCTCTCAGCAAAACCCTGAAGAGCAAAAGTGGCATACACAACCTTCTGAACATTATTGCATCCAAGGGCTCTCAATAAGCAACCAAATCTCTACAACCATAGGATCAAGCTCCCCATTAAATGTTGGAGGGTTTTGCTTATGGAACTCCCCCAAAAAGCAACCCTCCTACATTCACCATCTTGGACCGCTTTAGCAATCCTAGCATAAATCTTGTCTGCCATTTCATCAATCTCACCACCATCAGGAGTGATAGATCTCTGATGCTCTGGAGTTGTAACCTTATCTACATGCCTTACTTTACGTGCTTTCTTTTTAGGAGGCGGCATAGTGTACCAAGGTACTTATACTTATATCCAAGAAACAAGCAAATAAATCACAAGGCAACATAGAAGGTTAGCATAAAATAAAATAAAATAAAAAACTAGATAAGAACAAAGGAATAGTAGATGGAAGCTGAAACAAAGGTACATAATAAAGAATTCGTCAAACCCTAATGCTTTGACTTAAATCAAAATCAATTTCTATTTTCAAAGTCTATAGAATCATAACATAAGCTCTGATATCAAAATTGTCACGCCCTAAATCCCAAAAGGTCCAAAGCATGAGAAAGGCATCTCAAAAGTACCTGTAGATTTTTTTTTTCCTTTTCTTTTTGACAATTCAATTCAAATAAATCATATCAAGTACCAATATCAAGAATTATCATAATAATTCCATTATCATATCAAGTATCAACATCAAGAATTATCATAATAATTCCATTAAATATACTCCCAAAGTAAGTCAAAGTTGTATGCAATAATTACAAGGACCATTGGCCACAAAAGAATGGAGGTTTGAATAAATAATTACATATCATCAACTTGTCATATCATTGGGAATAAAGTCATAACAACTATAATATACAAAAGAATGAGTCAATTCTACTCTATGATGTACATCATCTAAATATCTCTACCATAAAAGTTTAGCCTCCATTAGTAGTTAGTCTAACTACAGCTAGCCACCAAAAATTGTCTCAAAATAATTGTTGCCTACTCTAAAAAGTTGTAAAATAATGGGATGAGATAGAGCCCAGTAAGTAGCATAATTAATAGAGGTGGAGGAAATGCAAGTTTCATGATGATAAACAGTTTACAAATCATGTTTTAATTTGAGAAATTATAACTGAATACTAGAAGATCATTTCAATAATAGTATAACAAGAATGATTAAACAATGGAACACAAAGTTTCTCAAAGTAAATACCTTAAAACTATATACTATAATTTGTGAGTGCTAAAAATATAATTCCAAAACTAGAGTCTAACATACGGTAGTTTATCACGAATATACCACACTACCACATAGACCGGTTAAGGGATCCACTCATTCACAGCTAGCATGGTATTGTCCTCTCTAGTATGGAGTCTGTTGGCCTCATGGGCAGTAGCCTCACTCGTAGCCTCAAGGTTTTTCTCTCTTCCCATAGGTAGCAGGGAGAACATGTCAAATAAGACCTCTTTTGCATGTGGTCTTTTGGCTTCATGGGTAGCAGCCTCACCCACACATAATCAAAAAACATCTTCCCCTCATGGGCAGTAGAGAAAAACGCGTCATCCAAAGTGAAAGGGCACTGACCTAGATCTGATTCTGTTGTCACAAAGATTATAGAAACCAAATCGAGTGATCACTAGGGAATCACACATGGCATAAGGTTAAAACGACATAAAACTCATAGGTTATATGTACTTTGAAACACATAGTTTATATCCAGGTAGTTTCAGAAAAACTTAAAACAACCAAAACTTCCACAAAGCTTGTATGGTTTTTAACTACATTATTTGTCAAAAAGATTTTCTTTCAATTTCCCAAATAATACAAGACAAGATAAGCATTTTTAAATTCTATAGTAAACCATAAAATCCATGAAATCATTATCAAAAATTAAATCAAAGATGCTCATATTTTCCATGCCAACACTTCATGCATTTCCCCAAATGCAATACCAAATATGATGCACTTTCATATATAATTATATATAGTAGGGTCACAACACAACACTTTTTGAGAAAACATAGTTCTATAATTAATTTTCCAAAATGAGTTTGACCAAAAAAAAAAAAAATCGTTTATACAACATGGTTATTTTCCATAAATCCCATTAAAAAAATACTTACCTCGCAACTCGCAAAATCCTAATTCTCCAAGCTCTAAAGAAGATTAGCTAGAACTTAAATAATATCAAACAAACCTATTACAATAAGCATAGAGCTTAAAATTGTATCTAGCTACAATTTAGGAATTGTCAAATAAGCACTTAATTAGGCAAGCCTAATATTCAACCTCACAAATAATGTATTTCACTTCCAAAGTTTCTCAACACATTAATTCACAAGGTATAGACTCCAATTTTTAAAGTTAACTCATTCAATATCATCTCCAACATTATGACTAGCTTCCATAAGATTTAAACTACGTCATCAAGAGACCCATGAAAGCAAAATCA
The DNA here is from genome assembly GCF_002906115.3 of Quercus suber. NCBI lineage: Eukaryota > Viridiplantae > Streptophyta > Magnoliopsida > Fagales > Fagaceae > Quercus > Quercus suber. Next base: position 380,026 of record NW_027069545.1, read on the forward strand.
AAATATCCTCTAGGACAAGAGATTTAGAACTTTAACTAACTCTAAATAAACCTAATAGCAATGGAAAATTTTAGTTTTACCAACTATCATATGTTTTAACTCAAAACCCCTAAATTTCCACCATAAATAAACCTTAGATAGCCACCATTAGCACAAACTATGAACCCACTCATCAAATAATTCCACAAATACAAAACCTATACATATAAACACATAAATATTACTTCCAAAGCTCATAAATCATATGGGTATTATTATTAAAACTTAGATAAAAATAACCTCAAGCAAAAGTAAAAAATGCTCCAAAAATATTAGAATATTTTTCCTCCAAAAAAGATGTAAAGGTGCTTGTAGGTTCTTAAGAATTTTTCGATGATCTTGCCAAAAAAATAATGGTGGAAATGGTGGTATGGAAGTGCTGGTGAGAGAGTGTGAGGGAGTGATAGAGATAAGTGTATGAGAGAAAGAAAAGAAAGAAAAGAAAATAAGAAGAAAGGGATGACCAGTCAAGTTGATAAGAGATTTTTTTGAAAATCTGAGATAAAACCCAGTATTTCATTATCATTCCAAGTGAAGTTTTACATAACAAAAAGCTACTCCCTCCGTCTCATTTTTTTTGTCCTCTATTCTATTTTGAGATGTCCCAAAATATTATCCTGTTTCTAAAAATAAAAGTCATTAATTTACTAATATTCCTATTATACCCCTATTAATTTACTAATTCAATTTTTTAATAAATGTTTTTAAGGGTAATTTTGAAAACTTATACATTTTTAAAAGGTAGACAAGACAATAAATGATATTCCCTTAAAAGGTTTGACTTTTTAAACAGGACAAAAAAATTGGGACGGAGGGAGAACTTCATTACAAAGCCATCATACCCATAACCTAACGAAACCCAACAAATCCAATACACCTAAAATTCCTGAGAAGCAGATCCAATATCACCCTTTCCTTTCCCAGCTTTCTTGGGCAACAAATTCTGATGAATGTTAGGCAAAACACCACCATTAGCAATGGTCACAGACCCCATAAGCCTGCTCAACTCCTCGTCGTTCCTCACAGCAAGCTGAATGTGCCTTGGGATAATCCTGTTCTTCTTGTTGTCCCTCGTTGCATTCCCAGCCAATTCCAAAACCTCAGCAGCGAGGTATTCGAGGACAGCAGAGAGCTAGACAGGGGAGCCAGAGCCGACACGTTGGTGTCTTTTTAACCGTCTTTTTAGCTCTATTTCGAGCTATCATCAGGAGCTAAAAAGATACTTATATTTTGACCTTTAGTTTTTTTTCTTTTGTCTTAGGCATTCTTTCTTTTATTTTTCTGCTTACTTATTTACTCTTTTTGTTCTTTAAAGTCTCCTTTGCAATAGATAGCATTACACCATCTCAATCTATTAGTGATGGAAGTAACCTGGTCAGCAAAGATGGAAGCTTTGAACTGGGTTTCTTCAGTCCTGGTAGTTCCAAGAATCACCACTTGGGAATATGGTACAAGAGTATCCCAGTTAAAAACTTTTGTTTGGGTTGCGAACCGACTCAACCCAATCAATGACTCATCTGGCTTGTTGAAAATAAACAGCACAGGCAATCTTGTGCTTATGAGTCAGAATGAGAGTGTTGTTTGGTCGATAGGATTACAAAAACAAGCCAATGTACTGCTGGTAACCTCTCTTCCATCATAGCTTGCATTCCTTTGAAATTGCTATCCAATTGTTCCAATCTTCTTGAAATAATCTCCATGGTAGAAGCATGATCATCCAATCTCTGTTGTACCAGCGAAACAGAGTCGCTCAACAAAGAATATCTGGTTTCTTGCACCATGGCTGAACCAGCTCTGATACCAAATGTTAGAGTCCTTAGTAATTCACTCTCTAATTCTCTTACTCACTCAATCTGGTAGTTCTTCGAGGGAACTAGTCCTCCACTGATTCTTCGAGGGAATCAACCTCCAAGTTAGTCTCAATGAGAGCTAAGTAAATGTATTCTTATTATCCCTTCTGTTACAATCATTTCAGTCTTTATACTAGTTATTGTCTTACTGTTGGTACACCTTATTACAGCACACACTCCAACTAACAATGTACAATACTTTGATGCTTGCTCTAACTGATTTGCTCTAACTGATTTTGTACAAGTACCTGCTTGCTCTAACTGATTTGCTCTAACTGATTTTGTACAAATACCTACTGCACACAATTATCACAGCTATGATGTCTTGTACCTAACAGGATCACTGGTCTGCCAATGTTTACAAGGATTCAAAGCCTAAATTACCGGGAAAATGGAGCTTAATGGACTGGTCTCAAGGTTGTGTACGCAATAAACCTCTGAGCTGCCATAAAGATGGATTTCTCAAATTTGTTGATTTGAAATGGCCAGATACTACGTATTCTTGGGTGAATCAAAGTATGAGCCTCAATGAATGCAGGGCCAAGTGCTTGAACAACCGTTCATGTATGGCTTATACAAACTCAGATATCAGAGGAAGTGGTAGTGGCTGTGCCATGTGGTTTGGTGATCTAATGGATATTAGACAGTTTCCTTCTAGTGGGCAAGATCTATACATCAGAATGCCGGCTTCAGAGCTAGGTATGAAGTTAATTTTGTAATAAACTTCTTATTGAAGCTACTTATTTATTGTTTCCATTACACATTTCATTCTGATTTGATTTTGTTTCAGTTTCATATCCATTAGCTCTAGTTTAACTACATTTTTCTTTGCTGTGTCAATTTCAACCATGAAGGGGCAAGTCATGTTCATAAGATAAAGAGAGCAGTGGTAGTTGCTGCCACCCTTGCTGCAGTTTGTGGAATGATCTTAGTTGGCCTTTACATTTGCAGAAGCAGAACAAACTTAAAAGGTAAAATAACTTTACCCTGCAAACAATTGCATACATATGGTAGTACTCTCCTATGGAATCACTTGATAGGCCTTTTGCTTTTAAACAGGATCTCTTTGTCAATATGCGAAATCTACTTATTTCCATTTGATAATACAAAATTTGGAACAAGGATTGGTATGAGGTATACTACAATCATGTTAAATGTTTCAGTGCACTCCAAAAGAATTTCACAGACTAAACAGTGTCATTAGACTAAGCAAACTTTGGACAATTTTTTGGGTTCTAATTTCGTGTCAGAAGCAAATACACACAAACAAGAAATAAAAGCATTCACACAATACAATATTTGACATGGTTTGGCCTTTTTCATGCATACACTCATTTGTATATCAACCAAAATCCATTGTTAATGACATGGGACACAACAACACTTAATTTAACCACACACAAAAACTAATATGCTCTCACAAACAACACTCACAATTCCAAAGCTCTAATTCTTCCAATTATGCTCTCCCACTCCAGAAATAGATATATTTTTAACTCATATACTCTTCAAAAAAACTCATTCCAAGATCTTCAAAGACTCTTCTTCTCTCCCCATGTAAGAGAACCTAATGGACAAATGACACCAAACCCTTAATATATATGACTCCCACTCTGATTCCTCATTGGGTAAGGAATAGAATGTTACTTCTTTGCCGAGCAATACCAATTTCTTGAACCACTAATTACTTGTCAAAAAAGGTAATTCCTTATCTGCCATAGTCTAGCCACTCCTAAATGCAAATGACCTTACCATTAGGATGCCCTTGACCTATTCATGCCACGCACGCACAACTTTGGACACCGTTCCTTGGCCATGCAAAGATATTTATTATAGTACTACCCTAAGAAAATGTTTAAATACTAACTATGTCAATGTTTAAGATTCAGAAAACTAAAGTGAGAAAAACTTTGGGATATACAACTCACGTGCACTTGCTTCACGCTCTAGTGGCATTGTGCCAAAGTTTTAAAAACCAAATTGTTCAAAGAATTAGAAAAGGAAAAGGTCCAAGGTTTGAGTTTGGTCGAATCTTAATGATATATAATTTACTAGTTAATTAAAATACAAATAATTGTGTTATATTTGTTAAAATTATCAAAATTGACTGAAAAATATCTAAAGAAATTTAAACAACTTTCAAATGAATTTTAGCGATTTTTATTAGGTTAATAGAAAATAATAAAGCTAAAAAAAAAAAAAATTGTTTGGTAGTCCTTTAAGAATAAAGCAGTTTCATCTAAAATAAGTCCATTTATAAATAGATTCATAAATATCACGTTGAAATACAAAAGCACAATTCTTCAATCACAAATAAATTTAGTTAATACAAATTCAATGGTACTAATATATTGAGAGAGAGAGAGAGGTTATATAATAAAATAAAAACCTTTTAATCCTGTAAGAGAACAATAAATATAATAGTTATTCAATTAAAGTCACAAAAAAAACAACTGCCTTATGGTACGTGACACTAATTTAAGGGCAGATGCCTGAGGTTTGAATCCCCACAGCGTGTGCCCTTTGTAAGTTTTCTTAGAAAATTGTTACTACCTTGAACAAGTTGAACTATGTACGGTTCAACGGTGGTTAGGGTGGTTCACTGATTTTGTTTGGTATGCAAGGTTTCTATATATATATATATATATGTGTGTGTGTGTGAGTGTTTGTGAGATGGGTTCAAGTTACATCAGGTGTAACTTCATAAGAGTTACACATTTTATAGACCATTGATTACTATTAGATTTAAAGGTCAAAAAACACTCATAGTAATGTCATTATTACTCCCTAGAAATTAGTGATTTAGGTATTAACTCTTATTATTAAAGAAAAAGAAACTACAGCATTGGTTCGACTCCATTGAATGATAAAAACTTGCAACTCTTTGTTTCTTGAGAGAATCCTAGTAGTTTTATAAAATCTTGTGATCCATAGTTCAAAACCACATAGCATTTCTTCTAGTTAGTTGACTGTAGATCAAATATTCAAGGAGACACCTTAATTGGAGCGCACCAAAAGGTTCTAGTTAATTTAAACAGACCTGCCATTCATGAGCGAAACCATATAGGAAGAAACTCAAAGTTTTAAAGCTAATGTGAGTAGCACCAGTGAATTATCGATTTGGAATGTAGAGTCTCGGTAGAATGGTTTTTTTCAAGACTACAAAACACATTCTTTTCTAGTTGATAGCCTTAGTGGGAGTAGGTTAGTCATATAGGCCCTTTTCCTTTAAAGAGTTATCCATAGGTTTTCCACTTCAGAATCATATTATGTGTCTTATGCATTTATTGTTTTGCTTTATGACATGATCACTTATTCTTCTTTGGTTATTGATATTGACGTTTTGGATCACCTAATTAATTTATTTGATTTGAAATCAAATAATAATTATGTTGTATAATTAACTAGTTGATCTAGACGGAACTTAACAAGTGCCATACTCTTATTTCTTATGTATAATGTGAAGCTCATCTTGATCTTAGCAGAGAAAATGGAGAATAATGTGATGATAGAGGATCACTGGTCTGCCAATGTTTACAAGGATTCAAAGCCTAAATTACCGGGAAAATGGAGCTTAATGGACTGGTCTCAAGGTTGTGTACGCAATAAACCTCTGAGCTGCCATAAAGATGGATTTCTCAAATTTGTTGATTTGAAATGGCCAGATACTACGTATTCTTGGGTGAATCAAAGTATGAGCCTCAATGAATGCAGGGCCAAGTGCTTGAACAACCGTTCATGTATGGCTTATACAAACTCAGATATCAGAGGAAGTGGTAGTGGCTGTGCCATGTGGTTTGGTGATCTAATGGATATTAGACAGTTTCCTTCTAGTGGGCAAGATCTATACATCAGAATGCCGGCTTCAGAGCTAGGTATGAAGTTAATTTTGTAATAAACTTCTTATTGAAGCTACTTATTTATTGTTTCCATTACACATTTCATTCTGATTTGATTTTGTTTCAGTTTCATATCCATTAGCTCTAGTTTAACTACATTTTTCTTTGCTGTGTCAATTTCAACCATGAAGGGGCAAGTCATGTTCATAAGATAAAGAGAGCAGTGGTAGTTGCTGCCACCCTTGCTGCAGTTTGTGGAATGATCTTAGTTGGCCTTTACATTTGCAGAAGCAGAACAAACTTAAAAGGTAAAATAACTTTACCCTGCAAACAATTGCATACATATGGTATACCAAGAAGTCTGTGCCTTGCATTTTGATCAACAAATCTTTACATTCACCCTTAGTTCTGATCAATTCCCCATTAGCCACCCTAACCTCCAAAATCCTTGTAGTATCTATAGCCAATTGCAAGGTTTTAACCAACACAAAATCAAGAAAATTATGAGAACTTCCAGTATCCAAAAGTATCACAACCCAATGCCCTTTAATCTGACCCAAAACCCTCATAGTTCCTGGTGAAGGGCTGCCCAACAGAGCATATAAAGTAATATCAGCTTGATCTAACTGAAAGTCTGCATTATCCCCAACTTCAACAACTTCAACTTCATTAACCTCATGCACTTCTTCTATCATGAACAGCTTCAGACCTTTACACTTGTGTCTGGGCTGCCATTTCTCATCACAATAGTAACACAGCCCCTTTTTTCTTCTTTCTTCCATTTGAGTTGAAGTAATCTTTTGTATAGGAACTCTTGCCTTAGACTCATTCTTACTGTCAGATTTTTCCATTGGTTGTTCTTGCCAATTGCTTCTACTAAACTCAGAAAATGGCCTATAGACCTTCTTGCAAGTGGACAAATATTCTTCTTGAATTTTAGCTAACCCAAAGGCAGCATTCAGAGTTCTTGGATTTTGCATCCTCACTGCCAATCTAACTTCATCTCTTAAACCACTCAAAAAACAACTAAGCTTGTGAGATTCAGATAAGTTTCTAATTCTGTTACTTAACATCTCGAATTGGCCCTTGTAAGCAGTCACAGTGGTAATCTGTTTTAACTTGGTTAAAGCTTCCATGGGATCATCATATGATGAAGGTCCAAATCTAACTTGAATGGCCCTGACAAAGGTCTCCCAAGAATCCAAAGATCTTTCACAATCTTGGAACCATATCAATGCCTCATCATCAAGATGATAAGAAGCATTCAAGATCTTTTTTCCTCAGGTATTTCATAGTAACGAAAAAATTGCACAGCCCTAAAGATCCAAGCAGAAGGATCACCACCACTAAATCTGGGAAATTCTAACCTAATAGGCCTAGGAATTAGAGCACCGACCTCAGGTCGTGGATGGCGCATAGGCTGTTGCAGCACCTCTGCTTCAGGACATCGATTTTCTTGGTGATGAGCTGTTCTTTCTCCTTGATTAACTGGTTGCTGTACTGCTGGTAACCTCTCTTCCATCATAGCTTGCATTCCTTTGAAATTGCTATCCAATTGTTCCAATCTTCTTGAAATAATCTCCATGGTAGAAGCATGATCATCCAATCTCTGTTGTACCAGCGAAACAGAGTCACTCAACAAAGAATATCTGGTTTCTTGCACCATGGCTGAACCGGCTCTGATACCAAATGGTAGAGTCCTTAGTAATTCACTCTCTAATTCTCTTACTCACTCAATATGGTAGTTCTTCGAGGGAACTAGTCCTCGACTGATTCTTCGAGGGAATCAACCTCCAAGTTAGTCTCAATGAGAGCTAAGTAAATGTATTCTTATCATTCCTTCTGTTACAATCATTTCAGTCTTTATACTAGTTATTGTCTTACTGTTGGTACACCTTATTACAACACACACTCCAACTAACAATGTACAATACTTTGATGCTTGCTCTAACTGATTTGCTCTAACTGATTTTGTACAAGTACCTGCTTGCTCTAACTGATTTGCTCTAACTGATTTTGTACAAATACCTACTGCACACAATTATCACAGCTATGATGTCTTGTACCTAACAAACTGTCATGTGAGATATCCTGTGGAATTCATTTGGAGACACATCACAGAAAATAACATTTAAAGCTTTACTATTAGCATTGGTTGCCGCAAGAGTTGCCTTATCCCAAGTAGATTTAGCAGTCTTCGGTCTAGTCCAACCTACTTCAACCATATCCCAAATGGTGTCATCAATAGAGCATAGAAATGCCCTCATTCTAACTTTCTAGAAGGCATAATTATTACCATAAAAAAATGGTGGAACATTTAAGGATTGAGACCTATCCATCTCAAAAAGGGTCAAGGATCACACTTAGGTATTTAAGTCACAGCGAGTGTACCCGCTCTGATACCAATTGAAAGTTCAATATGTATATAAAATACCGTTGAACATTTAGACCCCAAATTACAAATTATCAAATCAAGTTTATAATCAAACAATTAATATGCGAAAGATGAACATAAGCCAAACACAGAATAGATAAATAATCTAAGCCAATTATAATCACATCCACAGCAGAAAATAAAAGGCAAAGATAAAGGAAGAGAGATGCAAACACAAGGACAACACGTGATGTGTTATCGAAGAGGAAACCGAAGCTATCGGCGTAAAACCTCTTCGCCGCCCTCCAAACGGTCAATAATCCACTAAAAAATATAGTTGGGATATATGAACAGCAATAGACCCTCCAAGCCTAATCTACCCAGGTACCTAAGCCCTCCAAGCTTCTTGCTTCAACGAGGTTGTGCCGAACCTTTTTCTTTTCTAGCTTATCGGATTCCGCTACTAAACCATAGCATCAACCAATGAATATTGGTTCCTTCCAAACTGCTTCCCTTAGCACCAAATGTACCTTCTCACAGACGTGGGTGTGATGAGAAAAGGATTTGGTCAATGACCTCTCAAAGATGTATCAATGGAAAGGAAGAGAGTAGAGGAATTTGTAGAGTCTTTTAGTGAAGATTGGGGATGAGGCGATCTTGTTTTTCTCTAGGGTTTCTCTTACAAAATTCTCTCTAGAAGCTCTCTCCATTTCGTGGGTATAAGGGTCTATATATAGTGGTGTGTGTTTGGAATACGAAGAGACAGTTTTTGCCAAACAGGATAAGTTGGCGGCTTGGCCTCGTGGCTTGTCCAAGTTGCGAGTTCAAGTCGCGAGGTAACAGCCTGGCCAGCTTGGGACTTTTGTCCTGTAGTGCGACAGCTGGCATGACTTTTCACCTTCCTGCATGTTTCTCACGTGCACAGCATTTGGCGACTTGCAAGCCGCAAGTAAGTTATGAGTCCTAGCCGCGAGTCTTTGCTTCTTTGTACAAAGATGAGCAATTCTTCACACTCTCTTCACACACTACCCTTACATGAATCCCACATAAATACAGGGTTATTAAGTGCTAAATTACAAGTAAATTGGCACGGAATAAAGCCAACAAAATGGTTGATAAATTTCAACCTTACAGGTGCCACGTATACGAGGCTTTAAACTTGTTGGGCATTGGGCCTTGGGACCTTGTGTGCGCATATGAGTTCTATTGGGCTCACAGCCTTGGCCCCAATTAAGCCTTAATACCCTTCCAAAACTCAAAGACCCCAATGATAACATTATGGCACGAACTACAAATGTGATTTCCTGCCGATCAACTCTAACCCGGCTGGGAAGTGCAAATCTCCTTGGAAGGAGGATTTATAGGTGCTCAGTATTGCCTTTGAAAGTAACGCTGCTGGGAAGATCTCTTGAAGTGAGGAGCTAGTTCCAATGCCACTCCCACAACACCCAATTCCCAACTAGACATCCACTTAACAATAATAACATTGGACCACCTATACCAATAACCATAAGAGTAATCATAACTCCCCACTAATTATAAGGCAATAAATAAGAGAAGCTAGAGAGAAAAAAGGGCTGGTTGAAAGGTTTACAAAGAAACTAAGGGCAAAGAGAGAGCAAGAGTGTATCAGGCTAGCGAAGTGATAATAGAAAGAGAGAGAGTGAGTTAATTCAAAGGGAAAGGCAGTTTCGTTGAGTCTCTATATAAGGAATTACCCAAAATAGGAAATCCAAAACCCATGTTACAAATAGATTGTGAGCCCAAGTGAGGATTGGCCCATCAACCCCTCCTTAAGTGCGCATAGAAGTAATGGAGATGTAGCTGTGGATCAATATCACCGCTACAAGGTACATGAACTGATGAACATAACATAAAATTTGATTATTCCAATTATTGAGCCAAAATAATTATCACAAACCGGAAAGGAACTTGAAATATTTTTGGTATATATATATATATATATATTTATTTTAGGAAGATGTAGGGATTATGAAGGAGATGAATTTAGATGCATACAGGTTCTCAATCTCATGGTCCCAAATTTTACCAAGTATGATTATTTGCATTAATCTTTACTTTGAGATTTATGAGGTAACATTGAGTATACATCAGAGACTTGAATCAATATAATTATGCGACCCTTTTATTTTCCTCAAATTTTTATCATGGGGTCTAATTTCAAAAGGAAAACTTAGTGGGGGTGTAAATAGGGAAGGAATCAAGTACTACAACAACCTCACCAATGAGCTTCTAAGCAAAGGTCAAGATGCAATCTTAAAATTCCATCATATCATCAACTTATTTTACTTTTATAATTTATGATTTAATTTTTTCTATTAATGAATGCAGGTCTAAAGCCCTTTGTGACAATTTTTCTCCGGGATCTTCCTCAAGCCTTAGAAGATGAGTACAGTGATTTCTTGAGTCCCCACATTGTGTAAGTGATTGAGTCACCAAATAATTTGCACATTTTCTCCATCTATTTATAGACTTTTTACATATATTTATCATATCATAATTATGATTTAAATGACTCCCATTTTTAGGATGAAAGAAAAAAAAAATATTGACGACCCATAAGGATACTAAGTGAATTTAATTATTTAACCATTATTTTATCACTCTTAGAGTTTAATTAATAATTAAATGGTAACGCATTCTTTTATGGTATCTTATGTGTATGATTTGGACTCCAATTCTCTTTCCAATGTTATCTATCTATCTAAAAAAAAAAACTATTCCTCGCTCTTGTTTGGTCTTAGATTCACCCTTGTTAAGTGGGGCACAACGTGTGGGTGGAGCATAACACAAGAGATTGAAGTAGAGATAGGTTTAGTCTCAATGCCGTGATAAAATTAATAAATTACAATTTGTCTCAAAATGTTAAACTACTAAGAAAAAATTAAATTTAATTATTTACCGATTATTCTATCATACACATCTAAATGTCTAATATTTAGTGATGATTTTCGAGACTATGCAGAACACTACTTCAAGGAATTCGGTGATCGAGTAAAGCACTGGATCACACTAAATGAGCCTCAGTGGTGGTGGTTTTGTAACGGGGCAATTTACACTAGATCGATGTTCTGCTTGGCAAAATCTAAATTGCACTGGTGGGAATTCAGGGACAAAGCCATATTTGGTGACACACCACTAGCTACTGGCTCATGCAGCCGCGGTTAAAATGTAAAAGCAAAAATATCAGGTTCGACTTATCAAACTTAAACATAATGAAAGCAAATATTTCCATGTGCAATGAGTATCTATTAGACCACATGAATATCGATTTCTAAATATGATTAACTGAAGTTTTTAATTTATTCGGTAAAATTTCTTATTATCAAATAAAATATTTGAGGTTTAAACCCTATCTACACAAAAAACCAAATAGTGTCTTAGTCGATAATAATAGCAATCAAAATGAAATTGAGACCATAGATTAAAATTCTAATGTATCTATAAAAAAACTTAGATAAATATAGATAATCTCACGCATGAGTTTTGAGTTTCTTAAAAAAAAAAAAAAGTTAAAAATGCACATGCAGGCAGCACAGAAAGGTGTTAGAGGGATAACACTAGTGAATTACTGGATGGTGCCATTCTCTAATGCGAACGACAACCGTAATGCGGCACAACGTGCCCTTGATTTCATGCTGGGATGGTAAGTTCTGCTTGCTGGTTTTCATTTTTCATTTTATAATTTAATCCTTGTCCTTTAACAAACTTAAACATTTCTATCTACAAAACAAACCCAAAAAGAACTTAATTTCTTTTTAAATTCTAATAAATATACAAAAGTTATCTAATTGGATATATATATATATATATATTTTTTTTTTTATATACTATTATCATTTTAAAACTTGCTCCATACTCTTTGGACTTTGGAGGAATTAATTTATTTGATTTGAAATCAAATAATAATTATGTTGTATAATTAACTAGTTGATCTAGACGGAACTTAACAAGTGCCATACTCTTATTTCTTATGTATAATGTGAAGCTCATCTTGATCTTAGCAGAGAAAATGGAGAATAATGTGATGATAGACCAAAACATTGAAGGCCAAAGTGAAGACATGGAGGTCCCATTCTTTACCCTAGCTACCATAGTCATTGCCACTAACAACTTTTCAAGCTATAACAAGCTTGGTGAAGGTAGCTTTGGACTTGTATATAAGGTAACTTTGCAGCAAGCTTTTTTAAAGATCACAAAAAATAAAAAAGCAATTCTCACCATATTCAACTTCAATAAAATCAATTTGAAAATGTGAATTTTCAGGGTACATTAATAGATGGAAAAGAAATTGCTATCAAAAGGCTTTCACAGAAATCAGGACAAGGATTTAGTGAGTTTAAAAATGAAGTTATACTAATTGCCAAATTGCAGCATCGAAATCACAATGTAGAATTAGGATTGGGCTTATGTTAATGGGCTAATATATCTCTAACAAAATGAATCTTCTTCAACCAAGGAAATCACAATCACATTGTTGGAAGCTGGCTAACAATTTTTTGCCAATATCATACAACATTGTCAATGTAGAATTATATTCATCATCATTTATTGTTAACTGTGTTCCTACTCTCAAGTAAGCCATGTCCATTTTGAACAGTTTTTAGACCCCTTAACGCAACTGGATTAACCTAGTTAATTAGCCAAGTGATCAACTTAGTCAAATTATGCCAATCTAGGTTATCACAATCAAACAATCATATCAAGTATATAGCAGCGGAAATATAAATAACACAAAGATATGATGACTGAGGAAAACCAAACCGGTAAAAAACATGGGGAGGATTTAACCTAGCTATTCTCAAAGTAAACTTGAATCCACTATCTTGAAAGAATCAGAGTTCATACAATAAGACTTACAAGCCCCCACGCTCGACTTCTTATTGCTACCCACCAATAGAACTTACTGATACGACCACGTGCAAGCTCCGAGACCACGGACTTCTTCTTTCTTAGATTCTCCAGCAAGTACAAGTACACTCGCTTGTGTATCTTTAACCTCTTATGGCAACAACTGAGTGATCATCAACGTCTTGAAGAAATCTCCTCTTGATAATCCTAAGTTTGTGTGAAGGAAAGCTCCTCACAGATCTCACAAGAGATTCACATAAACAGCAATATGAGCAATCTCTAAAACGTGACTAGGGTTTGCCTTATATTCCTAGGGCAAAAAAATAAAACCCTAAATGTTTTAAGAGTTAGGGCTGAGTTGGAAATTCTGCAAAAAAAAACGCATTTGCCCGATTTTTGATTGATCGAGCCTAAGCTTCGATCAATCGGGCCAGGTCGAGAATGCACAGTGAATTCTACATCAGCTCGATTCCAACTTTACATAAACAACACTATTTTAAGCAAGTCTAAACAAGACTAAATAACTTGTTTTGATCATGGTTTGCAAACAATACATATTAGAGTTCTAAATACATTAAATCCTAAATATTTAGAACCTAACACATTTTATTCAAATGAAGGTAACTTTTTTCTTCTTTTTGGTAGCCAAGTTCATTAAATGAAAAAGCCATGTCCATAGGAGATGCCCATTGCATTTAAAAAGCATTAATACACTAGGAGGGTTTTAAGAATATAACAAAATATAGTTTTAGATTGGTCCCTTTTCGTGCTAGGTCATATCCACACCTATTGGTTTCCTTGAAGCAATGGACAATCGTGGTTTACTATACTTAGGGTCTATTTGGGATCCAGCTATTTTGCTAAAACTGAAATTTTTTTGCTATAAGAGCATTTGCAGCAGTGTAGCTAAAATGCTATATTTTAGCTACACTAACCCCAAAATCGTACTCACAGCAGTGGAGCTAAATCTATAATTTTTAGCTCCATTGCTACAGTGCACATCTATAAATAGATGTGCACTGTTCATCAGAGCTAAAAAATTATATATTATTTTATTAAATTTCTCTCTCCTCTTTGATTAAAAAAATACTTTTTCTTTCTTTTTTTTCCTCTCTCTCTCTCTCTCTCTCTCTCTCTCTCTCCGGCTTCTCTTCTTTCTTCCTCTTTCCTTCTCATTTTTTTTTTCTCTCCCTCATCTACTCTCTGCTTCATCATCGTCGATCTTCATCTTCATCGTCATCGCCCACGTTGCTGTCCACTTCGCCGACCCATCTCACTGCTCACCGAACGCCGACAAGCCTAGTCCTCCATCTCACCGCCGATCCAAGCTCCATTACCGACCTAAGCTTCATCGTCGATCCAAGCTCCACCGCACCGCCTTCATCGAACTCAAGAGCGCCGCAGGTTTGTGTTTGATTTCAAGTGGTTTGAGTTTGTGATTTGATTTTGGGTTTGTGGGTTGGGTATCGGTGAGTTTGGCAATGGGTATCGGTGGCTGTGGCAGTGGGTGTAGGCGGTGGTGGATTTCAGTGTGTTTTGCAGTGGATTTTGATGGGCAGTGGAGTGGGTTGGGTTCTTGATGGTGGTGGTGGTGATTTGTGTGGTAGTTTTTGGTTGGCAGTGGTTGTTGTTGGGTGGTTGTGGGCGGTTGTTCTTGGTTGGTGGATCGGTTTGTGGTGTTTTTATTGGTGTGAGATAGATTATTTTATTGTAATGGATATATTATTTTATTATGGTGTTTATATTATTTTATTGTGTTAAAAACTAAAATAGATCCACTGCTGCAGCACGTGTGTAAGTAAAATAGATAAAGTAACTTTTATTGATGCTAAATAGGTAAAATTATAGATCCACTGCTGTGGATGCTCTAAGTACTGTAGATAAATGTAAAAGTTAGCTAAAATAGTACCGTAGAACTCATAAATAATACCAAAAAGAGCAAAGAGACCTATGAATAGTAGTAAAAATAAATTGAATAGTAAAATAAGCTGGCTTTTTAAAATGGAGCCAAACGCACACTTAGTTTTGGTTATAAGCTCCCTACAATTAGCCACAATTGAAGATAGAACATTATTAGCATACCAACTACGTACAATCCTTGCATCATGTTCCACTTCAACAACCTGCGACTGAATACATAATTAAGACTATCTCTAGAAAGACCTCGATGATATCTAGTTTTGGCAGTTTAACCACGTTCCTCGATGATCTCTAATAAGACCTCCAACTTCTGCTAGCTCTGGATTTCCTAGGGACAACCAATCTTTGTTGAGCTTAAACCAATTGAGTTCTAGCTTGTCCCACTTGACGCTGTTGGTCCACTTTGTACTAGTTGTTTAGTAACAATGGCGGATATGAAAGTAGTAAAAGCAAAAGTGGAGAGAAAAGAACGTAAATTTTTTTAATGTATTAGCTTATTGTTTTTTTTTGAGGAAGTATTAGCTTATTGTTAGTCATCATTTTATCTGATCACATTGTCATTACCAGCAATTTGTAGCTTATGCGACGTTCGCATGAGAATATTCTATTACATCTCATATTGGACAGGTCCCCCTATACCAATGTGGACCCATATCAGCTCCGGTTAAACAGTTGGCTCCCCGAAAATCGTCGATCTTTTTTAG
The DNA here is from genome assembly GCF_002906115.3 of Quercus suber. Classification (NCBI taxonomy): domain Eukaryota; kingdom Viridiplantae; phylum Streptophyta; class Magnoliopsida; order Fagales; family Fagaceae; genus Quercus; species Quercus suber. The sequence continues at coordinate 395,624 of NW_027069545.1, forward strand.
AGACGTGGAAATTATTAGCCCACGGGTCAAAGTTGAGGAAGGTTTTGTCACTGACACAGGCATAAAAGTCAATAGCGGCCGGTGCACGTTGATACTCGATAGGGATATTTGTCCAAATGAGAGCTCCGCTATAAGGTTTTGTCTTCAACTTATAATATGGAATCAAAGTTTTTAAGAACTAGCAATCAATTAGCACACGTCTGTTACTCTTACATGTCTTTTCTTTTTTATCAAGGTCCCCACTCGAACTTGACAATATTGGCGCTTTAGTTTGCATTTATCTATAGCTTAGTTACCATAATATGTGGGAAATTTGGTAGTAATTAGGGGATTTGCAAAGAGTTATGGTACAGCAATGGTGAGACAAGTCTCTCAGCTGTCTGTAAGCCTAGATCAAACTTCACACCTAGTCAAAGTTCCTACTGGCCCTGCTGCCATTAAATACGGAAGCAAAAACAAATAAACAAAAATCTGGCTCCCAATTAAATGTGTGATGAGCTACATTTTTATTATGAAAAATGTTAATTAGGTTCATAATATTTTTACAATAATTTCATAATAAATTTTAGGTATTAAGTTATTATTGGTGGGACAAAAAAATAATGTGCCAATAGTGATTCAGATTAGAATCAGTAATTGCATGACAATCAAGATTTATTCTGAAAATTGTTGTGTTGTAGCATTTTTCTTTATTTATCTCTTTCAATCAGAAAATGTAACATAATACTGCTATATAATTTCTAGGATAATTCTTATTTTTATTTTTTTTGGATAATTCAATATCTTGGGAGTGCAAAGTATTCCACTTCCACATTCTTGTCAAAAATAGTCCGCCAAAAAACAAACTACAAAAAATGCGACATCTGCAAAAGAGAGTAACAAATTAACAATACAGCAGGAAATATTTGTTCACAAAAAAAAGTGTAGTTTTCTAACAAGCCAGTCATTGTTAATGTACCAATGCTCAAAAGAACAACCACATGCCTAAATCAAGGCACGGCCTTCTATGATCTAGTCTTTGCTCATTATAAGAGCATTTACATTCAGTCTTCTATATGCCATGTGTTGGTGTATTTTAGCATAAAGATACAAAATAGCCCATCACTTGATCTTGCAAAATTTTGCAATTGCAAAAAAATTTGCAATTGTACTACAATGCCATCCTAAATGTATGATGACATTGTAGCATAATTGTAAACCAAAATATTTTATTTTATTTATTTTTACCTTTTGTTTTCTCTTACTTTTGTCTCTCATTTCTTCTATCTCTAACACAGCTCCTCCCTCCTCTCTCTCTCTCTGAGAGCTTGCGCTAGAGCTGGGTTGGATTCAGAGTGGTCCCGGCATGGCGATCGGTGTGGTCACAGCATGGTCACGGCATGGCGAAGATTGGCGTGGATTGGTGGAGATCGGAAATCGTGGTGGTGTGGGTTTGGATTGGTGGGCTGTGTGGGTCAAGTGGGGTTGTGGTGTGGAGATTGGTGGGTTCTCTTGGTTATTTGATGGTGGTTCTTCTAGGTTTCGGTGCTGTGTGTGGCTTTGATGGTGGCTCCGTTGAAGGCTTTGATGGTGATTTTTTTAAAATTGGTTTCTTGGAATATGTGGTTTTTTCGTTTGGTTTGAAATGATGGTTTGATAGGTTTTTTATAGTCTGGTTTTGGTTTGATTTTCCGATGGGTGGTGCTAGGATATTTGGGAGTGGCAGTGTGTTGTTAGGTGGCATGGTGGCAGCTATTGTGATTATGGTGGCTGATGTGGGCTATTGTGGTTGTTGTGTGTGTTTTTTTTCTTGGTCCTTTTGGTTTGTGGTCGATGCAGTGGTTTTTGGTGTGGTTGTTTCTGGATTTCTATGGTTTTTTTTTTTGGTCGGTGCCTAGAAGTAGAGGGAGAAAGAGAGGAAAAGGAAGAGAGAGAGAGAGAGAGAAATAGTAAAAAAAAATTTAAATAAACTAAAAAAAAATAGAGTTTGAGATGCTAAGTGTGTTGTAAAATAGTATGGTATAAATAATAAAATAACTCTTGTGTGGCGTTTGGTACGGGAGAATCCACATTATTTCTGGCATCCAGATTCCTAGGAATGTGATTCCTAGGAATCACATTCCTAAGAATGTAGCTATTTCTATGTTTGGTTTATTTCCAGGAATCTTAAATGAATTATTTATTTTTCCAATTTTATCCTTAGATTTGAATGTGAACTACCAAGTCATTTAAAAAAAAAGGTTAAAATTGTCAATTTATAAAACATACAATTTCCTTTAAGCTTGGGAATCTGGATTCCCACCTGTTTTAAAGGGAATCCACATTCCCACTAAGAGGGGTTTAAGGGAGGAATCCAGATTCCCCTGGCATCTGATTCCCTAGCATCATTTGCAACCAAACATGAGAATCTTTAAACATTCCTAGGAATCCTAAAATATTACCCTGTACCAAACGCCACATTGGTGTTTGTTTGGCAACAATTATTTTTGCCAACTTATTTTACTATTCAGCTTATTTTTGCTACTAGTTATGGGGTCCACTGCATTTTTTGGTACTATTTATGAGTCCTCATGTACTATTTCAGCTAACTTTTACTTTTATTTATAGTACTTTCAGTAAAAAAATTTCAGTTTCAGTAAAATAAACTAATCCCAAACAAACCCTTGATATGGTAAAATGAGATTTTTTTTTTTTTTTTAAACCAAACGTTAGTGCTCGCAGACCTAACTTTAAAATGTTGGCTAAAGAGCTCTAAGAACAAGAGGCATTAATGGACATCTTTGCTTTGTCTCACTTGGTATATTGTAGAGAATCTGACAATAAGTGTCTGTTTGGCAAAAATTATTTTTGCCAACTTATTTTTGCTACTATTTATAGGTCCTACTGCACTTTTTAGTACTATTTATGGATTTCACTGTACTATTTCATTAACTTTTATCTTTATCTATAGTACTTTCAGTAAAAAGTTTTCAATTTCAGCAAAATAAACAAATCTCAAATGACCCTAAATTGCATCATATTGGATGGACCAAACTTCACTCCTAGTCAAGGTTCCTACTAACCCTGGTCCCATCAAATGCGAAAGCAAAAACAAATAATAGACAAAAATCTGGCTCCCAATTAAATATGGCCATATTTATTTATTTATGACGTGGCCTCATTTATTTATGAACAATGTTATGTTTACAATATTTTTACATAATTTTATACTAAATCTTAGATATTAAGTTATTACTATAAAAATGTCATGCATATAGTATATTGTGGTGTACTTTTATGTTAGAATTCCTTTTTCTTTTGTGTGTGTGTTTATTTCTTTAAAAAAAAATGGAAATTGTCCCACATTATTAAGAAAGTGTGTTATGTGTAGTATAACTTTCACCACCTTCTTTTAAAAGTTACCATAACTTTTGAGTGAAGTTATAGGGTCCGTTTGGATACCACAAAAACTAAACTCTATAGCAAAATAATTTTTAAATGTATGAATAGTACCGTGAGATTCTTTTTAATGAAAAAAGTTGCTAAAAAAAGAGGTTTGTAGGTCCCATAAATAGTGCACAGGACCTACTGGTGTGACATAAAGCCACAGAAAAAACACGCTTAAAAAAAAAAAAAAATTGAAATGCAGACGCAGACATGCCAGACGTGAATCTAAATTGATACATAGTATACCTTTGTGTTTGTTGTGTGTAAAACTCTCTCTTCTTGTGTTTGTTTCTTAAAAAAAAAAATGGTAATAATGGATCTACCAATATTCCTTAATATTTCATAATTTCAAATCTTGGTGCTCATCTTTCCACTCTTGTCAACCAGGGGCGGCTTGATGCATTTGGGGGCCTAACGCGAAAACTAAAATTGAGACCTTTTATATATTTAAATATAATTTTAAAAAAATAATATTACTTAAACTCTACTATCTTGTTTTAGATGCAAAATTATTACTAATAAGCATGAACAATGTAGATTTTTTCTTTTTTTTTAGAAAGTCTTTAGACACAAAAAAATAATAATAATAATAATAATAATTGATAAAACTTTCACACCTGTTGATATGGGAGATTGATAGTAGTGAGTAAAAGAGGCTTGATGCATTTGGGGGCCTAACGCGAAAACTAAAATTGAGACCTTTTATATATTTAAATATAATTTTAAAAAAATAATATTACTTAAACTCTACTATCTTGTTTTAGATGCAAAATTATTACTAATAAGCATGAACAATGTAGATTTTTTCTTTTTTTTTAGAAAGTCTTTAGACACAAAAAAAAAAAATAATAATAATAATAATTGATAAAACTTTCACACCTGTTGATATGGTAGATTGATAGTAGTGAGTAAAAGAGTAATATATGGTGGACCTAAGTAAAAACTAATAAAAGTATGTCAACTCAATTATTGTAGAAAATATTATGAATTTTTTTTGTGTATTGCTCTCTTTTTTTAGATGAGCTATATTCACAATATTTTTCACCGCAAATCTTAATTTTTAAGATATTATTGGTCCTAATTTGAACTCACTACTAAAATTATTTATTTTGTTATCAATAAGTAAGAGTCTTTAATAATTTATTACTTAAAATTTATTGTAAAAATATTATGAACCTAACATTTCTACTTGATAAAAAAAATATTTTACATAATGGTTAATATTTGATCTTAATTAAATTAAAAATTGGGACATTTTTTCTACTTAAGGCATTAGACAACCGCATCAATTACTTACCTGTAGAGTCGGCACTGTTGTCAACCTTTTACAATCTCGTTAGAAATAGTGGGCGCGAGGACAAACTTCATAGAATGCGACATCGCAGAAGAGAGCAATGACAAATGTGGAAATTAATGCGAGCAACGACAAATGTGGAAATTAAGGCGACATCGCAGAAGAGAGTAACGACACATGTGGAAATTTTTGTTCAAAAAAAATGTGGGGTTTTCTAATGTACCACAAGACTGGGTCAACGCATGACCTTCCTTGGTGTAGCCATTGCTCATTATAATGGGCCTAACTTTAAAATGTTGGCTAAGACTAAGAGCTCTAATTAAGAACAGAAAGCAATGGGCATCTTTGCTTTTGTGTTGTTGAGTTCCAGTTTGCTCCCTTTCTTCTTTGTACTGTCGTATGCTGCTGACAGCATTAAAGCATGAACAATGTAGATTTTTTTTTTTTTTTAAGAAAGTCTTTAGACAAAAAAAAATTTGATAAAACTTTCACATCTGTTGATATGGTAGATTGATAGTGGTAAGTAAAACAGTAATATGTGGTAGACCTAGGTAAAAACTAATAAAAGTATGTCAACTCAATTATTGTAGAAAACATTGTGAATTTTGTGTGTATATTGCTCTCTTTTTTTAGATGTGCTATATTCACAATATTTTTTACAGCAAATCCTAATTGTTAAGTTGTTACTGATTCTAATATGAACTCACTATTGAAATTATTTATTTTGTTATCAATAAGTAACAGCCTCTAATAATTTGTTACTGGTTCTAATTTGAACTCACTACTGAAATTATTTATTTTGTTATCAATAAGTCACTACTGAAATTATTTATTTTGTTATCAATAAGTAAGAGTCTTTAATAACCTACTACTTAAGATTTGTTGTAAAAATATTGTGAAAAATGTTGTGAGCGTAACATTTCTACTTGATAAAAAATATATATATTTTACGCAATGGCTAATATTTTATCTTAATTGAAGTAAAATTTGGGACATTTTTTCTACTTAGAGCCTTAGACAACCGCATCAATTACTTACCAATAGAGCCGACACTGTTGTCAATCTTTCACAATCTTGTCAAAAATAGTGGGCGTGAGGATGAACTACATAGAATGCGACATCGCAGAAGAGAGCAACGACAAATGTGTGTTGTGCAAATAGCACCCCAGGACTCAAATCAATAATAGTAAATAATCAAAAATTAAATAACAAGCACACACAAAGAACACAAGAATTTACATGGTTCGGCAAACTGCCTAGCTTTACAAGGACAACGGAGAAATTTCACAATAAAAATAGGAAGATACAATAGTGCACAAGAACACTCTTGAGAAACCCAAATCTCAATACACCATAACTCTCTCTCACCCACAAGACAAGAAAATAGTATTCTTTCTTCTTATGCTGCTGCTGTTAGGTTTTTAGGAATTGTCTCTCTCACACGGCTGCCCTTCATCTCAAACCTAATATATATACTTCTATATATATATATATATATATATGTATATGTCATAGGTCGGCAACACTAGGAGATACATTCCTAGCTGTATTCGGTCACCTTGACCGACTTACAAGCAATGGGCTTGGACTTCAGTGGCAATTCAAGCCACCCATGTCAACAATTTGGAAATTAATGCGACATCGCAGAAAAGAGTAACGACACGCGGAAATTTTTGTTCAACGCATGACCTTCCATGGTGTAGCCATTGCTCATTATAATAGGCCTAACTTTAAAATGTTGGCTAAGATTCTCTAATTAAGAACGGAAAGCAATGGACATCTTTGCTTTTGTGTTGTTGAGTTCCAGTTTGCTTCCTTTCTTCTTTGTACTGTCGGATGCTGCTGACAGCATTTCAAAATCCGAATCCCTCAGTGAGGGCATAACCTTGGTCTCTAAACATGAAAGCTACGCACTGGGGTTCTTTAGTCCTGGTAAGTCCCGTAACCGTTACTTGGGAATATGGTATAACAATATCCCAGTTAGAACGGTTGTTTGGGTAGCAAATCGGCTCAATCCAATAAACGACTCGTCTGGCATGTTGATGGTAAACAGTTCAGGCAGTCTTGTTCTTCTCAGCCAGAATAGAACAGTTGCTTGGTCGGCAAATTCAACAAAACAGGCCTGGAATCCAATAGTCCAGCTTTTAGATTCCGGAAATCTAGTATTAAGAGAAGAGAACGAAGAAGACCCAGAAAATTATTTGTGGCAAAGCTTTGACCATCCTTCTGATACTTGGCTACCGGGGATGAAGCTTGGATGGGACTTAAGGACTGGTCTGCAACGGCGCCTAACTGCTTGGAAAAGTCCAGATGATCCATCTCCAGGAGAACTGAGTTGGGGGATTGAACTTCATAATTACCCTGAGATAGTCATGAACAAAGGCACCGAGAAGTTATTCCGGACAGGACCATGGAATGGCCTTAGTCTCAGTGGTGCACCAGACTTAAAGGACAATCCAGTTTACACCTACGATTTTGTCATCGACAGCGATGAGGTGTACTTCATATACAATATGATTAAAAATTCTGTACTCTCAAGAGCACTTTTGAACCAAACTTCGTCCTTATATGAGCGCTACATATGGGTCTCGGAAGAAAAAAAATGGAGACTGTACTTATCTATGCCAAAAGACAATTGTGACGGTTATAATTTATGTGGTCCTTATGGAAATTGTATCATTGGTGAGTCACCAATCTGTCAATGTGTAGAAGGATTCAACCATAAGTCACCAGATACATGGAACCCAGATGAGTGGTCTAAGGGATGTGTACGTATTACCCAATTGAGCTGCGAGGACAAAGATAAAATTGGGTTTGCTCAATTTGTTGGGCTCAAAATGCCAGATACCACGTATTCCCGGGTGAACGGAAGTATGAATCTTAACGAATGCAGAGTCAAATGTTTGAACAACTGTTCCTGTACGGCTTATGCAAACTCAAATATTACAAATGGAGGAAGTGGCTGCGCCATGTGGTTTGGGGATCTAATTGATATTAGACAGGTTGCAGTTAATGGGCAGGATGCTTATAGGCAGGATGTATATATTCGAATGCCTGCTTCAGAGCAAGGTAATAGGCCTATGGTCTCTATTGCTCTTTAATTTATATATTTACATGCCATTGAAGCTTTAATCTTTGTTGTTTCCATCTATTTTATTGCATTACTAAAATATTTTTGCTTTTCTTCTGCCAAGTCAATCATAAAGAGGAGAAAGACAAGCAAAAGATGAAGGTGATAATGATAGTTGTGGTTGCAATTGCGGTCGTTTTTGGGGTGCTCTTGATTACCTACTGCATAAGCAAAAGGACAAACTTCAGAGGTAATATTTCTCTCCGACCCACTTTGGAAAAGATATTTCAAGATTTTTTAATTGAACTTCTAGAAACGTACAAAGCAGTTAATAAGATGTAAAGCTACGAAGTTTAGCCATTTGATCTTAAGAAATATAGTAGTAAGGCTAAAATATGTTGTGGCCTAAAGTAGGGGGACCAAGAGGCTGACTCAAGCTAGTAAATATAGATGGGCTGAAATTTGCTCCCAAAAAAAAAAAGATGGGCTGAAATGGCCCATTGAACGAGAATCACAAAAAATAATCTAAATCTTGTTTTGATTAGGATTATAACCGTATATGTAAACACCAATTTATACTATTTTATGCAAGATTTCCAGTAAAGTTGGAAAGGCAGAAACTAGCACAATACTTATAGTGAAAAAACCATGCCTTTCATCCATGAGCTTTCTTGAGAGAATCCTAGTAGTTTTATAAAATCTTGTGATCCAAAGTTCAAAACCACACAGCATTTCTTCTAGTTAGTTGACTGTAGATCAAATATTCAAGGAGGCACCTTAATTGGAGTGCACCAAAGGTTCTAAGTTAATTTACACAGACCTGCCATTCATGAGCGAAACCGTATAGGAAGAAACTCAAAAGTTTTAAAGCTATTGTGAGTAGCAGCAGTGAATTATCGATTTGGAATGTAGAGTCTCGGTAGAATGGTTTTTTTCAAGACTATAAAACACATTCTTTTCTAGTTGATTGCCTTAGTGGGAGTAGGTTACTCATATAGCCCCTTTTCCTTTAAAGAGTTATCCATAGGTTTTCCACTTCAGGATCATATTGTGTCTTATGCATTTATTGTTTTGCTTTATGACTTGATCACTTATTCTTTTTTGGTTATTGATATTGATATTTTGGATCACCTAATTAATTTATTTGATTTGAAATCAAATAATAATTATGTTGTATAATTAACTAGTTGATCTAGACGGAACTTAACAAGTGCGATACTCTTATTTCTGATGTATAATGTGAAGCTCATCTTGATCTTAGCAGAGAAAATGGAGAATAATGTGATAATAGACCAAAACATTGAAGGCCAAAGTGAAGACATGGAGGTCCCATTCTTCACCCTAGCTACCATAGTCATTGCCACTAACAACTTTTCAAGCTGTAACAAGCTTGGTGAAGGTGGCTTTGGACTTGTATATAAGGTAACCTTGCAACAAGCTTTTTTAAAGATCACAAAAAATAAAAAGCAATTCTCACCATATTCAACTTCAATAAAATCAATTTGAAAATGTGAATTTTCAGGGTACATTAATAGATGGAAAAGAAATTGCTGTGAAAAGGCTTTCACAGAAATCTGGACAAGGATTTAGTGAGTTTAAAAATGAAGTTATACTAATTGCCAAATTGCAACATCGAAATCTTGTTAGGCTTTTGGGATATTGCATTGAAGGGGACGAGAAAATGCTAATCTATGAATACATGCCCAATGGAAGCTTGGACTCCTTCATTTTTGGTTTGTACTTCATGAATTTTTTTTACCAAACTTCATAAAATTTTTTATTGTTATTTAAAGAAATGCCAATTTCTTGTTTCATATTCAAGTTAAACTTAGTATTAACATAAGTGAGAAACTTTTCAGATCAAACAAAAGCTAAAGTTTTAGGTTGGTCTATGCGCTTCAACATTATCTGTGGGATTGCGCGAGGGCTTCTATATCTTCATGAAGATTCTAGATTGAGGATTATACATAGAGATCTCAAAGCAAGTAATATTTTACTTGATAGTAAGATGAATCCAAAAATTTCTGACTTCGGTATGGCTAGAATCTTTGGTGGAGATCAGATTGAAGGAAACACAAATAGAGTCGTCGGAACTTAGTACGTATTCTTAACATGTTTTATTGTTGATATTTTTTAATCAAAGATTTTCATGCTTAATGATGTGTTTGCAGTGGTTATATGGCACCCGAATATGCCATTGATGGCCTATTTTCAGTAAAATCTGATGTCTTTAGCTTTGGAATATTGTTGTTGGAGATAATAAGTGGAAAGAAAAATCGAGGCTCTTTCCATCTAGACAATACTCAAAACCTTGTTGGACATGTGAGTTCTCAAAAGATTTCATTCTCTGTCTTATTACATATAATGATACAAATAATGATAAAGAATTTTAAAATGTCTTAGGCATGGAAATTATGGAAAGAAGGCAGACCTTTAGAACTGATTGATACTTGCTTAAAGGGCTCTGTAATCCAATTGGAGATTCTACGTTGCCTTCATATTAGTTTCTTATGCTTGCAACAACATCACAACGATCGACCAAATATGCCATGTGTGGTTATGATGTTACATGGTGAGAGTTCATTACCTGAACCCAAAGAGTTGGGTTTCTTTGTAGGAAAAAAATCAACTTCATCAAGCAAGAACCAATCATCCTCAACCAATGAAATTACTGTTACCATGTTAGAGGCTCGATAGTCAAATATCATATCAATTGCATTTTATAATATATCTTATGAGTGATATTTACATCTTTATATTTTGTATCATACACATTTGTATTCTCCATTATGGGACATAAGTCTTACTATGAGAGACTGTGTCCCCAGCCCGTTTTGAATTGATTGCTTTGGGCCAAATTGATGTGAATGGGTGAAGTCATATTATTGCCTCTCAAAATGGAGATTCTACTGATTACATTTTTCTCTTTAGATTAAGGATTTTACAATGGAGCCACTACTTATTTAATTATTGGAATAAATAAGAAAACCATAATTGAAAAATTCATCATTTTATTGATATGAGAATGAATGTACGTTGATCATAGGAAATTACATGGCTATGGTCCTAGATACAACTTAAGATCAAATACATGGCTTTGTTTCTTAGTTACAATGTAAAGATTGAAAATTACATGGACAAGCATTTGATCTACTAACTCTTGATCTAAGCTTAGAGGTTATATTATAAGATGGAAAGGTGTTAGGCACCCACCTTGCCCAGTAAATCGGTCTTCTAGACTATAGCGGCCAACATTTATGTCATATCATCCAAAATATTATCAATCAATTACTTTGCTTGAAATTAATGTGTGTACATATGAGAAACCCTAATTTTATTTTTTAATCATTACATTTGGATTAAAAAAAGTAGCTTCTAGTGAATGTGTGTGAATGGTGATGTCATTGTGCGAGACCGCAAAGGTGCCCTAAAAAAAAAAGAGATTTTGAGTACTTTTTCAAGACACCTCTCTTTTTCGGTAAGTGGTGTGGAGTCGTCACTTACTTTTTATACTAAAAAATAAGAAAAAAATTAAATACAACTTTACATGACTAAATTGTTCCATTCTCATTGATTGAATAAAAAAATACAAACTTGATAAATTAAGTATTACATGACTTTGGGTCCTAGTTACAAACCACCAAAGATACATAGGCTTTTGCCCTAGTTACAATCCACCCAAATTAAAAAGCAAAGATAAAACCTAGGTCCACCTATCCAAAGACACTAAATTTGGAGGTTAGGTTACGGAATGGGAAGGTGTTAGACACCCATTCTACCCATACATAGTCTGGTTTTTTAAACTCTCATGACCAATGTACCCCTTTATGCATGATGTGAATGATATGTATACATGGAACACTTAACTAAACTAAGCCACATAAATTTATTTATGAATGCATCCTTTTCTTTTTCAAAAAAAATTCTAGATCTGTTTTTGTGAATAAAAAAATTGGTTTTTGATTTGTATGTAAAAAAATCAAATCTATTTTGAAACAAAGTAAAAAAAATTGGTTTTTGGTTTGTATGTAAAAAAAATCAAATCTGTTTTGTAGATGAAAAGTGTTAGGTTCTAAAGATTTAGGAATTTATGTATTTAGAACTCTAATTTGTATTGTTGGCAAACCATGATCAAAACAGGTTAGTTAGTCTTATTTAGACTTGCTCAAAGTTCGTCTTTCATGTAAAGTTGGAATCGAGTGGCTGCAAGATGCATTGGTACATTTCGGCCTAGCTCGATCAATTGAAGGAAAGACTCAATCGATCGAATCTCGGGCAAAATGTTTTTCTGCAAAATATTCCAGCTTAACCCTAGCTCATAAAACGTTTTGGGTTTTCTGTTTTTACCTTAGGTATATAAAGAAAAACCCTAGCCACGTTTTTAGAGTTGCTCCAGTTGAGTTGTTGCTCATACTTTTCTGTTTTGTGTAAATCTCTTATGAGATCTAGAGGAGTTTGCCTTTACACAAAGCTTAGAGTTTTCAAGGTAGAGATTACTTCAACATCTTGATGATCAACTCGATTGCTACCATTGAAGTTTAAAGAATATTAAGCATGGCTGCTTGTAGCTGATTGGAGAATCCAAGAAAGAAGGAGTCCGTAGATTCGGAGCTTGCACATGGTCGTGTCAGTAAGTTCTACTGGTGGGTAGTATTAGAAAGTCAAGCAGGGAGCTTGTAGTCCTTCTGTATGAACTTCGATTCTTTTGCATAGTGGATTCAGGTTTACCTTGAGGATAGCTAGGTCAAATCCTCCCCAGGTTTTTACCGTGTGGTTTCCTAGGTGATCATATCTTGTGTTATTTACTTTTCCGATGCTTTATATTTTTTATATGATTGTTTGATTGTTTTAACCTAGAATTACATAATTTGACTAAGTAACAACTTGGCTAATTAACTAGGCTACTTAATCTGGTTGTGTTTTAAGGGGTCTAAAACCGCTCAAAAAGATCTCTATTTGTAGAAAGCTTTAAAAAATCAGATTTGTTTTTTTTTTTTTTATGTGAAATAAAATAAAGAATTTTTTTTTTTTAAAGAAGAGAACTACATTCATGAAATAAACCTATGCTACTTGCATCAAACAAAACATTACTACTCATGACTTTCTTTTTTTTATTTCAAATTTTGCTATGTTTATAAAAAAAAAAAAAAAAAAAATTAGATCTACATCTAAGAAAGATACAAATCAGTTTAAAAAAAAAAAAAAATTAGATCTACATCTAAGAAAGATACAAATCAGTTTTTGATGTTAAAAAATTTCAGATTTGCATCTAAGGAAGATACAAATTAGTTTTTGTGTTAGAAAGATTCAGAGTTACATCTAAGGAAGATACAAATTAGTTTTTGATTTTGAAAATTTCAAATTTGCATCTAAGGAAGATACAAATCAGTTTTTGTGTTCGAAAAATTCAGATCTGCATCTAAGGAAGATACAAATCTATTTTTTGGTTTTTGAAAAAGATGTAATGATACGTAGTGTTAGGACATATGTGAATCATGTTAGGAACATATGTCAATATAGAATTAGCTAATCTTTTGACAAAACGCACTTTACTTGTAATTGGATAGATCTATGATGTGTTTAATGCTTCAAGAAACAATGTTGTAAGTTCAAGTGTTAAAGCCATGCAAGTCTATCCAAGAATCAAGTGAAGAAGTGCTGGATTTTAAAACTCAACAGCTAGCTCAATAGCTAGAGTCTATTAAGGTTTGAAAGGCTGTATAAGTCCGATACTCAACAGCTGCTCGATAGATAAGGTATCTATCGAGATTTAAGAAAATTAGTTTTTCAAATCTGATTTCACTCCAATCCGTGTATAGATGTTTGGGCTTTATTTTCTCACAACCCTAAACATATATAAGTATTGTTTTAAGAGCCGTCACAGCTGATGCACCTTAGTGCAAAAGTTTTTCACAAGCATATTGTGAATCGAAGACATCTGCCCTAGTTCATCTTTCTCTTGAAGAAGCTGCTACATTTGTACACCGTAGGATTTTGTAACCTAGGAGTTTCGTAATTTTCATGGTGTTGATGAACTGAAGAACTTTGTAGCCAACATCCTTCTCAAGTTGGTGTGTAAGTCACGTATAAGGATCCGCGCATCGAATTAGTTAGTTCCGTACTGGGAGCCGTGCATTGAAAATGAGAGATTGTCACTACAGAACAAGTCCAATTGGTTATTGGGATAAAGTTTCAACTATAGGTTGGTATAAAGTGTTAGGATTCTTTTACTTGTAACCGCTTGTTGTGATAATAGTAAATTCTCGAGAGTGATGACCTTAAAATGACCCAATGGAGTTTTCACCTTGTAGAATTTTCCAATTTGTAAACAAATCACCGTGTCAACTTTATTTTCTACTACATATTAACTTAATTGATGATTTGTTTGTACTACCACACGTATTGCATGTTAATCAGATTAATTAATTAATTAACTTGGCTAATTAATTGGTTAATTCATCACAAGGGGTCAATACATTCTTGGCCTATCAATTTTCAAAAACCCAAAACCTAGGTCTAAAATGCATGAATGCATGTAAATGAGAGGGTTTAGAACACTTACCAAGTGGATCTAGCTTGGATTAGGCTGAAAAATGAGTGGGTAGAGTGATTTGAGTGAGAGAAGAGTGTTTAGGACTAGAGAGAGAAGGAGATCTGTCGAGAAAGATATAAGAAAAGTGAAGTCTATTGAGAATCTATCAAGCACTAAATCTCGACAGAAGTGGATCTGTAAAGGTGCTGTCAAGTATTTCCCGACAGCAAAAGATTGATCTCGATGGATCAAAGATCTGTCGAGAAGCTATCGAGCAGACAGAAGGCACACAATTTTGGCTCGATGGATCGAAGAAGCTGCCAAGATTCTATCGAGAAGAAAGCCAGAAATGTCGATGGATTAAGAATCTATCAAGATGCTATCAAGAAGGCAGAGAGCACAGGAAAATTGCTCGATTAAGGAATCTGTCGAGAAGCTATCGAGCTTGAAGAAAAGGAGTTTTCAATGGAGAAAAGACATAAGGATTGAATGCAGCAAGCAAGCTACTCAACCAAAGATCCAATCAGTATATTAAGCTCTCAAAAAATCTTTCAACATATGTGCAAAGCATTCATAGATCCAAAACACACACACACACACACACACTAAACAAGTCTAACCAATTTTATATTTCAAAAACAAATTAAAACAGTTTAGTAAGTATATATTAACATTGTATTTCTTGTGATGGCCAAATCATATTATACTTACACATATATCAAAAGTAGCAAAGAGTTTGCGTGTTGTGTGTGAAAACATAGCAAGTGCATAAGTATCTCATATTATGAAGATTCAAGACTAGAGAAAATCACTTACACTCACACACAATCAAAACTGCTTGATGGGGACTATCACCTTCGAGATACATTCTATAACTCCCACATCTCCTAGAAACACGCTTGCAATCATATTAAAAGCATTTTGATTCTTTTTGCTTTTATTTTCTTTGCATATTTTTCTTTTTGAGCACAACATTGCATGGGCATATAAGAGAGAGAAAAGAAATACCCATTTATGTAAGTTGAAACATCCCAATTTTATTGTGCCTAAGCACACAGATGTTATTCATGATTGGCAGGCTTTAGTGGTAAGATGGTTATTTATTTCTTTCTCTTAGAATTTTCTAGTCCTTCCCATTAAAAAGAGTGATATGAATATGGGATATAAGAGACAATCTCAATCGTACTCATCACAAACACAAGTCACAAAGTTCACTTGCTTAGTTGTGCATTGAGATGCTCATCTAAGTTACAAGAGATACAAAATTTAGAAAACTTTGTTTCAATGGCCATCCAAGGTACATAAGTACCAATATACATAAACACACTGTTTTTTTTTTTTTCAATTTTTCATTTTTTTTTTTTTTATGAAAAGCAAAATAAAACAAAGACTAAAAACAACCAAACAAAAACATAAAGAAACACACAAAGCATAAAACTAGACAGACTCAAAAACAAGTAATGCAAAAGAATATAAAGGGAGAGAGAAACAAACGTGACAGAATCACTTTGAGCTTTTTTCCTTCCATACTTTAGGTTTTGAGGAAGGACCTTTCCTTTGTGCGAACCTTTGATCTGAAGGTGAGGGGGAAGAATTGAAACCGTTCAAGTTCAAAAGGAACATGAGAGCCTTGAGAAGATCTTTAAAAGGAGCAAGAAAGGATGGAATCTGATCCTAACCACCAGATGATAACACACTATTGCTATGTTGAGTGGTTAACCACTTATAGCAATTTGCTCCACAATGATGACAAAAATGCGGCTTCTTCTGTTGAGACTTTTTGTTGTTTTCCTTCTTAGTCCTAAGGTTTCTAATCTCTTTCTTTTCAACCTTAGAGGGTGTTCCTAGAATAGATTTTCCTTTATCTAAGTTCTCACTAGCTATTTTAGTTTTAGATTCATTGTTCTCAGAATTAACATTATCAGCAGGTGAGACAAACACAGTTGTACTAGAGGAGGCAATATTAGGAGAAGAGAAATCATACCCCAAACAGGTCTTGTCAAAAGCAGCTTTCTGAATGCTTAACATTTCATCGAGTTTTGCACTTGAGGTCCTCTCCAATTAAGCTCTGACTTGAGACAGCTCCACTTAAAGCTTCTTGGTCCTTTTAGCCAAGAAATTTTCCCAAATCGCAATGCTCCAATGGTTTGATTTGCTTCATCAACCTTGGTAGAGAGCTTCTCTCGATCTAGTTCCATATCACTCAACTTCTTAGTGGTTAGCCTATAAAATTTCTCATGCTTCTCGGAAACCTTATACAACTTAGCATAGGTTGTATGGATATCATCTTAATTGTCCATTTTCTCAAACTTAGGTTCCACCAAGTCCTCTTCTTCATCCACTGCTTCTATGATCCTCTCAGTAGGATCCACTGTGGTAGTGAAAGCACTCAAGATTCCCTTGTCACCACTGTTATCTGACTTAGTCTCAGGCTCAATATCACTCGAGGTAGCAGCAAAAGCCTTGCTTTTCCTAATCGACTTGAGATATGTTGGACATTCTTGTTTCATATGTCCAAAACCATGACATCCGAAGCACTTTGGTCCAGAGGGAACAGTATATTGACCGCCATCCTTAGCATTTTTCTTCCCTCTATCTTGATTTTTGAATTGTGAAGAACTGGATTGCTTACAGTCCTTGTTGAAAGCTCACTTAGTGTGTAAAACACTTGTGAATGTTTCGACCCCAAAAACAAAATATCCAATACAAGCTTATATTCAAAAAATTGATGTGTGGAATGATAAATATAAGCAATACCCAAATATGCAAACTACTTTAAACCATATTTTAATCATAACTCAGCAGTAATTAAAAGCAAAGAGTAAAGGATAGAGAGAAGTAAACACAAGATAACACCGGCACGTGTTATCAAAAAGGAAACTGAAAAACTCGGTAAAAAACCTCTCCGCTGCCTCCAAGCGATAAAATGATCCAGTAAAAAATCAGTTGGGATACATGAATAGCAATAGACCCTCCAAGCCTAATCTACCTGATGCACCTAAGCCCTTTAAGCTTCTTGCTTTAACAGGGTTATTCCTAACCTTGTCTGCTCTTGAACTGCTTCCCAAAAACCATGAACCTTCTCACTGCTCTAAATGTGGTGAGATAAGGATTTGGCTTAAGATCCTCTCATGGGTATGACAATGGAAAGGATGAGTGTAAAAGAATTTGGAGAATCAAATGTATAAGATTGTGGATGAATCAATCTTGTTTTTCTCTCGGGTTTCTCTCTCAAAATTCTCTCCGGAAGCTCTCTACATTTCGTAGGTATAAGGGTATTTGTAGTAGGGTATGAGAAGGAATGTGAAAAGTTACTTTTCAGTAAAACAGGGTGCACTGGCAAGTCACTCACGACTGGGATGAGTCAAGAGTTCCAGTGGTCAGATAATAGATAGGTCATACTATACTTTTTGTTCTGTAGTGAACCAGCTGTCCTAACCCTTCAACTTCTTGCATGCTTCATACGTGTGCTATACTTTGGTGAGTCAGCACTGCGAGTCAGTCGCAAATCATATCTTGTTGCACACTCTTGATCAATTCCTCACTCTCTCACACACAACCCTTACATTATTCCCACCTATATACAAGATTTCTAAATGCTGAATTATAAGAAAATTTGACACGAAATAAAGCTAACAAATAGTTGAATAAATTCAAATTTACAATCTCCCCCTTTGGTTATTCTGTGACAAAACCCTAAAACAAACTCTAGACTTAAAAATGTAAATTGAGAATAGTTGCCATAACTCACTCACACCTAATTCTAGATTTGTGAAGCTCTTGAACCATACGAACAAGTTTCCTAAAAACAATATCACAAAATGCACTCATTAAGTTCATTGTAAGTAGAAAACTTATAATGCATATGGAGCAAGCACAATATGATCAAGCAAGTATGAATATGATAACGAAGCATGTCTTGACCATACAAAAACAATCACTATAAATAGTGACTACAATGAACATTCACACGATGAATGAACATCTAGACATGCAAGTAAATAAGCTCAATTATAAGTATCATTTGCATGTCCAACACTCAACCGATGCAAGAACACTAAAGCACGAAGCATTAGGTTTAGATTGCATCAAAGATACAAGATCCAACAAGAGCACAAGAGTACTAAGCTACATCAGCAAAGGTACATAAAAACATAATCAAGTACACAACATAAGCTTAAACTATGAAATATGAACATAGACTAGTAATAGCTACAAAGAAAAACTAGAAAAGCTTGTTTTTGAATTTCTTGCTCTCCCTTTGATTTAACTCTCTCCCCCTATCATAGCTCTCTCCCTATCATGAACACCAATCTCCCCCTTTTTGTCATGGAATAGCTAGTCATCATCTTCTTCTAGCTTCCTTTGGATTTGATCCAATTGAGTTTGGAGAGAGGTAAACTTTGTTTCAAATCGGGTGTGTTAAGAGTGCATGATAGATGTGAGGCCGGACAATTTTGTGCTAATGTCTTGCGCGGAAGCCATGATGTTGTCCAACTTATCATCATAGGAGTGTGAGCTAGAGCTTGTATCACCTTGAGAAGCATTATTCTCTTGCTTGACATTCTTTCAGCTATGGCCTATTATAGCATTGAGAGTGGTAATGTTGATTGGTCTTTGCTTTGATTGAGAATACTCATCTTCCATAGTGGGTACTCCTTTTAGCTTCAATATCTTTGTGATGAGGCAACAAAATGGAAGGCAGATCCTAGAGGCCGTCCTCTCAGAAGTTTTGACCAAAATGTGAAAGATATGAGAACATATATCAATTTCTTCATTAGTAATCAAGTCATGAAGAAATAGAGCCTGACGAAGATTCATATGTCTGGTGCTTGAGAGAGGATAAAGATTATGGAACATTATTGTTGTGAGCAACCTTAACTCGGGAGATAACGATGATAGACCCATTGATTTCCCATTTGAAGACACATCCAAGTTTTCTCCGAAAGCGTCTTGAAGAATGTCAAGATCCGGTTCCATTTCATCATACATCGATGGTTTTGTAAACACTGGTCGATTGATGTTCAAAATGAGAGCAAGATATGAAGGCGTTATAGTAAAGTCCTTTCCTCTCACCCAACATCGTAGCTCTTCCCCATCAAAGATAGCATTTGCATAAAACTCTTTCACAGGCTCTTCATAAGGATCTTCAAGATTCAATAGAAGGCCGTTCCAATCCTTAGAAGTGATCCATTTAGGAATGTTTGTATCAAGAAGAGTAGCTTGCTCAACAACCTGTTCAATTACCATAGAGGCATTTTGGAAGTAGCTAAAATATGCTTGAAATGCAATATAGGATCTGAATCGGGTGTCATCGAAAACTCCAGCTAAAGATCGAGTTTTCTTTGACTTAGGGGAGAAACTACTGAGGTCAATGACTGGTTCCTTCCCTTTGCTACTGCTTCCTTTCACTGTTGACTTTTTGAAAGGAGACATCTTCAAGCAATATAATGAAATAGCAAAGAGCAAGATTAAAAAAAAAAAATGGCAACAAACTTGATTAGCTACAAGTTAGTACCAAAAACATACACTACGAATTAAACCCTAAAAACTGAAATTTAAAGAGCAATTCAAAAAAAAAAATTTGACATGTGAAGATGCTAAACATCAAAGCATAATATAATCATGGCAGTGGAGATACAACATGTCAAAGATTGTGTGTGAATGCATCATATAAAAAAGTGTGCATATAAGGCATGAAAACAACTAATGATTATGTGGAGATTGAAGATGAAAATGGAGGTTTTTGGATTGAAAATGGCAGTTTTGAGAGAGGGATAGGCAGAGAAGACAAAGAGAAAAGCACGTGATGCGAGGGAAACTGAAAAGTTTTGAAAAACTATTTGAGTTTTAACACTATTTTTTGCAAAACACACATTTTTCGTGACTCAATTGACTCACGAGTGAGTCGCCAAACTAAGTTGCCAAAATCCCTTAAACCCAAATTTTGAGAAATTTCTCTAAGTCTTTTTTGCAACTGGGACTCTCACTCGCCAGTAAGTCATGAATGCCTCTGGATGGACTCGCGAATGAGTCACCAAAATGAGTCACCACAAAGTTTAAAACCCAGATTTTGAAAAATTTTCTAAGTCTTTTTCGCGACTTGAGCTCTTACTTGCCAATGAGTCACAAAGCATTCTAGGTAAACTCGCGACTTGCGAGTAAGTCGCCAAAAGGCAGAGTTGAAAATTTTTGAATTTTTGTGACAATTTTCGAAACAAAATACTTTCCAAAAACAACTAAAATACTCAAAAATATTTTTGGGTTTGATCAACAGATGTTTGAGTATGTATATCACATTTAATTAAGTACAATCACACAAATGAATAAGGCATTCACAAAACATAGACATGTGTGATATGGGTGGATATCAAATATGAGATAGTCCTTAGTCTAACGTGAAGTTTCAATGATCAATTCAACCAAGTTATACACAATTAGTACTAAGTAGAGTGACCTATCTCAATTTTAGAAATGAACATGTATGACCTCCCACATAAACTTGATTACATATCTTTGAAGCTTTTCATTTAGGAACCTTGTGTCTACTTTCCCTTTTGTTGCTGACCATGGGGGACCAGTTTCCAACTAGAGAGTTTGGCTGGACTGAGAGTAGTGAGTCCAAGGTCAGTGTTGGTCCCTTTATTAAAGATTCTAAAGCTTCCTCCCAGGCCAGTGAAGACAATGAAACACCTTTTACTCAGCATGGCCCTATTCTTGAAGCTGATTTTGAAAATATCAACATGCAAAGGGATTTCTAGGGTCAGTGTGCCATTGGGTTCATCTTAGACTATAGGAAGTTCTCTGTTCATCATCTGCAGCTAATAATCAATTTTGCATGGCGGAATAGAGGTGTTGTTTCAGTAGTAGGAAGAGATTCCTTCTTTTATCTAATCCATTTTGAGCTCTTAAAGGATCTTAATCACTTCTGCTCGAAAGGACCATGGGTAGTGGATGGAGCTTTCCTAGAATTGAAGAAATGGAGACCAAATTTGGTCCTGAATAGATTGCAACTAAACTATGTCTCATTGTGGGTTCAATTACACGGGTTGCCCCTAGAGTACCAGTACCTAGAACAAGCAGAACATTTGGGTCAGATTATGGGTATCTTTGAAAGGGTTGATTAGGAGGATTAAATACCTAGAAAAATAAGATTCATGCACGTCAAAGTTTGAATTGATCCATGGATGCCACTTACTGCAGGTTTCATATTGCGTCTTGATGATGGTTCTCGGACTTGGGCACAATGCAGATATGAGAGGGTTGATAAACTTTGTGTCCATTGCGGATTGATTGGTCATACAAGAAGCCAATGTAGTAAGAGTATGGATGAGATTGAAAGGATGCTTATCTGTCAACGACATCGAATTCAATGCATTCACCAAGTTAAGTTTGGATTGATTCACTGGAGCCACACTTTCACAATGAACTTAGACCTTTCTACAACAGAAGATGCTGCTAGACAACCCAAGTAAGGTATGGGAATTTGCAACCTTCTCACCATACACATACTCACAACCCCCTTGACCACCCTAACCAATATCAACATCATTCCAACACCTCTTCTCATTCCCAAGAAGATAGTCACCAAGCTTTCCCAGACCCCAAAACACCTAACATCCCTAATCCTAATAGTCTTCACCCTCCCCATCCTCTCCCTCCTACGTCCCAGTCTGAAAATGAACATGCAACCCTAAACTCTGCAATATTTTCCCTATCTTTAGGTAATCCCTCAATCCCACCCACTCCCTTTAACTCCCCAGGTTCATCCCCTGGCCATATCCATAACTCTGACCTTCCCCCCAATCCCACCCTTGACTAGGTACCTCTTAATTCCTCTAACCATTCACATAACCCTGATAGCACTGTAACTTTTACCCTACACCCACCATGGGTACTCCCAACAGATGCTTCTCTCCGATGGACTTAGGTTGCAGAAAATGGTCCTTTTATCTTGAGGCTCCAGAACCCTTTATTGAATCTTTGGTCCAAAGGGTTAATTGAGACAGATTTAGGTTTGAAGAGGGTAGTCCCAGTAATGGGCCTCAAATTAAAATATCTCAAGCTATGGGCCAAGATCATACATGGACTCAATACTTGGTAGAACCTGAACCACAGGTGGAAATTGCACATAGCCACACTGTCAGCTTGGATACTGGGCTCAACAATATCATAACCACAGACCCTACTGACTTTGGCCCAAGCCCACCTTCCCCAATTTCAGTTTCTTCAGACCCAGGAATTTTAACTAGCCTGCATTGTGAGGAATGGCTGAAAGGAGATCATGTGCCCTCTAAAAAGAGAATCAGATCAAAACTTGGGAGGCTAGGAAGAAACATTTGCCAGAAACTCCTCTGTGGCTTCTTTTCAAAGGAAGGTGGCAACAATGCCTCCTTTAAAAACTCTTGTTATCTTAATGCAATTTGTGACTATTATCTTGCTAAGGAAACTTCAAAAAATCCACGTGAGTGCTAGGAAGCTAACCCAAATCAGCTTCCCCTACAACCATAAGGATCCTAATTTGGAACTGCAGAGGTTTGGGCAAACCCTCTGCAGTTCTTCAATGCCAACAAAAAGCCCAAGAGTTTAAACCTGATTTTATGTTCCCTATGGAAACAAAGATAGTACAAGGTAAAGGTAAGGAAGTTTGGACTAGGTGTGGTTTTATTGATGGATGGGAGGTTCCTAAAGTGGGTCTTAGTGGGGGTCTACTTCTAGTCTAGATGCCTAGACAAAGTCTTAAGGTCACTTTTGATTTTGCTCTCCTTATTCACATAGACCTCCTAGATAACAAGGGTAAACCTATCTCAATCACCTTTGTGTATGGTCACCTTGATCAAGCTAAGAGGGAGGAGGTGTGGCAACTTTCCTCCCTTAAAGCCACTGCTCATCCCAATTGGCTTTGCATTGGGGATTTCAACCAAATATTGTCAAAGGATGAGAAATTTTCTTTCACACAAGGTAGTATTGCTGGTGCCAACCTATTTCAACAAGTCATTTCAAATCTACATTTGTGTGATCTCACTGCCACAGGGCAAAGGTTTACCTAGATGAATAATAAAGAGGAGAATGGTTTGGTTACAGAAAAACTTGATAGGGCTTTTGCCAGTATTGAGTGGATTAACTTATATCCTTCATACTCTATTAGAAATCTTCCCATCATCAGGTCAGATCATGTTCCAATTATTTTGGATTTTGACTACCAAACCCCATTTACGAAAAGGCCTTTTAGATTTGAACATATGTGGACTACCC
Organism: Quercus suber; assembly: GCF_002906115.3. Classification (NCBI taxonomy): domain Eukaryota; kingdom Viridiplantae; phylum Streptophyta; class Magnoliopsida; order Fagales; family Fagaceae; genus Quercus; species Quercus suber. Next base: position 419,180 of record NW_027069545.1, read on the forward strand.
ATCCATCATGTAAAGATATGGTCCAACAGGCCTAGGTTCTTAATTCACATGGTTCTAGAGCAGAACAATTAAGAAAAAAACTCTTAAGTATTAAAAGGAAAGCTTTGGAATGGAACAAAAATGTGTTTGGGAAAGTTGAGAGAGATATTAAACTGAAGCAAGCTCAGCTGCAACAAATCCAAAACTCCATTAACTTTATTAAGGATGTTATGAAGGAAAGAACTCTTAGAAATGAATTAGAGGACCTTCTAAATAGGGAAGAATTGATGTGGGCTCAAAATGCTAGAACTAGATGGATTTTCCAAGGGGATAGAAATACCAAATACTTTCAAACAGTTGTAAGATAGAGAAGAGCCAGAAGTAGAATCCTCCAAATTAAGGATAACCAAGGGAGTATTACAAAAAATCTAGGGGAAATTAAGATCATCCTGGCAGACCATTTCAAGACCTGTTTTGAGAGTAAGAACCAATCAAGTTTTGATAGTATAGTTCAGGAACTTTAGTCCTTTCCCATTCCTATACTATCTGCTCACCATCATAGCTCTTTCAATAGACCCATTACAGCTTCAGAGATTGAAGAAACTGTTTTTCAAATGGGCTCTCACAAAGCTCCATGACCTGATGGCATTCTTGCCTTTTTCTTTCAAGAATTTTGGAGCACAGTTAAATTAGATGTCATCAGCACAGTCCTGGCTTTCTTCAATTCTGGGTCTCTTTTTAAACCTCTCAATCATACCTTCATAATCCTCATGCCAAAAACCCATTTCCCTGATGAGGCCTCACATTTCAGACCTATTAGTCTTTGTAATGTAACATACAAAGTCATATCTAAGATCCTAGTTAATAGGCTAAAACCCCTGATGGACAGCATCATAACTCCTTATCAGAATGCTTTCATTAAAGGGTGGAACATTACTGATAACATCCTTATTGCTCATAAGATCCCTTAAGAAGAAGAAGGGTAGGAAAGCTAGCTTTGGAGTGCTTAAGATTGACATAAGTAAGGCCTGTGACAGGGTCAACTAGACCTTCCTTAAGGCTATTTTAACAATAATGAAGTTTGAGGCAAAGTGGATTAAGTGGATAATGGAATGTGTCTCTTCTATTCGCTACACACTGTTTGTAAATGGTAATTTGACATCTACATTCAAACCTTCCCAAGGATTAAGACTGGGGGACCCCTTATCACCCTACCTCTTCCTTTTCTGTGCTAACATCCTATCCATTTCCTTATCACAGGCTAAAAATCTAAACAAATTCAAGAGGTGAGGGTTGGAAGAAATGGTCTCTCTTTCTCCCATCTTTTGTTTGTTGATGATTCACTCCTCTTCTTCAAAAAGGATGACAAATCAATTGAAAACATCCAACTCATCCTGGAATGGTACTACTCAATCTCAGGACAAAAATTAAACCTAGCCAAATATGATCTATATTGTTCTTATAATATGCCTACTGTTGGTCAGGAAGGCCTTGCCCAAGCCCTCCATGTTAACTTGGTTCAAAATCATACCAAGTACCTTGGGATAAATTTCAAGCTTAGAGGTAACAGATGTGCTGACTTTCAATTCTTGGTTGATAAACTCCAATCCAAACTCCAAAGATGGAAAGCTAGATTGCTATCCCAAGCTATCAAAACCACCCTTATATCCTCTATTCTCCAATCTCTTCTCCTTTATACCTTATCTTGTTTCAAGGTACCTGACAACATTTGTAACAAAATGGACTCTATAATCAGGTCCTTTTGGTTGGGGCATGATCAAGCGAAGAGGAAATTGCACCTACTGAGTTAGGACAAAGTTTGTCAACCAAAAAGGTTAAGAGGACTACGCCTAAAGAAGTTCAAAACCATGAATCAAGCAATGTTATCCAAACAATTTTGGAAAATAAACCACAATCCCTAATCCCTCCTAGCTAAAACTTATAAAGCCAAATATTTTCCTAGATGCTCCATTCAGGATTGTTGCCCTAAGCCACACCATTCCTAGTACTAGAAGAATATCATCAAACAAGACAATCCAGCCTTGAAGGAAGGAAGATGGTGGATTGGTGATGGTTTTGATATCCCTCTTCAACACAAATACTAATTCCAATGCTCATATCTAAACCTGGAGGACCCTAGGCTGCCAACTGGCACAGTTGGGGACCTAATTGACCACAACACTTCCTCTTGGAAATTTGATCTGGTCAGAACCCTTTACCCTCCTCCTCAAGCTAGTGATATCCTACAAATCCCTATCCCAAAAACAAACTCAGTCCGAGACAAATTAGTGTGGAAATATTCCAATAATGGGGAATATCATGTCAAAACTGCCTATGAGCTTCTCAACAATGGGACTTTGAACATACCTAGGCTCCCTCATCTAAATCAGGAAACTTGGAATAAGGTTTGGAAAGTGAAGGTTCCTCTTAAAATAAACAATTTTGTTTGGAAGTTTGCTTGCTGACTCCTAAGTGCAAGAGATCGTACCAATATAATTTTCGGAGTACCGAGGTCTACATACAACAAAGTACTCTTATATCTACATATTTAGCCTTACTTTTTATGTTATTTTGTGACTGATTATATAATATCTTTGTGTTGCAGGTAATTAGAGCTTTACATGCAAAGTGGGGCTAGGCCAATTGAATCAAGCCAACTTACATCCAGCCAAGCATGAATTCAAAGGAAGACCAACCCAATTAAATTTAAGTCCAATTGGAGTAAGGAATCAAAGGAAATTTGTACCAAATTCAAGTCCAATTCGGATTAGGATTCCAGCCTGCATATCAGTTAGTATTTTTGGTATAACTTTCGGTTCAAATGTCCAATCAAGATGATTCAAGTTAGGTTGGAAAGTCAACTTAAAGGGCTACAACTTTGTGGTTTACCAAGAGCCCAAATTCTAACGTTAAGTGGGCCAAAATTGTCGGTTACATGAAGCCTAAAAATCTGGGATCTTCTCCAAACGGGAATTCAACTTATAATTCCTTGACCTATTTAAAGGCTCTTTAGGGAAAAATTTAGGGGGCTGAGGCTAGTGCTAGGGCTAAGGGCTAAATGTATAGAAAGTGCGGCTACTTTTTTGGCGCTAAATGTATAGAAAGTGCGGCTACTTTTTTGGTTTTCTTCCATAATAGTTAGTTTTATTTTATTTGTCTAATTTAATGTTTAGTATTTTATTTTTGTGTTTTCTTTCAATTATCATAAGTAGCTAAATTTATAATTAGGGTTGAGGATGAAACCTTGTTAAGGATTATCAGTAATTATGTGATTTGATTTTTTTCCCACAATAGTTATTCTTTAGTAATTTAAATTGTTCTTACTTCATATCAATTGACTAAGATGAGATTCTAGATATGAGTTCAATTATGTTTTTCTCATGATTTAGGATTTGTCTTAATTAATTGAATGCTTGGTTTATTAATTCTTGATTATAAAATTGGATATCATTTGTGATTTGTCTGTCAATGGATACAATTTATTATTTAATTTTTAGAATTGGATATATCTTGTGATTTGTTTGGCTACGGATATAATTGATGATTTGGTTTTATACTTAAAAAGCGAAGAAGAACATGCTTTAGATTTTTAAACATAAGTTTTAATGATGATATTTTCCATGATAACAAGATTAATTTCTAGATTATCATGCAGTGGTTGGAAAAAATTAATGATCATAAATATATGCTGATATGACTTACAAGGCGAATTCCAAAACCTTAATTCCTTTCCCTTGATTGTTTACATCTTTTTATTACTTTATATCTTTTGCTTAGTTTAACTATCTGCTTAATTTTATTATTTGCTTAGTTTATATAATTTCAAAACAACCAATTTTTATTAAACTAGATTATGATTAATTTGGTTAAGATTTGATTTAATTTTCCTACGTTCATTCAAGTTCATGTGGGTTCGACCTTGTTCTTATCAAACTATACTTCGGTACAATTCATACACTTGCGAGAACTTTAAAATTTCACAACGAGGTCGAATCACAAGGAGCAGGATAAATTTAAAGACAATATAATTAAACAACAATTTTTGTGAAGAAGAAAAGTATTTTTGCTTAATAATTGTTAACAAGAATAATAATAATAACTTATTTAAATCAATAATGTAAATACCAAAGCATTGGGGTGTTTCCCTACATCGATATGAAATTCTTTGTGATCTAAGAAATTATATATTTCGTAATTGATTGTTCTTTTACAATTAAATACTTATGATTCGGTTGAACTAAGATAATTCAAGAACGCATGATAACCTAGATTAATAATGCAATTGGAAAAGTTTTCAGAAAAAACTCATTCACTTTAAAACCTGATTTCTGTTTGAAACTATCAGAAATTCATCTAAACAATAAGAAAAACATGATTGAAGTTATTGAAAGCATGGAAGAACTAATACATCAAAAGAAATCTAATTGAACAATTAAATATGTTGTTGATAAAATCCTAGAAAGAATCACATTGAATATTCATACTATATAGAAGAAACATAATCTCTATACTTAGCAAAGAGTTTAGGCTACCATTAGAGAAAGAAAAATACAAGGTTTTCTCCACCAAATTTGTTCTACACAGCCTCCCTTCAAAACCCTAATGTAAAAAAGTGTCCAAAGAAAATAAAACTTTTAATATTTTAATTTTCATCCAAGTTTACAGTAGTAACTTGTGAGTTAATTTCTACCTTCAAAAGTTGAGAATTTCGAAAAACTCAAAACTAGAAAGTTGTAGATATTTAAGTGACGGTTCCAACCCATCTAGCTTTGTCAATTGGATTTTTAACAACAGAGATACGTCCAAAATATTGATAAGTGCTCAAACCTGATTTTTCCTTTTCAGATTCTGCCTCTTTGATTTCTTTCCTTGTTTGAAGCTTCCAAACATAGTAGACAACTCAAGCACTCCAACTACACCTCCTTATTGTCCTTTAGCTCCTCTTTAATTCTAGTTTGGCCTCCATTCTCTCACAGACTTTTGTAAACTCATCTTTTTCACATGATTTCTTGAAAATAGAAAATTACACCCAATGAATGACATCTTATTCAAGAAATTATGTAAAGATGAATAATAAGGACTAATGCAAATCATGGCTTAATTATACAAATTAAGCATAGTAATAAAGAAATAACGCCCACATAAATATATAAAAAGTATACATTTTAAGACATTATCACACCCCCCAACTTAAATCTTGCTAGTCCCTAGCAATCCACAAAGCACCCATGTCTATTGAAAGTGAAAAATTAAAACTAAAATACAAGCCACTTTCGTAGGCTACACGATTACACTTCCCATGTGTAGCAAGTCTTTGAACCCCTAGGTCACCCTTATTGGATGAGTTTACTCTCGTGAGGGTCTGCAGTGACTCTACCCACAAAAGTCAAAGGTTTCTTGAAAATTCCTGTAGAAAATGTTAGTCTACTTTATTATTATATCATACAAATGAACTTTCAATTTTTTAGTTGGGATACTATTCATCATATTAAAGAGTTTTCACTAGCTTCACTTTTGGAGTGTGTGTGTGCATAGCCCATCCAATCAAACTAACTTTTCCAAACATGCATAGACTAAAAATAATCTAAATTAGAGCATCTACTCCAAAACCTCTCTTAAGTTATCAACACTCTAAAGGAACACATAGAAGTAATGGCTTTTTTTTTTCTCTCTCTTCAAATCACATGTGAACAAAAAGGAAAGAAGAAGTTTTAAAAATATCACATGTGTAGACAAAAACAGCCACTAAAACAATGGAAAAAGATCTTTCGGAAAGGATGTTGAATTCCTAGAAACATGAGGTTAATACCATTCTCATCCCTAATTTTTATCCCAAACACATACCAGCCATGCACTTTTAGGATCAAGTAGGACTTTAAGCTCAGTGGTAGTATAATCTTATGGCTAGGTAAAGGCAAAACTGCTCTCCTTGAAATATGAGATATATGAATCAAATGCAGAAAATTCAAGCCAAACCCAACTCATAATAATAACAACCAACTTGAATCAAAATAACATTTACTCAACCATATAACTCTTCTGAAATACATGAAAGATGTGTAAGACCAATGATTTATTGATTGATTATGTATGTGATAAGCAAGAATGTATTGACCCACAATGGTAATTCAATTAATTAATTAATTAGTCAAGTGAATTAATTAATTCAATTACATGCAACAAGCGTGGTAGCACAAATAAATCACCAAATAACTAAGTGCAGCAGAAATTAAATTTAACACAGGCGATTTGTTAATGAATGGGAAAAACCACTGAGACAAAACCTCATTGTGTGATTTTAAGGTCACCACTCCCGAGAATCCACTATTATCAAAACAAGCAGTTACAAGTAAAAGGAATCCCAGTACCTCATACCAACTTATAGTTGAACTCTTACCCCAATATACAATTGGACTTGTAATGTAGTGACAATCTCTCATTTCAATGCATGACTCCAAGTACGTGATTAACCAATCAATGCATGGATCCCAATACGTGACTAACACACCAACTTGAGAAAGATGTTAGCTACATAGTTCTTCAGTTCATCTAACAATGAAAATCAAGAAGCTGCTTGGTTGCAAAACTCTTGGCACACAGACGCAGTAGCTTCTACCAAAAGATGAACTAGGGCAAATTGTCTCTGGTTACATTATGCATGTAAAATCACTTTGCATCATGTTGCATCCTTTTTTTTATGGCCCTTAAAATAATCCTTATATATGTCTAGGGTTGTGAGAAAAGAAACTCTGCACAAATATACTTGGATATACGTGAAAACAAATCTGAAAATTTAAATTTCATAATTCTCGATTGATACAGCTTCATCGAGTAGCTGTCGAGAATAAGGTCATTAAACCTCGATAGATACCTATCTGTCAAGCTATCTGTCGAGTTTTAATGAACACACTTCTTTACTTGTTTCTTAGACAGATTTGCATGGCGTCAATACTAGACTTGAACTCTTGTTCCTTGAAGTACTAAACCGACCCTAAATCTACCCAATTACAAGTAAAGTGCATTTTGTCAAAAGATTAGCCAATTACATCAAAATTGCCCTAACAGTATGTCTCCTCTTTGTTTTTCTTTTCTTTTTTTATCTTTCTTTTCTCTCTTTTTTTTTTTTTTTCTTTCTTCTTCTTTTTGATTTTTTTTTTTTTTAAAAAAAGAGAGACAATGGTGGTATCTAAATGCATCAATTGCTCAGAACTTGAACACCCAAGAGAATACCCATAAATAAAAATGTATTCTGGTATTGTAGAAGTATTTCTCATGGCTTAAATGATGGTGACAATGGTTAGTATAAAGGTGGGCTGAATATTTGTTTAGCTGATGACAAAAAATTGGTGGTCTTTGGCTCTCATCTCATAAAATTCCACATAAACGAGCATGCCTAAGGACAAAAATAAGTAGGATCATGGTGTATCTCCACATAATGTTTCCAATAGTCAACCAAAAAATATAAAGATATTTTACAAAACTTGAAGCATATGAGAGAAATTTAAGAGTTCAAACAAAGATATAATCTCACAAAGAAAAGAAAGGCCCAAGAACTCTCCATATGGATTAAGTTTCAACTTATATCTTGCTTGTCCATGATCCATACATATCCAACATCCTACCGCCTGCTAACTCGGCTATTGTGCTCAAAAGTTTCCAATTATACTATTCATGAAAGAGTCTTAATATAGCAAATAGTATAACCAACTCAGCATTATTCATTCCATCACATGATATAAAAATAAAGCTTATAACTCTTCTGCATTCAAATTAAAGTTTTTTTTTTTTTTTTTTTTTAGTCTATTTTAGCTTTGTCCACCTCTATGCCTCTAGAAGACACTACATGCCCAAGAACAATTCCTGAAGTGACCATAAAATGACACTTTTCCCAATTAAGAACTAAGCCTTTTTCTTCACAACGGGCTAAAACCAATTTTAAGTTATTAAGACAATCATCAAAAGAGTCACCAAAGACAGACAAGTCATCCATAAACACTTCCAAAAATTTCTCAACCATGTCACTAAAAATACTAACCATGCATCTTTGAAAAGTGGCTGGTGCATTACATAGCCCAAATGGCATTCTTCGAAAGGCGAAGGTACCAAAAGGGCAAGTGAAAGTGGTCTTTCCCTGATCTTCTAAGGCAATCTCTATCTGGTAATAGCCTGAATAGCCATCTAGGAAGCAATAGAACATATGGCCAGCTACCCTTTCCAATATTTGGTCAATGAAAGGTAAGGGGAAGTGGTCTTTCCTAGTTACAACATTAAGCTTCCTATAGTCCACACACATTCTCCAACCTATAACTAATCGGGTTGGGATCATCTCATTGTTTTCATTCTTGACCACAGTCATTCCAGACTTCTTAGGAACCACCTGTGTTGGGCTTACGCACTTACTATCAGAAATAGGGTATATGATACCTGCATCTAACAATTTAATTACCTCATTTTTAACAACATCTTTCATTGTTGGGTTAAGCCGACGTTGGGGTTCTCTAGAAGTCTTACAATCATCCTCTAGGTAAATTTTATGTGTGCAAATCAATGGGCTAATGCCCTTGATATCAGCTATGGTCCATCCTAGGGCTGATTTGTGGTCTCTTAAAACATTCAACAACTTACCTTCCTGTTCCTCATTTAATGCAGAAGAAATAACTACAGGAAAAGTTTCACCTGGACCCAAATATGCATGCTTAAGACCACTGGCCAACGGCTTAAGTTCTAGCTGTGGTGCCTCTTCACTTGAAGGCACAGGCTTTTTGTCACTCTTTGGTAGCTCCTCAAAGCGAGATCTCCATCCTTCATTAATTGCCATCACCTGTTGTTCTTCCAAAACCTGTGAGGAATCCAACAAAGAACAAATTTCAGATAAATGAATATTGCTTTTTAAATCATAAGAATCAACAGAATTATTAAGAAGAGCTTCAAGAGGATTAGAAAAACAATTTTTATTAAACTCTTCTTGAACCACTGCCTCAATGAGGCTCACATAAGCACAGTCATCATCTTCATGTGGTTGTTTAGCCACATGAAATATGTTTAGCTCCAAAGTCATGGAACCAAAAGTGAGTTGCATCCTTCCATTCCTGCAATTAATTAAAGCATTAGCTGTGGCAAGGAAAGGTCTACCCAAAATAATAGGGGTATGAGCACTAGGATGTAAAACAGGTTGGTAATCTAGAACAATAAAATCAACTGGATAATAAAAGTGTTCAATTTTTACCAACACATCCTCAACCATCCCCTTCAGCTCCCTTACAGAGCGGTCAGCTAGCTGTAAAGTTACTGAAGTAGGTTTTAACTCACCAAGTCCAACTTTTTGATATACACTGAATGAGATCAAATTAATACTTGCCCCAAGATCTAGCAATGCATGCTCCATGATGTAATCTCCAATAGTACAAGAGATCGTAGGACAACTTGGATCCTTATACTTTGGTGGGGTCTTATGTTGAATAACTGCACTTACCTATTCTGTTAGGAATGCAGTCTTCTTCACATGATGCTTTCTCTTGATGGTGCATAAGTCCTTAATTACCTTGGCATATGCAGGCACTTGCTTGATAACATGCAATAATGGCAAATTTATCTTGACTTGATGCAAATGCTCTAATATCTCAGATGTGGTGTCCAATTTCCTAAGTAATTTTAAGGCTTGTGGAAATGGTGGAGAGATTGGGCATTGTTCAATGTCATCAAGCCCAAGTGACTCAGTTTCATCCTTCCTTTCTTCAACTGGGGTCTCCTTAGAGTTCTTAGTTATTAAAGGAGCACTTTTATCAATCTCTTTACCACTCCTCAAAGTGGTCACAACTTTTACTTCATCATGTTTATCCTTAGAGCCAATTTTTAGATTTTGATTGATGGGATTGGGTTGAGTTTGGGAAGGAAACTTCCCTCTCTCTGTCCCACTCAATGAATTTGTAAGCCTTGTTATATGACTCTTGGTCTCTCGTACCTCTTCATCTAGCCTAGTGAGCATGGATTCAAACTTTTGATTTTGCTCACTTTGCCTTTGAATGAAAGTACTAAGTGCATCCTCCAAGGAAGGTGTAGATGATGATGCATGTGGTGAATTAAAATTCCTTGGAGCAGGAGTATTCAACACATTGTCACTCTTATAACTCAAATACGGATGGTTTCGCATATTTGGGTTGTAATTGTTAGAATATGAAGAATTATTTGGCCTGTATGAATTAAATGCATGTACTTGTTCTTCTGGCACATTTAAGAATGATGAAAGTGATGCACATTCATTTGTAGCATGGTTTATCTCATGACAGATTTTACACACCTCCATTGGGTCCTCTCTAAAGGTAGCACTAACACTCTTACTTCCTTTCATTTTGAGTGCCTCTATTTCTTTAGTTAACATGCTGATTTTTGCACTCATGTTATCATCTTCCCTTAACTTGAAAACACTTCCACTAGAAGTGGTAGTGTTAGTTCTAGTCCTATCAGTGGAGTTCATAGGGCTAGGTCCAGTCCATGTGTTTGAGTTTTCAGCTATCTCATCAAGATAATCCATTGCATCTTTGGGTTCTTTTTGTAAAAAGTCCCCTCCGCATGAGAGTTGAACAAACTGCCGGTCCCTAGGTGTAAGTCCTTCATAAAAATAGCTAACCAACCTCCAATCTTTATACCCATGAGTTGGGCAGAAATTGAAAAGATCTTTGTACCTTTCCCAAGCTTGGTATAAGGTCTCATTTTCTCCTTGGACAAAACTAGCTATCCTTCTTTTTACTTGCTGGACTTTGTGGGGAGGAAAATGTTTCTTAAAAAACTCTTTGGCCATCTCCCCCCAACTACCTATAGACCTAGCTTTCAAAGTGTAAAGCCAACTTCTTGCCTTATCCTTAAGAGAAAAAGGAAAGAAACGTAACTTAGCAGTCTCAATAACATTTTGTGCATAGAAACTACTAATTACCTCTTCAAAAGCTCTAACATGGACATAAGGATTTTCATTTTCTTGTCCTCTAAAGTCAGGAAGTATTGCTAATAAACCTTGTTTCAGTTCTACATGTGGTGCATTAGGTGGAAACATGATGCATGAAGGAATAGAATTTTGTGTGGGATGCAACAATTCATACATAGTTCTTCTATTCTCCTCATGATTATTACGTGTTTCATCACCCATGATTAATGAAGAAGGTGAAGGCAAAGGTGTGCCAAAAAGATTACCAAAATAAGTTTCAAAAATTTCTAATCTGCCTCTCTCGTTTCTAACCCAAATGCTCATGCAACAATGAATGCTAATCAAATAAAATAAATTAAAAACAAACAGAAAAATAAAAACAAAATAAGGAAAAAAATTGGAACGAAGTTACCAATAGAAGAATTTCCACTGGTTGTGCTTTGCTCCCAAAAATTTCCTCTGAACACGTAGCAACTCCCCGACAACAGCGCCAAAATTGCTTGCTCACTCCCAAGTGCAGGAGATTGTAGCAATATAATTCTCAGAGTACCGAGGTCGAACCACAAGGAGCAGGGTAAATTCAAAGACAATATAATTAAACAGTAATTTGGGTGAAGAAGAAAAATACTTTTGCTTGGTGATTGTTAACAAGAATAATAATAAAAACTGATTTAAATCAATACTGTAAATACTAGGGCATCGGGATGTTTCCCTATATCGATATGAAATTCTTTGTGATCTAAGAAAATATATATTTCATAATTGATTGTTCTTATACAATTAAAAACTTATGATTCAGTTGAACTGAGACAATACAAGAACGCATGATAACCTCGATTAATAATGCGGTTAGAAAAGTTTTCAGAAAAACCCATTCACTTTAAAACATGATTTCTACTAGAAATTCCTTTAAACAATAAGAAAAACATGATTGAACTTATTGAAAGCATGGAAGAACTAATACATCAAAAGAAATTTAATTGAACAATCAAATATGTCATTGATAAAATCCTAGAAAGAATCACATTGAATATTCATACCGTAGAGAAGAAACATAACCCCTAGCCCTAGCAAAGAGTTTAGGCTGCCATTAGAGAAAGAAAAATACAAGGTTTTCTTTTCCAAAATTCGTTCTCACCGCCTCCCTCTAAAACCCTAATGTCTAAGTGTCCAAAGAAAATAAAACTTTTCACTATTTAAATTTCCGTCCAGGTTTACAGCAGTAACTTGTGAGTTAATTTCGGCCTTCAAAAATTGAGAAGTTTGAAAAACTCAAAACTGGAAAGTTGTAGATATTTAAGTCATGGTTCCAACCCATCTGGCCTTGTATCAATTGGATTTTTGATGAGAGAGATACGCCCAGAATACTGATCAGTGCTCAAATCAGATTTTTCCTTTTCAAATTCTGCCTCTTTGATTTCTTTCCTTATTTGAAGCTTCCAATCATGTTAGATGATCCAAGCACTCCAGCTGCACCTCCTTAGACATTTAGGCATGGTCCTTTAGCTCCACTTTAATTCTAGTTTGGCCTCCATTCTCTCATAAATTTCTGTAAACTCATCTTTCTCACATGATTTCTTGAAAGTAGAAAATTACACACAATGAATAGCATTTTATTCAAGAAATTATGTAAAGATAAATAATAGGGACTAATACAAATCATGGCTTAATTATACAAATTAAGCATAGTAATAAGTAGATAACACCCACATAAATATATAACAAGTACACATTTTAAGGCGTTATCAGGTATGTGTGGAGGAGGTTAGCTTTGGGCCCTATCACAGCAGGCCCAGCCCAGAAGCTAGGATGATGGGTCAAAGGAACGATCACCCGAGGGAGTCTTTAGGTGGTCGGCTTAACATCGACTAGTTACAAGGGAAATCAGAATAAGGTGTGAACATAGTGGGGTCGGTAATCGAGAATTGATAGTGCCTTTGGGAAATTCGTTGCCGAACACTGTTTGACATTTAGAACAAGTTCCAAGAGAATCCTTTGAAGTTGTGAGGATTCCTTGGGATTCCGATGGACGTGGGAATATGTGTGAGATGGGAAAATAATGATGATAAACCCACTAATGAGAGACTATAAAAGGGTAAGGAGTTTAACACAAGAGGAGGTTGGAAAATATGGGGAGTGAAAGATTGAGAGGGAAACACTGGGAAATACAAGGGAACAGAGGGAAATAAGGAGGGAGTATTGGTAGTAAGATTTAGCTAAGAGGAACCAGGTGAAGTTTGAGGCCCAACCTGTAGGGTCGTGATATAGCCCACATATAAATTAATTGGGACCCAAATACTATTACTGAAAGGGTTTTTGGTGGCCACAGCAATTGTGATGACCCAGTTGGTCAGAAAAAAGAAAAAAGAAAAAAAAAGAAAGGGTCAGATTTTTAGCGGACCACACGTGCCCCACCTAACCCCCTTCCCTACCACTCATTAACTTATCTCTTTGGTCTTTGGCCGGCTCATTCATTTCATTTCTTCTCTTTTCTTTTTTTCATTTTCTCTCATAAACTCCTCTCTACTCTTATACCCTCTCTCACCGGTACTTCCACACCACCACCACCACCATTTCCACCATCATTTTCCAGCAAGATCACCGAAAAATTCTTGGGAACCTATAAGCACCTTCACATCCTTTTTTTGAGGTAAAAATTTATAATCTTTTTGGTGGGTTTTACATTTTTTGCTTGAGGTTATTTTTATCTAAGTTTTAATAATGTTACCCATGTGATTTATGAGCATTGAAAGTGATATTTATGTGTTTTTATGTATGGGTTTTTGTATTGGTGGAGTTATTTGATAAGTGGATATATGGTTTGTGCTAATAATGACTACCTAAGGTTTATGTATAGTGGAAAATTTAGGGGTTTTGAGTTATAACATGTGATGGTTGGTAAATTCAATTTTTCCATTGCTATTGGGTTTATTTAGAGTTAGTTGAAGTCCTAAATTTCTTGTCTTGGAAGATATTTTGATTTTGCTTTCATGGGTCTCTTAATGATGTAGTGTAAATTTTATGGAAACTAGTCATAATGTTGGAGATGATATTAAATGAGTTAACTTTATAAATTGGAGTTTAAGCATTGTGAATCAATTTGTTGAGAAACTTTGGAAGTAGAATATATTATTATTGATGAGGTTAAATACTAGGCTTGCCTAATTAAGTACTTATTTGGCAATTTCTAAATTGTAGCTAGATACAATTTTAAGCTTTATGCTTATTGTGTTAAGTTTGCTTGATATTGTTGAGATTTTAGCTAATCTCCTTTGGAGCTTGGAGAATTAGGCCTTTGCAGTTGCTAGTTAAGTAGCTTTTTAATGGGATTTTTGAAAAATAAACATGTTGCATAAATGATATTTTTGGGTTAGACACACTTTTGGAAACTACCTATGGAAATTATATTTCCCTAAAACTATTGTGTCATGACCTTAATATATGTATGATTATATATGAAATGCATCATATTTGGTATTGCATTTAGGGAAATGCATGAATTGTTGATATGGAAAAAATGAGCATCTTTTATTTAATCTTTGATAAGAAAATCATTGATTTTATGGTATATTGAAAATTTTAAAGATGCTTATTGTAAGGACTCAATTTGGATTGGACTCAGATTAGGGATGAATTTCTAACCCAACAAGCCCAAACAATAAATTTGTAGAAAATGGGTGAAAGAACTAGTTCTATTATGTAGAAAAGATCATAATAACTACTGAGTAAGGAACTTTTAATACAAACAAATTGAGAAAAATTGTCTTTGGTCTGGTTTTTGGGGTTTCTAGGGTGTTTTCTTTTTGATTAATAGGGTTACCAGTCTTTCATCTTTTTCTCTTTCTGGGTTGTTTTTTTCTTCCGTCCCCTTCTTTTAGGCCACCTTACCATTTTATATATCACGATCGTCATATCATTTTCACCAGACACGTGTAGGTTAGATTCTAGGAACTTTTTCCTGTCCCATCCAACACCTCCTAGAATCTTCAACTATTAACCATAAGGCTGCTTAACTACTGTTCAGGTATCACCTCCATATTAATGCAGCTAGAGAGTTAGCTGGAAAGTATTTAATGTGGAGGTAGCAGCTTTAGAAGATATTTGTTATCTCCCTTTGTTTCTCCCTTATCGCCCATTTGTTTCTCAATTATAATACAACCTTGTGGGGTATATATCCAGAATGATAAGATAATTGAATCTACCTTGGACCTTTATGTCCGAGATGGATTTATCCTCGGACGTATTTTGGACTATCACATACAATTTCTATCTCTTTTTCTTGTACTATTCCCATCGTGTTCCTATTTGGCCATCCTCGGATGGACTAACGTCCTCGGGCTGGGCCATTGGGCCATTGGCCCACCTTTTACAATCTTAATAATATATTTTTGGATAATTGACCCCACACTTATCTTGTCCAGTATTATTTGGGAAATTGATAGAAAATCTCTTGACAAGAATAAAGTTGAAAACCTTACAAACTTTGTAGAAGTTAGATTATTTAAAGTTTTCTGAAACTGCTTGGATATAAACTATGTGTTTCAAAGTAATGTAACTTGTGAGTTTATATGGTTTTAACGCCATGCCATGTGTGATTTTCTAGTGATCACCCGATTTGGTTTCGGTGGCTTTTCACTTTGGATGACGCGTTCTTCCCTGCTGTCCATGGGGGGAAGAGGTTCCTTGATTGTGTGTGGGTGAGATTGTTGCCCATGGGGCCAAGAGACCACATGCAAGAGAGGTCCTATTTGACACGCTCTTTCTGCTGCCCATGGGGGGAGAGAAAAATCTTGAGGGTATTGGTGAGGCTGTTGTTTATGGGACCAAGAGTCTGCATATCAGAGAGGACAATATCATGCCAGTTGTGAATGGGTGGATTCCCTGATCAGTCTATGTGGTAGTATGGTATATTTGTGATAAATTACCGTATGTTAGATTTTATAGCTTTGGAAATTATATTGTTAGTGCTCACAGATTATAGTATATAGTTTCAAGGTATTTACTTTGAGAAACTTTGTGTTTCATTATTAAATCATTCTTGTCATATTATTATTATTGAAGATGAAACTTACATTTCTCCCACCCCCATTAATTATACTACTTACTGGGCTTTAGCTCATCCCAATTTTTCACAGTCTTACAGATTAATTAGCTATATCATGAGAATGGAGCTTGCCTTATTGGTAGTGATTGGAGTTTTATGCTGAATTGGAAGACTTACATTACTAATGGTTGGTGATTCGATCTAGTTGTTTTTAAGGGAGCTTGTAGTAGTTAATTTTATTAGAAGTTGGGCTCTTGAGGCTTATTAGCCCAAGAGTTTTGTTGGGATTGCATATTTTAGAGAACTTTGGGATTTTCCATTTAAATCATCAAAGTTTTGTTCTATATTCATGTATATGTGGAGGGACATGATTTTTAGTTTTGTTCGTAAATGTATTATAGAGCTTTGACTTACTTTGAGAATATATTCAATGGAATTATTATGATAATTCTTGATGTCGGTACTTGATATGATTTTTGTGGATTGAATTGTCAAAAAGGAAAAATCTACAGGTAATTTGAGACGTCTTTCTCATGGTTTGGACCCTTTGGAGTTTTGGGTGTGATAGCAATGATCCTCAC
The DNA here is from genome assembly GCF_002906115.3 of Quercus suber. NCBI lineage: Eukaryota > Viridiplantae > Streptophyta > Magnoliopsida > Fagales > Fagaceae > Quercus > Quercus suber. The sequence continues at coordinate 435,702 of NW_027069545.1, forward strand.
ACATCTGTTTCTATATATCATACGTTTTAAACGTGAACATTCTTAAAAAATATGGACATCTCACTTAAAATGATAGAGATTAGGTGTTCAAAGTAAACACTAACGAATATATATATATATATATATATAGGGAAGCTTTTTCCTTCTATACGTGTCTGCTACAAATCGAAACCCCAACACAATCACACTCTTTTAGTACCCTGCCTAATATAGATTGTCATTCAACTTAGATTCATTGAAACAAAGAAAGTACATAGGGAAGCTTTTTCCTTCTATACGTGTCTGCTACAAATCGAAACCCCAACACAATCACACTCTTTTTGTTTCTTGCCTAATATAGATTGTCATTCAACTTAGATTCATTGAAATAAAAAAGTACATAGGGAAGCTTTTTCCTTCTATACGTGTCTGCTACAAATCGAAACCTCAACACAATCACACTCTTTTAGTCTCCTGCCTAATATAGCTTGTGCTTAAAAAAAAAAAAAAAAAATATATATATATATATATATATATAGTAAGTGGACATACAAATCAGCTTCCCTTGTGAACCCTTATTTGCTGATGTATATATCATCGGTGAAACTATGCTTACGTGATTGAAGAAACATATATACTTGAATTTCTAGGAAGTTCCAATATCATCAGGTATCAAATTACGTTACGTAGATTGCCCAGGAAAGATACGTAATGGAATTGAAGATGACACAGTCAGTAATGAGCTGTATCCATTCATCAAATTTGTTTAATGAAATATTCGAAAAAGAGAGCACAAGATCTTGTGATCAGTGAGGATATTGGAATATTACCGAATAGGATAATAGCAGAGATCAACCAATATTAAAGTTTTTCAGCTGTACGGGTCACGTAAGGATACAGAAAACTTGTCCTATTAGTTACTGTATGAAAGATTAATTATTAAGCTTATACTAGATAATCTTGATGACTTTTGGAATTTTGAACTACAAAATGGAATAAAATTCTGTATCACTCTTTTAGTGTTTTACTTTATGTTCTGCCAACTGTAGTATGCGGTGTATTTGATTTTTTTTTTTTTAATTATTAAATTTAAACTATGATTACTTTACCAAAATTTTTTTTGTATGTGATTGATATAGCCGAAAGTTGAACACTTAGAATAGGATATCCTCATTATCTTATGAAATCCTCCACTAGTCCCACATGACAAAATTAGGTTAAAAGGTATTGATATTGATGTAATTGGGTTGGATACTTGGATATGAATTTGTCAAGAGCTACCAAATATTGAAGAACGACTAAAGATAGAAATTTCGCTTATGCAAAACACGTCTCACTCTAGTAAATCACTAAGGTGGAAATAATAACAAAGGCAAAAACTTAGCTTGTACTTCGCCTGACCAAATCACTGGAGTATATAAATCATATTATACACAACTTTTTTAGAACAAGAAAGGCTGCCATACCAAAGCCAAAAATTTCAAATCTTGAAGCTTTTTTCCTAACCTAAATAGATTAAAGAAGAAAATACATTGTGTGCTCTTAACATACCTTAGAGCTTTTAACCCTTCTTGAAACTATGAAGTTTAATTCCAATGAATTAATGTACTTTGTTGCAAAATTTTGACGAGTTCTTTAGAGTGCTAGAAATTTTGGTTCAACTATGCGATGTTTATTCATGGGAAGATAACTAAAGAAAGATTCCAAAGTTTTGGGATTACTATGATAGAAAGGCAAATAAAATATTTGCAAAGGTTACGTATAGAGTCTATAACTACTATGTGAGTATAGACTATTATAAATGTTTCTTTATGGTGATTTTTCTAATGAGATTGGATCCGAAGATGGTTTTTCCATTTAAGAGGTTATGCATTGATTTTCCACTTTGCTATCAAATCTTGATGTTGCATGTTTATTATTTAATTATTATTGCTTTTGTGATTTAGTAGTATACTTGTGGTTATTATAATTTTCTTGAGATATTTGTGTGGATATTATAATAAACTTGTGCAAAAATGTCATTACCTTTGCTTCATAAGTTGTTGTGGTCCAAATTAATAAGAATTTTCCTTTTTCACGCAGTACTAGAGCTTTTAGAACACACGCGCGCGCACACACACACACACACATATATATATTTATTTAATACAGAGAAGTCTAGCCTGTGCATTGCCCTACAAACTACAAAGTAAGGCAAAGAAGAGCGAGGCTGTAGTTTAGATAGCCTAAACTAGACTTTAAATGATTAATTGAGCTATAGTTAAGGACAGAACTCAGGTTTATAGGGAATTTTTTTTTTAAATTATATCCTAATTTAATGACATACTTATGATATTATCTTAATATAATATTGTAAGATGTTATAAAAAAAAATTAATTAAGCATTTTAATATATTTAGTATTGTATCTTTTTTTTTTTTTGAGAAAAATATATAACAAGTTAATGAGAGATGATGTCTCATTTATTACTTCAATCACTTAGAAAAAAAAATAATTATAACAAAATGTATTTATTGTATTATAATTTTTCAACATTATTTAAAATCTAATATACATACATATTATTAAGCATTTAGATTATAGGAAAATCTCAGTAAATAGAAAATTATAATAAAAAAATGAAAATATTGATGTTCATTCCGATAATATTTAAATATGGAACAAAAAAATGATTAATTTTATTGTCATATATAGTTATATATTAATTGATACACCTTAACAAAATAAGCAATTATGTTGTCAACAAAATTAATGAAGTTAAATTACATTAAAGTATTTTGTACAAATATATTCGGGAAAATGTATAATACATGTTTAATACGTTTTTTTTTTTTTTTTGGATTAATGTTTAACATATTTAATTATAAAAAACATGTATTTTTAGAATATTTTTGTTTCATCAAATATACGGTAGCTTTTTAGAAGCATGCATACGTACGCATGTTTACTAACTATGTTTTGGAGAAAATGACTCTAACATCATATCATCTTCTAAATGGTTGATCGGTAATGCAACTTAATTTAGTCATTAATAATGTCTGATCTTCCTTAAAATACTAAGGTCTAATTTGTACTGATGGTGCTCTCTCTCTCTCTCTCTCTCTCTCTCTCTCTCTCTCTCTCTATATATATATATATATATATAATGCAATTGTATCTCTCTCTCTCTCTCTCTCTCTCTCTCTCTCTCTCTATATATATATATATATATATAATGCAATTGTAGTACTATAATGAATCATTATTTTAGGGGTGACAAAATTGAACACGACTCGCAAATTCGACATGACACGACACGAAATTAGTAGGTTATGAGTTGAGTCTTAAGGGGTACGTTTTATATTCAGGTTGACATAACTGACCTGTTTAATAAATGATTTGAGTTAGTATTCAACATATGAAACTCATTTAACTTGTTTGACTCATTTAATTAAACGACATTTAAATATACCCTTTAAACTCTAGATATATAAACTTATTAGTTGTTGTGATTTATTTTCTTTGACATATTGTGATTGATTATTTGTGATATTGAAATATGCTTTAGTTTTGAATAACTATTTGTTATGCACGCAATTATTTGTTACTTCTGAATTTTATATTAAAAATATTTTTTTTGTTTGTTTTTTCATAAGTTTTTTGCTTTCATTTTGATAATATCTAATAAACAAGTTAACACAATTAACCTGTTTAATAAATGAGTTGAGAAATCTTGACCCATTTAATAAACATGTCAGGTTAGTATTAACCTATATAATCGAATACTCATCAGTTGACACGATACGAACCCGATACGCGAACATGAATTGCCATCCCTAATTAATTTCCCAAGAAATGCCCACATTAATTTTTTTTTTTTTTTTTTAATAATTTCTATCCCTCAAACTTTTCTTCAGACAAGTGATAATGATGGATTAGTAAAGTAGGGGCTTATATTTCCAATCAAATCACTAAGAGAAACATGAGGACCTAAATACTGGTGGATATTCAACCTTATATTTTTGGTGTTACTGGACCAAACCTTTCAAACTTGGTTGGATACCAGGGGATGTCTAACATTACTTGAGTCATTTCCCATTAGATTTAAAAGCAATAAAGATTTAGTATACAGATCAGTGATACTTTAAAGAAGAGAAAATAAGCATATATATATGAAATTGTTACGACTGAAACTTAATTAGCTGCACTAGACGATGATGCCACCTGAACCCAGTTGCATCTCCCACTAGTAAAGTTCGTCAGGTAAATAAATTAATACAGTTTTTAAGTGTCGGGTCAAAGACTAAGGTCCTTTGCTCAAGTTTTTTTATTTTTATTTATTATTATTGCAATTTAATTTAATTACAATTTGTAAGTTCTTATGGATGCAGCTAGAAGAGAAGATTTAATTGTCAGTCTGCAAGGATTTTTATGGTTGCAGTGGTAATTATAACTTGAGAATATTTTTTAACATAGTACCAGAAGTACTAGGAAAAAAAAAACATGTTTTCCTTGAAGGCCATGAAGAGATTCTTGTACTCCATAATCAAGGTTTCATTGATACCTCTCTCATCTGAAATTTTTATTTTTATGTTTTTGACTTCCATATGAAAAAATCACTACCAAAAAAAAAAAAAGAGAAAAGGAAATAAATGGCGAAGTGGTGGAAGTGGTAGGTTATGGTCATATATAGGAGGTGAGAAATGGGGGAAGAAATAAAGAGTAGAGGCTATGATTTATTCTAGGACTTAAGAATCTTTTCTTCCCAACTTTGTTATATAGCTTGCAGGAGATTGGTGGAAAGTGTTTTCTTCAGGAAAAAAAGCATTGGCAACTCTTTCTTTTATTTATTTATTTATTTATTTTATGAAAAAGCATTGACAACTTGATATATCATAATATTTATATACTTAGTCATGCAACACTAGTGCCTAAGTTTTCTATCTTTATGTGTTTTTTTAAATTTAGAATTCACATTTGTTTTGTGTTTTTATTAAATTCAATTTGTTTGAGGGTTTGCATTTTCATTTTATAATCCCTCCCATCTTATCGTTTGAGGAGGACAATTTGACCTACTGAAGCATACATCGTGGTGCAGCGGCTTCCTCGTGCTAGTATATATAAGGGATAAAAAGGATTTAAGTGGATTGTATCATTATATAAAGTGGGAATATTGTGTTATTATCACCTTCCACTAGGTACTTATTTAAGGCAATTCCAAATGTATGGTAGGCAAAAAGAGATCTGAGTGCAAATTTGGTCATGAAAAATCTATCTGGGTACTCTCTCTCTCTCTCTCTCTCTCTCTCTCTCTCTCTCTCTCTCTCTCTCTCTCTCTCTATATATATATATATATATATAATGCAGTTGTAGTACTATAATGAATCATTATTTTAGGGGTGACAAAATTGGACACAACTCGTAAATTCGACATGACACGACATGAAATTAATAAGTTATGAGTTGAGTCTTAACGGGTTCGTTTCATATTCGGGTTGACACAACTGACCTGTTTAATAAATGATTTGAGTTAGTATTCAACATATGCAACTCATTTGACTTGTTTGACTCATTTAATTAAATGACATTTAAATATACCTTTTAAACTCTAGATATATAAACTTATTAGTTGTTGTGATTTATTTTCTTTGACATATTATTGTGATTGATTATTTGTGATATTGAAATATGCTTTAATTTTGAATAACTATTTGTTATGCATGCAATTACTCGTTACTTCTGAATTTTATATTAAAAATATTTTTTTGTTTGTTTTTTCATAAATTTTTTGCTTTCATTTTGATAATATCTAATAAACAGGTTGACATGATTAACCCGTTTAATAAATGGGTTGAGTTAGGGTTGAGAAATCTTGACTCATTTAATAAACATGTCGGGTTAGCACTACAACAAAATGTATTTTTAGTGACGAAAATTAGTGAGGAAATATATTTTCGTCACTAAAAATATAGTTTTAGTGACGAAATAATAATGAAAAAAAATTATTACATTTAGCGACGAAAAATAAATTTCGTCGCTATTGTGATCTGAAAAATAAGATCCAAGGAGGGAAGCTTTGGCGCCAACTTAATTAATCTATAGTGACGAAATATTTCGTCACTAAAAGTTGAAATTTTTAGTGACGAAATATTTCGTCACTGTAGGTATTGCTGTGGATAGTTTTAGTGACGAAAATACTTTCGTCACTATAAGCAAGTATTAGTGACGAAAATAGTCGTCACTAAAAAAATAAAGGTTTTGCACTTATATGTTTTTAGCGACGAAATCACATTTCGTCACTAAAAGTATGCTTTAGTGACGAAATATTAATTTCGTCACTAAAAACAATAATAGATTTACCCTTATATGTTTTTAGCGACGAAATCATATTTCGTCACTAAAGCATACTTTTAGTGATGAAATGTGATTTCGTCGCTAAAAACATATAAGTACAAAAAATATGAGTATATTTTCAGCGACGAACTCAAATTCGTCGCTAAAGGTATCCAATAGTGACGAATCTGAGTTCGTCACTAAAAGTTTTGTAGAACTCAAGCGCCAAACGAAAAATTGTAGCGCCAAAGTATATTTAGCTACAGCGACGAAACGGTTCGTCACTAAAGGTATTATAGATAACACTATTAGTGACGAAAAGGATTTCGTCGCTGAATATAACATATAGTGACGAATTGAAGTCGTCGCTAAAAATAAATTATAGTTAAAAAGTATATTATCAGCGACGAATCAAAATTCGTCACTAAATGTATCCAATAGTGACGAATCGGAATTCGTCACTAAAGGCTTTGTACTTATTATGTTCAGCTCCTTTTTTTTTTCTTTTCACTTTTCTCTTTTCTGGTTTTTCTCCCTTTCCCTCACAGCTCATCTGAGAAAAACACATACCCACAAAAAAACTTAAATTCCTCACGCTTTGTATCTCAGAAAAACACAACGAGGAATGCTAAGAAAGTGTTGAAACTTCGCATTCAATCCCAGATGCACTCAGCGACGATCCAAGTGTCGCTTCAGCGACGCACCGGCGACGGTCCCAGCGTCGCTTCAGCGACGCTCAGGCAGCGACGGTCCCAGCTTCGCTTCAGCGACGCTTCGACAGCGACGCTCCGGCAACCGTCCCAGCGTCGCTTCAGCGACGCTCAGGCAGCGATGGTCCCAGCGTCGCTTCAGCGACGCTTCGACAGCGACGCTCCGGCGACGGTCCCAGCGTCGCTTCAGCGACGCTCAGGCAGCGACGATCCCAGCGAAGCGCTCCGGCGACGACGATCGCAACGTCGCTTCAGGTTTCAGCGACGATCCAGCGGCACTTCAGCGACGATCCAGCAGCGACGATCCCAGTGAAGCGCTCCGGCGACGACGATCCCAACATCGCTTCAGGTCTTTTTTTTTTTTTGTTCTTTCTCCTTTTGAGTTTTACTTCAGGGTTCTTTTTTATTTATTTATTTGTTTTGGTGGGTTTTGCTACAGGCACAGTATTTGTTAGTTTTGTGCAGTTTCAAAGAGCAGCTTCAGCAATAGCTCACTGGGAAGTAAAAAGGTTTTTCTTCTTTTTGCCTTTTTCAGGATTCACTTTGTTGTCTATATCCATTTTTTTTAGTGAGTTTAATAGTCATAAGGTGCCTTTTTTTTTTTTTGTTTGGGTATATGAATATCAGAATATGATTTGAATATCAAATGGGGTTTTTGTTTAGTGAGTTTAATAGTTACAAGGTGTTTTTTTTTTTTTCTTTTGTTTGGGTATATGAATATCAGAATATGGTTGAGTATCAATGGTGTTTTATTGTTTTGGTTGGATCAGGTAGTCTTATAGTAGGTATTTTGGAACATATATTTAAAAAGGAGGGTTGCGAGGCATGTATCGCGGGCTCTCCCAGACTATGATTGCATTACTTCCCAACTGGTCGGTGAGTGTTCTACCTTATAGTTCTAGCTTTTTACCTCTGCTTGTTATCAGTTTCTTGACTAGAGAAGTCCCTCTAAAAATGAAAATTTCTAATTAGTTTTGTCAAGAATCTTTCTTTGTGTAATTGGGACTAAGGCTTTGTTGGGGTGCTAAATTGAGCAGTTTGAGGAAATGTTATATCTATAAATTGTGAATTTGTGTGATCCAATTCATTTTTCTACACGATGCATTGAAAAAGGGAACCATAGTAGTCTATAGTCTATACACATGTCGCTTAAAAAATTGCTAGATATGTGTTTTAACAACCCAGATGATTTTTCATGACCAAATTTGCACTCAGATCTCTTTTGCCTACCATACATTTGGAATTGCCTTAAAAAGTACCTAGTGGAAGGTGATAATAACACAATATTCCCACTTTATATAATGATACAATCCACTTAAATCCTTTTTATCCCTTATATATACTAGCACGAGGAAGCCGCTGCACCACGATGTATGCTTCAGTAGGTCAAATTGTCCTCCTCAAACGATAAGATGGGAGGGATTATAAAATGAAAATGCAAACCCTCAAACAAATTGAATTTAATAAAAACACAAAACAAATGTGAATTCTAAATTTAAAAAAACACATAAAGATAGAAAACTTAGGCACTAGTGTTGCATGACTAAGTATATAAATATTATGATATATCAAGTTGTCAATGCTTTTTCATAAAATAAATAAATAAATAAATAAAAGAAAGAGTTGCCAATGCTTTTTTCCTGAAGAAAACACTTTCACCAATCTCCTGCAAGCTATATAACAAAGTTGGGAAGAAAAGATTCTTAAGTCCTAGAATAAATCATAGCCTCTACTCTTATTTCTTCCCCCATTTCTCACCTCCTATATATGACCATAACCTACCACTTCCACCACTTCGCCATTATTTCCTTTTATCTTTTCTTTTCTTTCTCTTCTTTTTTTTTATTTATTTTTTTGGTAGTGATTTTTTCATATGGAAGTCAAAAACATAAAAATAAAAATTTCAGATGAGAGAGGTATCAATGAAACCTTGATTATGGAGTACAAGAATCTCTTCATGGCCTTCAAGGAAAACATGTTTTTTTTTCCTAGTACTTCTGGTACTATGTTAAAAAATATTCTCAAGTTATAATTACCACTGCAACCATAAAAATCCTTGCAGACTGACAATTAAATCTTCTCTTCTAGCTGCATCCATAAGAACTTACAAATTGTAATTAAATTAAATTGCAATAATAATAAATAAAAATAAAAAAAAACTTGAGCAAAGGACCTTAGTCTTTGACCCGACACTTAAAAACTGTATTAATTTATTTACCTGACGAACTTTACTAGTGGGAGATGCAACTGGGTTCAGGTGGCATCATCGTCTAGGTGCAGCTAATTAAGTTTCAGTCGTAACAATTTCATATATATATGCTTATTTTCTCTTCTTTAAAGTATCACTGATCTGTATCTAAATCTTTATTGCTTTTAAATCTAATGGGAAATGACTCAAGTAATGTCTAGACATCCCTGGTATCCAACCAGTTTGAAAGGTTTGGTCCAGTAACACAAAAATATAAGGTTGAATATCCACCAGTATTTAGGTCCTCATGTTTCTCTTAGTGATTTGATTGGAAATATAAGCCCCTACTTTACTATCCATCAGTTATCACTTGTCTGAAGAAAAGTTTGAGGGATAGAAATTTTAAAAAAAAAAAAATATAAAATTAATGTGGGCATTTCTTGGGAAATTAATTAGGGATGGCAATTCATGTTCGCGTATCGGGTTCGTATCGTGTCAACTGATGAGTATTCGATTATATAGGTTAATACTAACTGACATGTTTATTAAATGGGTCAAGATTTCTCAACTCATTTATTAAACAGGTTAATTGTGTTAACTTGTTTATTAGATATTATCAAAATGAAAGCAAAAACTTATGAAAAACAAACAAAAAAATATTTTTAATATAAAATTCAGAAGTAACAAATAATTGCGTGCATAACAAATAGTTATTCAAAACTAAAGCATATTTCAATATCACAAATAATCAATCACAATATGTCAAAGAAATAAATCACAACAACTAATAAGTTTATATATCTAGAGTTTAAAGGGTATATTTAAATGTCGTTTAATTAAATGAGTCAAACAAGTTAAATGAGTTTCATATGTTGAATACTAACTCAAATCATTTATTAAACAGGTCAGTTATGTCAACCTGAATATAAAACGTACCCTTAAGACTCAACTCATAACCTACTAATTTCGTGTCGTGTCATGTCGAATTTGCGAGTCGTGTTCAATTTTGTCACCCTAAAATAATGATTCATTATAGTACTACAATTGCATTATATATATATATATATATAGAGAGAGAGAGAGAGAGAGAGAGAGAGAGAGAGAGAGAGCACCATCAGTACAATTAGACCTTAGTATTTAAGGAAGATCAGACATTATTAATGACTAAATTAAGTTGCATTCCGATCAACCATTTAGAAGATGATATGATGTTAGAGTCATTTTCTCCAAAACATAGTTAGTAAACAATGCATGCTACGTATGCATA
>NW_027069545.1:446603-531464 GCF_002906115.3 Quercus suber
ATATACTTACTTTGCTCAAGCTAAGTTACAACTTTTAGAAAAAAATCCAAAGTTAACTTGTGTTCTTCACCTTGTTCCTCACAATTTCTTCAGCCACAAAAGAGAGAGCTGGAAATAAAAGAAAGATAGCTTTAGCTAGTGAATAGTTAAGTAGACCCAATGATAAGCACAAAAAGATGAGTGAAGCTTTACCTGCATGCAACACATAGATAAGTGAAGCTTTACCTCTTGATGGAGACAATGTAAGAATTTCAATAAAAAGATGACTCTCAATCTAGAATACCATAGATTTACATAATAAATAATAAGTAGATAATTGACATAAAGTCATTAGAATTAGGTAAATCACAACCAAATTGAAAAAAAGAAGAAAACACAATTATAGTAACTAAAGGTGTTAAACTACCCTATCAAGAAGTTCTACAAATATAAACACACAAGGAAATCAATCTAAACTTTCCTTTTAGAGCATGTAATCATGTTTAACTATTAGATATCCCCCTAAAAAAAATTGCTAAAGACATGACAACTACTCCACTATGCTTTACACACATCTCCATCCTAATAAGTACGCTCATACATCAATGAAGAGTTTATGATTGATTTCAAAATTGAGACCCAAAACCATTTCACAACAATCACCATTCCACAACCACAATCACCATTCTCAGTTCATAAACAACACAGCACACCCTCATCCAAAACAATATGTACAAAATGAGAACGGTCTCTATTCAAACTTAGACAAATTATCCTACCACAGAGAATAAATTTCAAACAAAATTAAAAAAAAAAAAACCAAAAGGAAAAAAAAATTAACATCAAGCAGAAAAATTAACATCAAGCATTTAGAAACAAAAACTAACAAAAATATTGTTTGGATAAAACTGTGTTCAAGTTTTGGATAAAACAGTTTCACAACAAGAGCATATTGAAGAAATTCGAAACAACTGAAGTGAAATCCAAGTCTTTATAGCTCCAAGATAATTTCCAAGGTGAATAGATTCAGTTGGTCTCTTCCTGTAAAACAAAAGGGTTCAAAAGATTTGCAGCCAAAGAATCAGTCATAACCACTATAATGAGCAATTAAATTGTTTGCTAACCTTTGCTCAATTTAAATCCATTGCTTAGTTGTAATGAAATAACTACTATAATGAGGCAGGTAAAATGGGAAAAAACACAACTTTAACCAAGTTATGAGAATTTTGAACTGGTCAGTAAATGAACCTCCTGTATAGATGGAACTCCAATTTTCCCATCTTGTAATAAGTGAAGAATAATTAAATTGACTAATGGGACAATAGGAATTTATGATTCATAATTCACAACCTTCTTTGCTGATTGCACTAATCAATTAAAATATTAACAAATCAGAAAGGCCATCTTTGGTTGGTTGGGATATTAATAATGCAAATTTGGAATGAAAAGGGCCTGTTGACCTGCAGTGAAAGGAGAAAAATCTCATTTGTACCTCATGTACATCTCCAATAGTCATACAAGAAGGAAAATTTCAACAGAAAAGGAATCAAAAGTAAAACAATATATAACATTTGTGGCTGAGGAACCAATGGTTATAAACTAAAGTAAAACAATATATAACATCTGTGGCTGAGGAACCAATGGTAAACTAAGTATCCATTAGAATTGTCGTTACAAATTAAAAACTAATCAAACAAATGTAATTAGTACTCAACAAATCAAAATAAATCTGAAATTTCAGTTAAGTTTCAATTTTCTTGTAACCATTTTCATAATCAAACATCATCAGTTTTAGGAGGCACTTCTTCAATTGGCAGTGATGAGGAAGTATTAGAGAGATAATCCTTCAACCGTCCCATTTCATTGGCTACATCCAGCATGGTTGGTCTAGTTGAATGTGTGAACTGTGTGCACATAAGGCCAAGCTCAATCATTTCTAGAATCACATCTCTCCATATTTTGGTGTATTCCTTTGGCATGACTGATGGGGTGCACCTATCAAGAGCATGTTCAACTATGGGATCCAGTTTATGGGGGAAGTGACTCTTAACCCATTCATGCAAGCTTGAGCCTTCGTCAATAAGAACTTCTGTAGGGCGTCTTCCCGTTACGATTTCCAATAAAAGGACCCCAAAACTATACACATCCCCCTTAGGTGAAGCACTTCTGCCCAATCCATATTCTGCATTTGGATAAATTGATGAAAGAGCAGAATTAGTATGAACGTAAAAAAAATTATTTATTATGTTGTTGATTTGATACCAATCATAATTGTCATCATGTCATCATGTCAGTTTTAAATATTTTTGTTAAGTAAAACAGTACTAGCATTAGAAGTTTCCTTAATATATTTTATCCTAGTATGAAGCATCATTTTCCTTAGGAGACTTTCGGTGTAATGGAAAACCTGTACCAAGACATGCAATACGTTGTAATTATTGCTAGCATTGTGAACAAATAATCTTGCAGTATAGTGATTAGTGAGTACTATGCTTAAACCAATAAGGTCCTAACTCATTAAATTATTATTCTTATCATTTTACTAGACTTTACAGAGAACTCTATTGATGATTTTTCTGAGAAGCATGGAGCTATTCAGTGTCTAAGAAGGAAAGCCATCTGACTAATTAATTTTGACAAATTATTTGGTGTGCAGAATGTTGAACATAATTTGTTTGCACAAACCAGCTAAGAAGTGTTGAACAGAACAATATAATAAAGATTTGTGAGTTGCTCAGCAAAAAGTGATAGTGATCATAATGAAACATAAACACTATGAAAAATTCTAACAACGAAATCACATGAGGAAAATATAACCATATTTAATTCTAGGCTTCTAGCTTAGGTAGAAAAATACTTACCAGGAGCTATGTAGCCAACGGACCCGCACAATAATCCATCTGTTGAGTTGATGGATATTGTTTCCTTCACATTAGCACTCTCATCGCCCCCTTTAACCAGCCTTGCAATTCCAAAATCGGTTACCAAAGCTGTCAAGTCATCATCAAGAAGAATATTGCTCGGTTTTAGATCACAGTGTACAACTTTAACTGGAGAATAATGGTGCAAATAGGCCACTCCTTCAGCAACATCACTGCATATGTTCACTAGCTGTATCAAATCCAGACCACGTTTCGATCCATGGCTTGGGTAGAGATGCCTCTCCAAGCTTCCGTTTGACATCAGAGGAAGAACAAGAGCCTTAAAGTCTGGCCTACTGCAAATTGTGATGATCCTTATTAAATTCCTGTGCCTAGTCCTCTTTAGGACTTGGCATTCTCTCTTAAAGCTCCATGGAGTTTCTATAGCTGACTTTGTATCCAGAACCTTTACAGCAATTCTTGTATTATCATGAAGAACTCCCTTATAGACGTGACCAAACTGGCCCGAACCAATTAGGCTTGAAGCACTGAACCCACCGGTGGCTTCAATGAGTTGACCATATGAGATTCTAGGGTGCTTCAGCTCTTTCCTTTCTTGTTCTTCCTCCTGCAAGTCCCCTCCATTGAAAATTTCCAATTGTGATTTGATTCTTGACCTTTGTACAAGACGGTACCCAAATATGCATACAATGGGAATGGCAAGTAATGAGAGGAGAATTGACAAAATAAGCATAAGATGAGAATGTCTATTTGAGCACTTTGGCATGCCTTCAATTGAGCCACAAAGGCCATCATTTCCAAGGAAAGAGTCTATGGTGAGCAATGAAAACGCTCCCTCGTTAGATACATTTCCAGAGAATTTGTTGAAAGAGAAGTTCACATGCTTGAGAGTAGAGGACATCTGCAAAGATTGTGGTATCCCACCGATCAATTGATTCAGTGACACATCAAGTGCTTTTAGATAAGGCAATTGGCCTACTGAAAATGGAAGGGGGCCTTCTAAAATATTACGCGAAAGGTTGAGACTCTCTAGTGCAATGCAGCTTTTGAGTTGTGTTGGGATTGTGCCAGAAAGATTGTTATTGGATAAATCTATAGCTAGCACCATATCCATTTTACTGAGCTCTAATGGCAAAGGCCCATATAAGTGATTGCTAGACAAATTCAAGTATAACTTCAAGCTTCTCAACCCTGCAACTTCACTCGGAATCACCCCAGAAATCTTATTGTGAGAGAGGTCTAGAATTTCTAAATTGACACATTGGCCTAAACTTGGTGGTATTGTTCCTGCGAGCTGGTTTTGATAAAGCATGAGTCTTCTTAACTGGGGAAGGTTTGCAAAGCTATCTGGAATTGAACCTGATAGTTTGTTTTTCGATAAATCTAGAAGACCTAGATGGGGAATGTTACCAAGAGTTGGCGGAATCTCACCAGATAGTGAATTATTTGACAAGTAAACCCTCTCTAGCTTTCCCATTCGACATAGTTCAGGTGGGATTGAACCATTCAATAAGTTACTAGACAAGTTTAAGAGGGTAAGATTCACAAGGTTTGAAATGTGAGGAGGAATAAAGCCATAGAAAAGATTCTCATCAAGATGAAGTTGCACAAGATTGGTAGAAAGATCACCAATAATGGGAGGTATTTTCCCACGAAGGTTATTTCCCGCCAATTCGAGTTCTCGAAGGTCAGAACAATTTCCTAAGGAAGCAAAGAAAGGTTCAAGGTTGTTGTTACCATCATGGCTAACAAAGCTATTATAGGACAAATAGAGTATTTGTAACCTTGGCATTTCAAGTACAATCTCTGATGGTAGCTCCCCAGTTAACATATTAGACTCCAAGTCCAGCCATTTAAGTTGTGTGGAATTTGAGAGGGCTCGTGGTACATGTCCCACAAGCCTATTCGACCAAAGCAAAAGAAACCACAACTCTTTAAGCCCACATTCATTCTTTAAGGGGATTTCTCCACTTAAAGAATTGTTAGAAAGGTCAATATACTTCAAGGATAAAGACCCATTACAGAAAAGAGATTCCGGAATTTCACCTTGAAGTTTGTTACTTCCCAAATCAAGATATACCATATTTTGAAGAAATCCCAGGTGGTATGGAATTTTCCCCTCAAGAAAGTTCCCTGACAAGCTGAGTTGTCTGAGCCGAGAGAGAGAGCCCAACTCTTTAGGAATAGGACCTTTAAAGAAATTCCTTGATAAATCAAGAATAGTCAAGGAAGAAAGATTGGCTAGCGATGGAGAAATAGTGCCACTAAGCCATGTTGCATTGAGAATAAGCTCTGTGACACTGTCGCTTTCATTGTTGCACCTCACTCTTGCCCAGTTGCAAACATGAACACCTGAAGAGTTCCAATTCTGAAGGACATGTCCAGGGTCTGAAACAATCCCTGACATGAAAGAAAGCAATGCTGCTTTGTCATTCATAAGCTGAGAATTTTGTGCACCAAAGACACCATACAGAACAGTGACCAAACATAGGATATTGTACATGGAAAATTTACAAAATTCCATTGTAATATTGTAGAGGGAGAGAGTGGATGACACACAAGAAATGCAAAAACATGTACGTGGGCTTAATAAGAAGATAATAACTAAGCCTTTGAGAGAGATGGATGTGTTCAATGCAAAGAAGGAATTGTACTATGTAATGCTACAAAAATTTGAACTCTTTTATTTTGTGCCTAACGGCCGTTGAAGGAAGGAACGTACGTTTGGCGCCTGTGAAAATTGACTTTGAAAGTCACCAATAGGTGTGGAACACGTGTGGTACAGTGACATGACACGTAAGCAACGTTAAAAGATTTGGGGAGCAGTGGTGGTATACATGTCAGCACACCTATACCGGCCTAATTAAATATCAGACTTAAAAAATAGTTTACTATTTGGTTGTGTTTTGTTGAAACATGTGTGGTTTGGTTTTTTTCCTAGTGAGATCGAGTTTGGGCTATATTTAGTGGATGGTGTGCTGTTAAGGAAGATAATGTAGCATAGTAGGCACGCTTAGGGGACGGTGATGTGGCAATTGGGGGGGTATTGGTTTTGGCAAACTTGTCGGCTGAGATAGTGATATATATATTTTAGCACTATTTTGATGTCAGTTCAGAAGTTGATACATAACCTCATTTGGGTATCATTCATTGCACTTACTCTCACAAATATATGTATAGATAATAGATATATAGCACACCATGCAACTAACCTAATGAAAGAGATTGATGTTGTGGTAAATTTAGCAGTAGAAAACTAACTGTAAAGACAAAAGACAAAAGAAAAACTAAACATAAAGAAAAAGTTCCTATGAATGTTAATATTGTATGTAATTACATTGTTGCATACTAGTTGATATCAAGAATCCTCCATGGCCCTTATGAAAAAGGGAGAAGCAAAGAAAGGTTCAAGGTTGTTGTTACCATCATGGCTAACAAAGCTATTATAGGACAAATAGAGTATTTGTAACCTTGGCATTTCAAGTACAATCTCTGATGGTAGCTCCCCAGTTAACATATTAGACTCCAAGTCCAGCCATTTAAGTTGTGTGGAATTTGAGAGGGCTCGTGGTACATGTCCCACAAGCCTATTCGACCAAAGCAAAAGAAACCACAACTCTTTAAGCCCACATTCATTCTTTAAGGGGATTTCTCCACTTAAAGAATTGTTAGAAAGGTCAATATACTTCAAGGATAAAGACCCATTACAGAAAAGAGATTCCGGAATTTCACCTTGAAGCTTGTTACTTCCCAAATCAAGATATACCATATTTTGAAGAAATCCCAGGTGGTATGGAATTTTCCCCTCAAGAAAGTTCCCTGACAAGCTGAGTTGTCTGAGCCGAGAGAGAGAGCCCAACTCTTTAGGAATAGGACCTTTAAAGAAATTCCTTGATAAATCAAGAATAGTCAAGGAAGAAAGATTGGCTAGCGATGGAGAAATAGTGCCACTAAGCCATGTTGCATTGAGAATAAGCTCTGTGACACTGTCGCTTTCATTGTTGCACCTCACTCTTGCCCAGTTGCAAACATGAACACCTGAAGAGTTCCAATTCTGAAGGACATGTCCAGGGTCTGAAACAATCCCTGACATGAAAGAAAGCAATGCTGCTTTGTCATTCATAAGCTGAGAATTTTGTGCACCAAAGACACCATACAAAACAATGACCAAACATAGGATATTGTACATGGAAAATTTACAAAATTCCATTGTAGTATTGTAGAGGGAGAGAGTGGATGACACCCAAGAAATGCAAAAACATGTACGTGGGCTTAATAAGAAGATAATAACTAAGCCTTTGAGAGAGATGGATGTGTTCAAAGCAAAGAAGGAATTGTACTATGTAATGCTACAAAAATTTGAACTCTTTTATTTTGTGCCTAACGGCCGTTGAAGGAAGGAACGTACGTTTGGCGCCTGTGAAAATTGACTATGAAAGTCACCAATAGGTGTGGAACACGTGTGGTACAGTGACATGACACGTAAGCAACGTTAAAAGATTTGGGGAGCAGTGGTGGTATACATGTCAGCACACCTATACCGGCCTAATTAAATATCAGACTTAAAAAATAGTTTACTATTTGGTTGTGTTTTGTTGAAACATGTGTGGTTTGGTTTTTTTCCTAGTGAGATCGAGTTTGGGCTATATTTAGTGGATGGTGTGCTGTTAAGGAAGATAATGTAGCATAGTAGGCACGCTTAGGGGACGGTGATGTGGCAATTGGGGGGGTATTGGTTTTGGCAAACTTGTCGGCTGAGATAGTGATATATATATTTTAGCACTATTTTGATGTCAGTTCAGAAGTTGATACATAACCTCATTTGGGTATCATTCATTGCACTTACTCTCACAAATATATGTATAGATAATAGATATATAGCACACCATGCAACTAACCTAATGAAAGAGATTGATGTTGTGGTAAATTTAGCAGTAGAAAACTAACTGTAAAGACAAAAGACAAAAGAAAAACTAAACATAAAGAAAAAGTTCCTATGAATGTTAATATTGTATGTAATTACATTGTTGCATACTAGTTGATATCAAGAATCCTCCATGGCCCTTATGAAAAAGGGAAAGAGGATTGAGATTGGGTTGGGATCAATGTGTTGCGTTCGCTGTCACAACTAAGAACCAAACTTTGATCAATGTTTTGGCTTTCGCAAAGTATCAAAATCAATCATGGATGTTTATGATCTTTGATCAATGTTTGTAGTAAAACTTGTAATATCATTTGCATCACTCTTATTTGCATTAATCAATCAAGAGATTTTCCATTACTCCTTAAGGTTACTTGTTAGATCATACACTTCTTGCATTATTTCTTCTTTTCACATATTGTTGGAAAATTTAGACCATTTTTGTTAAAGTTTAACCAATTTTTTAGCAATGAATTTTGTTAAGTTCTAAAGATTTAAGATTAAATGTCTAGATTCCTATTTTATTTATATTGGCAAACCGAGAACAAAAACATGTTTAAATTAGGTGTTAAACATTATTCAATGTGGTACAAATCAAGTTTCAAGAACATTCAAGGTGCAGAAAGAAGAATTCAAGTTTAGTCAAACTTGACCAATCGAGAATTAGATTTGATTGGTTGAAAATCGCAATAAATTAGTTTCTGCATAATTTAAATCAGACAAAAGCCAGCGAAAACATTTAGGGTTTCAGTCCAACACTTCTAAATATAAAAGAAAAACCTTAACTACGTTTTGAAGACTCTTGGAAAACTTGTTTGTTAATCCTGTGAGATCTGAGAGATTCTATAACCTTCTAACTCTACAAGTGTCTACTAGAACTGAACGGTTTTAGACCCCTTAGAACAACCAGATTGGTTAGCCTAGATTAATTAGCCAAGTTGTTACTTAGTCAAATTGCAATTCTAGGTTAAAGCAATCAAATAATCATATCAAAATAATAAAGCAGCGGAATAATAAAAGACACAATGATATGATCACCCAGGAAACCACACGGTAAAAACCTGGGGAGGATTTGACCTAACTATCCTCAAGGTAAACCTGAATCCACTATGCGAAAGAATCGAAGTTCATATAGAAGGACTACAAGCTCCCCGCTTGACTTTCTAATGCTACCCACCAGTAGAACTTACTGACACAACCACGTGCAAGCTCCGAATCCACGAACTCTTTCTTTCTTGGATTCTTCAATCAGCTACAAACACCCACGCTTGATATTCTTTAAGCTTCAATGGTAGCAACCAAGTTGATCATCAAGCTATTGATACTATCTCTAACTTGAAAACCCTAAGTTTTGTGTAAAGGAAAGCTCCTCTAGATCTCACAAGAGATTTACACAAAACAGTAATGTATGAGCAACAATATAACTGGAGCCACCCCCAAAACGTGGCTAGGGTTTTACCTTATATACCTAGGGTAAAAACATAAAACCCTAAACGTTTAATGAGTTAGGGCTGAGTTGGAAATTCTGCAGAAAACGCATTCAGGTCGATTTTCGATCGATCGAATCTATTCTTCGATCGATCGAGCCAGACCGAAATGCCCCAATGCATCTGCAGTCTCTCGATTCCAACTTTACAATAATTGAACAACTTTGAGCACACTATAACAAGACTAAACATATTGTTTTGATCATGGTTTGCCAACATTACACATTAGAGTTCTAAATACATAAATTCCTAAACCTTTAGAACCTAACAAGAACAATATTTACAATCAAGTGCTAGTGGAATCTAGTTGCTACTACAAGATCAACAACTAGTGATCTGAAACCTTTGAATCGGATCTCAAAATCATAAGTGTGGGAGCTTGTATGCTGCAAATCCAAAAGAAAAATTCTGTAGAGTTGAAGCTTGCACATGGTCATGTCAATAAGTTCTATTAGTAGTAGCAATAAATTTAAGGTTAAATCTTTTGTAAACTCAAATTATTTCTAGTGGATTTGTTTACCCTGAGGATAGTTAGGTCAAATCCTTCCCAAGTTTTTATTTTGAGACGGTTCATTTCATTGGTTTTCTTAAGTGATTATATTTGTGTGTTATTTTCTTTTTCCCTGTGCATGATTTTTCCCTGTGCATGATATGATTTATTGTTGTTTAACCTAAATCTCCTAATTAATCTAAGTATATACTTGGCTAAAATATTATGTTAAACTATCTGTTTTAAGGGGTCTAAACAAACAAACAAGTTTTTTTTTGTTCGTTTAGTTTTGGTTAAACACATTGAAGCTTCTCATAGCAACATATCTGTGTTGAATATAGGAATTTCAATATGATCACCAAGCTTCATATGTATCTTATTTGGTTTAATGGTGAATGAGAACTCATTCACAAATAGTGGCGGAGCTAAAATTTTAGCTCGGGGGGGGGGGGATTATTACATGCAACCAAAAAAAAAAAAAAGAATTATGCAGTTCAATAATTCCGCAGAGTTTGCGTCACTACTAACCATTATATATATATATATATATAAAATATAGAGATATGTTCAAATTACACCCGGTGTAACTCTTTAGAGTAACACTCTTTCTATACCGTTAGATTTAAGTAGATCTAATGGTAAAAAATATTAACCCATTAATGTTGATTACCATATCATTTATTATCCATTATTTTTTGAATTCTCATATATGTGTTTACTCCTAAAACATTTTCACATTATCTCTCTTCTCTAATCCTCCTACTCAATATAGTCATCACGAAAATACGTAATTGAGTTTATAGTTTGAGCTATAAAGATTTGTTTTGTTTGTATAAGTGGCAAAATAAATTTAAAGTCCAGGACTTTTCTTTTTTGAAATCTAAAGTCCAACCGTCCAGGACTTTGAGATCACAAAAGAAGCCTTTAAATTGGTTTCAAGTCTTTTTATAACTTGGAGTAGAGGTGGTGTTTTCCTCTGAGGATGCAATGACGACGAATTTTTTAATATAGATTTGTAGGGAACTAGTACTAAAGTCTTTATCTAAGATTCAAAATTCATTTTTAAACTATTCCTAGGTCACAATATGAAAATTCAAAAAATATGGAAATAGAGACAATACATGAAAGTAAAAAGTTTCAAGTATTTTGGTTAAGATGAATGTAAGCACATTTTTGGAATAAAGATAGATATGAAAATTCAAAAAATAAGGAATAATAAATGATATGGTAATCAACATTAATGAGTTCATATTTTTTACCATTAGATCTACTTAAATCTAATGGTGTAAAAAGAATGTAACTCTAAAGAGTTACACCAGGTATAATTTGAACCCATTGGATTTAAGTAGATACAACAATCAAAAAAGACACTCATGAATATTAATATTCTGATTAGGATCTCATTAATTAACTCTTATTTATTGCATTCCATACCTATCTCTAAACTTAAAAAAACACAAAAAAGTATACATCTCTCTCTAATTTTTTTTCCCACCGTTTCTCAAAAAAAAAAAAAAAATCCTCCACTACACGCCTCTCTACCTCTCTATCTCTTTCTCCTCCACTACTCTTTCACCTCCATGGCCAGGTCGCTAGCAAAAAAAAAAAAAAAAAAAACTAAGGCACTAGTTGCACAACTAGTTAGTCTCCCACTTTTTTTCCCTTGTTATAATTTTTTAGAGAGAACTATTTTATTGTATTCAACTATAATGTAGTCCAGGCGTTGAAAATTTTGGTGGCTGTTGTGGTTCTTTTTATATGCAATAGTAGTCTTTTAGTTCTTTTTATATGTAATAGTTAATATAATGTATCAAAACAACTGCTGCATGTGTAGATATAACCTCTGTTTTTCTATTGGGTCTATTAGTTGTTCCAAATTTTATTGTCTCACATGTAGTTAAGGAACATATGTTTTGTAGCTGCATGTTTACACATTGATGAGAGGGAACTTTGATATTATATTCGGTCTATTAGTTGTAGCTACAGGTATTGGCTACTAAATCAAATAATACTTGGCTCAAAGTAACTATTTCTTTAGATATGGAATTATTCAAATTTTTATTTATGTAAATATATTGGTTGTTATATTTACATATTTTATATTTGTGTTCATTGTTTATATTGGTTGTTATAGTTACTAAATAGCAAATGGAGTGTAAAGAGTTATATGATGCCCTAAACAATCCAGAGCTATTAGAGCAAAAGTTACCATTTGAAGATTTTGGTGATTGTGAGTTAAAATCCAAGCCATATGTTGGAATACAATTTGACTCCCTTGATGTGTTGAAACTTTTTACAAAGAATTTGTAACAAAAAAAAAAAAACAAGGTTTTGGAATCCGTGTACTTACCAGTAAAAGACCACCTAGAAGTAATAATATAACAAGTTATATTTGTTGGGGAATTTAGACCCCAGTTGATAGAATTAACAAGTTTTAAATCCAAGTTGTTAGTTAGATTTATTATGAATAAAACTTGTTAAAACAACAAACGTCAATATCATGTCAAAATCATGTAGTGGAAAAGTAAATAAGACAAGATATGATGACCCAGGAAAACCAATGAAACAAACTAGTTTCACAATAAAAAACCTAGGAGAAATCCTTCCCGAAAAGCAATTCACTATAGTAAAAAGAAGTTTCAAATGTAATACAAAACCTTTGTCCCAAACTCTACAATCCCCGTATATAAACTCACAATAGAAACATTCTACTGCGTCAGAACCTCTGAACTCATCAATATATGAACGCCACCCTTTCATGCACGAATCCCAGTATGTGACTAACCAATTGTGCGGATCCCAGTATGCGACTTTAATCACCAACTAGAGAAGATTGTTAACTGCAAAGTTCTTCACTTCATCAACAATAAAGATCAAGAAATACTTGGTTACAAAACCCTAAGGCGCAAAAACGCAGTAGCTTCCTTCAAAGAGAGTAAGGCATTGGTCACCTTTTGCATATGTTCTCCTTGTATTCTCTTATGTGACGGCCTCTAAAATAAGCTTTATATAGGTCTAGGGTTGTGAGAAAAGAAACCATACACATACATGTCAACATGGGCCGAAAATCAAATTTGAAAATCTAAATTCCCGTAACCTTAATCGATCGAGAGGTGTCAAGCTTTAAACTTTGACAGATACAGCTATTGAGAAGTTATCGAAGAGGCAGGAGATTTCTCAATCAATCCTCCAGCTATCGAGAGGTGTCGAGATTTCGATAACAATCAACTAAAGAGCTCAATAGATAGCCTAGCTGTCGAGAGGCTATCGAGCTATCTGTCCGCAGGTGTCGAGCTATCTGTCCAGCTTTATTAAACAATTTTTCTTCACTTGTTTCTTGGTCCAATCTTCATGGTTTTAATACTAGACTTGAACAACATGTTTCTTGAAGTATTAAACACATCCTAGATCTACCCAATTACAAGTAAAGTGCGTTTTGTCAAAGGATTAGCCAACTACATAAAATATTAACATATGTTCCTAACAAGTGAATCACATATGTCCTAACAGTATTTATGTATGTTATAGTGAAGGGCAATGCAAAAGAAAAAAGATACTTGATAATGGAGAAAACAGAGATGATGAATAAAAGGCCCAGAGAAGTTGCTCAAGTCTTAGAACTGGTTGCAAAGCAATGCTTAGGGTTGTGAAGAATAAGAAGTTGCAGAAATGGGTTGTGAAGGGATTTGACAACCACAATCATGGTATAATTAGTCCAAAAAGTGTGTCATGCCTCCGATGCCACCAAAAAAAAAAATGTCTATTACTGCCAAAAGTCTTGTTGAAAAATTTGGTGAAGAAGGTCTTCCAACAGGAAATGTTGTCCTGACATTCAAGGTAGGTGACCAAACATTTACAAGTTAAGATTGCTGGAATCACTTGAGAGATGTTAGAGGAAAAAATCTAAATGTTGGAGATGCCTCAGCTGTCCTTAATTATTGCCAAAAACAACAAATTGAAAACTCCAATTTCTTTTATGCAATTCAATGTGATGATGTTGGCCGTATAGTTAATTTTTTTTTTTGGTGGATGCACGATCAAGAATGGCTTATCAATACTTTGGGGATGTAGTGACATTTAACACGACTTATAAACCAAACAAGTATGATATGCCATTTGCTCCTTTTACAAGGTTAAACCATCATTTTTAATCAATTTTATTTGATTATCCATTGTTGCAAGATGAGACAGAACAAACTTTTATGTGGTTGTTTGAAACTTGGCTTCAAGCAATGTGGGGGAAGGAACCGCTATTTATTATTATAGATCAAGATTTAGCCATGGTTGTAGCTATTGCAAAGGTATTCCCAAGAACTCATCATCATCTTTGCCTTTGGCATATTAAGAAGAAATATCCAGAGAAACTTTCCCATATATATCATAAGAAGTCAATATTCAAACATGAGTTGAAGAGATGCATATGTGAGTCACCTAGTGTGGAAAATTTTGAGGATGCTTGGAAGAGCCTAATATTAACTTATGGCTTAGATAGAAATGAATGGCTTCAAGGATTATATTATATTCGAGAGTCATGGATACCGATGTACAATAGAAATACTTTCTTTGCAGGAATGAACACTACCCAGAGAAGTGAAAGCATCAATGCATTTTTTGACTCAACTCAAGAACTAAATTACAAGATTTTGTGGTCAAATTTGCAAAAGTAGTGGACAGCCATTATAAGAAAGAAAGAAATGAAGATTTTGATTCAAGACATAAAAGTCCTTTGGTAATTGGCTCAAAAATAGAGCATCAAGCTGCTTCTATATACATGAGAACCATATTTAGCAAGTTCCAAAAAGATTTGGTGAGTAGTAATCATTTTACAAAGGAAAAGGTTGAGAAAAATGGAACTTTTATAAGTACAAAGTAACAAGTTCCTTTGATCCAGATGATGCATTTATTGTGAAGTTGAACTTAGAATCAAAGTTTGTGAATGTGATTGCCAACTTTTTGAGTTTATGGGACTTGTTTGTAAGCACATGTTATTAATCGTTCAAGTTAAAAATATCTTTGAGATTCCTAGCCACTACATTCTACAACGCTGGACAAAAGAAGCAAATAAAGAAATCAAAAGTGTAGAATATAGACCAAGCTGTGAGGATGAGCATCATATGTCAAGAGCCTTACGAAGCATCCATGTTTGTCATCATGTAAGTCAATTGTCTTACCTTGTTGAAAAATTTGAAGATATATATGAAATGATTATCTCTGACTTAGACTAGACCCTTAAGAAAGCTTTTGGAATGGAAAATCAACTGCTTTAAGGCAATGAAAATGATGAAATGAATATGCATCACAAGAGTGGTGAATCAGCTGCCATTGTTAAAGTACAAGACTGCTCTCCCAATGTTCCTTTGAATATAAAAGATCCACATGTATCACAAACCAAAGGTCGAAAGAAAAGTACCGAGAAACATGGTCATGGTGGGAGAATTAAAGGTGGGCTTGAAATACCAACTTTGTGGGGGTTATGGTGATAATCATTGTACTTGTAAACAATATAATGGTGAAGGAAGTGATTACCAAGATGAAAAAAACATGACAGCGTTTGATGCCAATAATATTGATGACTTAGCATAAAATTTCATTTCATTTTTCTAGTCTTTTTTTTTTTTTTATTGCAATAATATATATTTTTTGTTTCAAATTTACTTATACATTTTTTTTTCTACTTTAAGTACAAGTGGCTGAAGAGAATCACAAAATGAGCTTCGCTTGGTGGAATTGAGATACATAGAGTCCAAGGAGCTTAAAATATAAGTGTTTAAGGACCTATGTTGTTAATCATGACAAAACAATACATTTTGGTTTTTTTATTTTTATTTTTTTGTTTTTTTTTTTTTTAAGGACCTATGTTGGAATACTATTTGGAATTTTCTAGCTAAGAACCTTAGCTATTAGTCTTTGATCCATGCATGACAACATATATATATATATGGAGGGTAGTAGCAATGCAGCTATAGTTTTGGTTACAACTACTCATTTACTTTTGCTTTAATTTAATGTGATTAACGGTGTGTTTATGGCACTTTTTTCAAATTTTTAAGCAATTCTATACTCTTTGTTTAGTCCTATATTCATTTTTTATAGAGGAAATCTTTTTGTGTTAAGCAAGAAATGTAGACCTCTTTACTTGGCTATTACTTTGGATTTAAGTAGTATCATTTTACACTATGGTTTTACGATATGTTTCATAATTCATTTCTATTCCCTATAATACTAGGGAGCATGGAAACTACATGGTAGTATAAAGAAAAGAAGAAAATTTACTTAGTATGTGTGTGTGTATATCGAGGAAATAATAGGTAATGTGCTTCTGTTGCAGTAGCATCAAGATTCAAGACCGCACCTATAAAAATAATAATAATAATAATCAAGATCCCAAACAAAGTGAAAAAAAGAGTTTCGAAGTTTTATAGCATTCACATCAATTCATGTATAATAAAAAAATGTATAAAATTTACAAAATTTTACTTAAAAATGATCAACATCAGTCTATGTATAATTGTGAAAATTTATCAGTTTACTACAATAACTGTGTAAATTTAAACTAATACTATTCATTTTGCATTTAGCTATTTATTGTTTTGTTTACGTATCTGAAATTTTCTGACAAATTTTTTGTAAGTCATTTGTTAGGTTCTAAGACTTTAGTATCTAAATGTATTAGAACTTCAATGTGTAATGTTGGCAAAACATGATCAGAACTTAGAGTCTAGATTTAGGTTGCTCAAAGTGTGTTTATTTATAAAGTTGGAATCGAGTGTACTGCAAGATTTATTGGACTAAATCTGCAAGGCTCGATTGATTAAACCTCGTGCAGATTATTTTTTTTTTTTGCAAAATTTCCAACTCAGCTTAAGCCCATATAACGTGTAGTTTTTTATGTTTTGCTTCAATTATAAAAGGAAAAACCCTAGCCACATTTTAGAGGTTGTTGATATGCTATGTGTGTGAATCTCTTATGAGATCTAGAGGTGTTTACCTTCATACACACTTAGGGTTATCAAGATCAAGATTGATGCCAAGAACTTGGTGATCTCTTCAGTTGCTATTTCAAGAGCTTAAAGAAAAACACAAGTGGAAGTACTTGTGGTTGCTGTAGATCAAGAAAAGAAGTAGTTCATGGACTCGAAATTGTCACATGGTTAGGGTAGTTAGTTTTCTACCCAATGTAGCAATAGGATGTTAATGGTCTAAGTCTTATTGTAAAACTTCAATTCTTTCATAGTAGATCTGTTTTACCTTGAGGATAGTTAGGATAAATCCTCTCTAGGTTTTTTGCAAGTTTGGTTTTCCTGGGTTATCATATCGTGTTTTCTTTATATTTTCACACTGCTTTACATGATATGATTTGATTTTGTTAACCTAGATCTGAATAATTTATCTAAGTAATCACTTGGCTAAATAACTAGGTTAAACAACTTGTGTTTTAGGGGGTCTAAAAACGTACATCATTTCACGTTCAAGTAATGACTTCTTCATCAAATTGTAACACAAATTGAAGTCATACAAGAGCAAATTATGCAATGGTGTAGTTTCTTAATCAATCTAAGATTTTATAAAATTATTTTAGTCTACCTCACAAATAGTTAGGTTCCCGTGCATTGCACGGTTTATATGTTTTTGTAGTATCTAAAATTGTCTGACAAATTTTTTGTAAGTCATTGCACATTCAAGCAATGGATTCTTCATCAAATTGTAACACAAATTGAAGTCATACAAGAGCAAATCATGCAATGGTGTAGTTTCTTAATCAATTTAAAATTTTATAAAATTATTTTAGTCTACCTCACAAATAGGTAGGTTCCCGTGCATAACATGGGTTTGCGACTAGTTATATTAAATATCATGACTCTCTTAAAACCAACAAAAAACAAAAACAAAAACAAAACAGTTCTCTCTTAATCAAAACTCTTTAATGAATTAACATAAATGTCAAGCTTATATGTTTAAGCTTAGAGTATGAAAATACTTTGATTATATCATCTTTTGTCATTTTCACAAATCTAAAAGGCATCTTATCAATGTAACAACTTAAAGGCACGTTATTATTGTAGTTGTCAAACACTCTAAATGTTTATAGAGCTATTTTAATATAAAACTCTTTACTACAATAAGGATTCCAACTGTAAAGATATTTTGGATATCTTGTGGTCACCTACTAATTAAGGACTTGCAAGAAGAAAACAACCTACTACTCATTGAGCCAAAGACCAACTAGTGGAGTAACTGGAGTTGGTTGAAGGTACGTTGAAGCAAATGAATTCTAAATAGAAACCTCAAGAGAAAATTATAGAGTAGAGCATCCATATTGATAGAGCCATAAATTTAGCGATATAACTCCATAAAAAGCTACTTTATCTATTTTACCTTTTCACTTTACAATACACCTAACATCAATAGATCTATATTTTTAGCTATTTGATTAAAATAATATAAAAAATTCATTAAAAAAATAAAAATAAAAATATCCACTATAAAAACTTTTCAACCAACCACAACCACCTCCACCAACACTCCACTGGCAACAACCTCAACCACAGCCCACAGCAAGAGAAAAAAAACCACCACCCAACACAGCCACAACCACCAAAACCATGGCAACTAAATCCCTATTTGAGCAAAGATCAACCAAAAATTAACCAAACACACTCAAAAAACCCAATCATCCAAATTTCAATTTGAGCAAAGAGAGAAAAGAGATGGGTCTGGGTAGATGGGGCTTTGCAAAATGGGTCTAGGGAGTGGTCTCGGTGAGATGGGTCTAGGGAGATGGGGTCTCGACGGCATGGGTCTGGGGAGATGGGTCTGTGGGTTGATGAGATGGATCGATAAGATGGTTGCGGTTGGGCACCGAGTTGGCGAGCAGCAAATCGGTAAAGATGGAGGGAGGAAGAAGAAGAGATAAGAGGGAGTTTGAGTAGAGAGAGAGAAAGGGCAACGGGAAATGAGAAGAAAGAAAGAGAAAAAGAGATTTTTTTTTTAATTAAAAAACAATGTGAACACAATAATTTAAAATATATATATATATATATTTTACATATGAGCTAAAATGTAAAGCTAAAAGTAGTTGTGCACTGTAGCTGTGGAGCCAAAAAATATGGTTTTGGCTCCACCAATGTAGCCACATTTTGGCATTTGGTGGTGTTAAAAATAGCAATATAGTTTTTTAGCACCACCAATACTAGTGCTCTAACAGAGTATCAATATATATATATATATATATATATAGTGTTTTGTTGGTGGGAGTGGGGCAACATTGCTCCAAGAAGTTGGGAAGAAATTCAGCTAACAACACACTATCCCCTTTGTCAATTGAGAAAATATGATATTAGGGTTTTTTTCTCCAAAGCGCATTAGAACAAAATGTATTTTTTGGAGACAAAAAGTTTTGTCACTAAATGTCCTATTTTCGTTGCTTATGACTTTTAGTGACAAAACTAGTTTCGTCATGTATACCATATCACCAAAAGTCTTAGTGAATGAAAATTTTAGTCACCCAAAGGTCCAAGTATTTATAAAAAAAAAAAAAATAAATAAATAAATAAAACACTGTTGGTGACAAAACCATTTCGTCACCTAATGTTTTCCTCACTAAATACATTATTTGGCAATGAAATAGTTTCGTCGCCAAATGTTTTTTTTTTTTTTATTAAATCATATTTGGTGACAAACTATTTCGTTGCTAAAACCAATTTTTCATCTATATTTTTAATTCTCCCATATTTGGTGAAAAAATATTTCATTGACAAAATGAATTTATTTTATTTTATTTTATTGATTTTGCCATGTTAGGCAATGAATATTTTTGTCACCTAAACCAAAAATTTTTATTATTTAATTTTGCCATATTAGGTGACACATTATTTCGTCACCAAATGTTATTATTCCATCATATCCAACCTATTAGTAATGAAAAATTTCGTTGCCAAAGATTTATTATTTTTACTCTAATTTTCTATTTTCATTTATTTCCTTTAATATTAACCTATCATTACATTATTAGAACATCACATTTGAACAACACATTTATAAACTAACAATCCATACAATTCAAAAGTAAATTAAACAAGCATTAGATTCAATCATTCATACAAATACAAGTTGTTTGCAATACATACAATAACACAAGATATTTTATAACAATACAAAAGCTTTAATGTCCAAAAGAAGATGTCTTCAAATGTCTTCAAGTAGTGCCAAAAGAAAATGTCCGAAAAGCCACCAATAAGATATTTGTATAAATATAAAAACAAAACTACATTAAAATAGTAAAGAAAAAACATTAAATATGTTATAAGAAACATTTCTAACAATGCATTAAAACTAGTCACACCAATGAATTAAAGTCACAACACCTAAACAATTAGTTGTAGAAAGCAAAGATATATTTTCAAGTGTAATGTAATACAAATATTTTCTAACAATGCATTTAAAGTAGTCAAACCATGTAATGCACAAAAAATACTAACCAATAAGTCTTTTAGCTCGAAGACAAGCTACTTCCATAGTTAAAAGTGTTATCATAACCCTTTCTCCTCAAAAAGTTTAAGATATTGTCGGACCGTGTGCCTTACCGATCCATCCAACGACCAATTGGTGAAGGATGAGGGGGCACAAATCTTTTATAGCATTCGATCGCAGACCAAGCCCATTGGTATTGGAGCGAATTGTGAAAATCCCTCCCTCACAATGCGACTCCAACGACTTAAACCTATGATCGGGCTCTGATACCAATTGAAAGTTCAAACAGTGTTGAAAACACTATGAACGTTTAGACCTCCAAACAATAAATTACCAATTCAAGTTTTATATCAAACAATGTATGTGCAGAAAATGATAACAAGCTTATAACATAATTGATAAACAATCTAAATCAATTAAAATCACATCAACAACAAAAATTAAATGGTAAAGATTAAGAGAAGAGAGATGCAAACACAAAGACAACACGACGATATGTTATCGAAGAGGAAAATGAAGCCCTCGGTGTAAAACCTTTCCGCCGCCCTCCAAGCTGTCAATAATCTACTAGAAAATGTAGTTAGGATACTGAACAGAAATAGACTCTCCAAGCCTAATCTACCCAGGTACCTAAGCCCTCCAAGCTTCTTACTCCAAGAAGGTTGCATCAAATCTTTTTCTTCTCTAGCTTACCGGATTCTGCTATAAATCATAGCATCAACCAATAACCATTGATCCCTTCCAAACTGCTTCCCTTAGCACCAAAAAACCTTCTCACATACGTGGGTATGGTGAGAAAAGGATTTGGCCAAAAACCTCTCAAGGATATATCAATGGAGAGGAAGAGAGTAGAGAAATTTGAAGAGTCTTTTAGGTGAAGAGTGTGGATGAATCAATCTTGTTTTTCTCTAGAGTTTCTCTCTCAAAATTCTCTCTGGAAGCTCTCTACATTTCATGGGTTTAAGGGGTATTTATACTAGGGTGAGATACGAATGCGAAGAGTTAGGTTTTTCAAAACAAAGCTAATTGGCTGCTTGACCTCGTGACTTGGCTGAGTCGCGAGTTCAAGCCACGAGCTAACAGAACGGCTAGGCTGGACTTTTTGTCCTGTAGTGCTCCAACTGGTGCGACTGTTCATCTTCTCGTACGTTTCACTTGTGTGCTGAATTTGGCGACTTGCCAGTTGCGAGTCACCTACGAGTCCCAGCTGCGAAACCTTGCATTCTTGCACTTTCTTGAGCATTTCTTCACACTCTCTCACTCACTACTCTTACATGAATCCCACCTAAACACAGGGTTTCTAAGTGCTGAAATACAAGCAAATTGGCACAGAATAAAGCCAACAAGATAGTTGATTAAACTCAACCTTACAATCTCCCCCTTTGGCTATTCCGTGACAAAACCTTACAACAAACTCTAGACTTAATGCGTGAGTTGGAAACAGTTGAAAAACTCACTCACACCTAACTCTAGAATCTATGAAGCTCTTGAACTATAAGACCAAAAGATCTCCTGAAACACAATAACACAATAAGTTCATTGTAGGTAGAAAACTTGTAATGCATACAGAGCAAGCACAATGCGATCAAGCAAAAATGGGATAAAACAATAAATCATGGCTTGACCAAAACAGCAATCACTATATACTAGTGATCACAATGCTCATTCACTCAAGGAATAAACATCCGGACATGCAAGCTAATAAGCTTATTTGCAAAGTATCATTTGCATGTCCAACACCCAACCAATGCACAAAACATGTGTGCATCTAGGAACATGATCCTACAAGAGCACAATAGTGGTGTACTGAAAGAGAAATGCATGACATTTACCATCAAGTACAAAAGCTACATAGCATGGGTACAAAAGCAACAGGTACAAACCAAAGTAAATAAACACTAAATAAACATCATTAAATAATATGAGTGTACCAGATAAACATAATTTTTCCAAAAGATAAATTATAAACATATCCACATAGGAGTATATAAACAAAAACAAGCAAATAACTATAAACATGTGTGTGAGTGTATATCAACACAACTCCCCCTTTCAATATGCACACTCCTTCTCATTCTTATGCTGCTGTCCCTCTAGCTATATGCTGCTCTCCCCCTTTTTGGCATGAATAGCTAAAGGCTTTCATCCAGCTTCTGTTGAATAGCATCCAGTTGTGTCTCAATAGTTGTGAGACACACTTAAGTTTGATTGTGAAAGGAGTGAAGAAGCTGTTCTAAATCGGATATCCGATGAAACACATTTGCAATCAAGTGGCTTTGTTTGGCCATTTGAAATCCAGGGGAAACAGATGAAGTGCCAGTTGATTGGGCAGGTGCAAGTGGAGCATGAACAGTTGGAGTTTCATAGGTGGCTGGCTCACTCTTAGGTGTTCTAGAAGAATGACTTTTGCTTACTTGAAGAGTCATTATAGATATTGGTCTAGAACACGGTATAATCTTTCCATCAGTCGGAGAACGAACACCTTCACAAAGTGAAATCTTCATGATGAGACTGCAAAAAGGAAGGCAAGTTTGGGCTGCTGATCAAGCTATTGCTTTCCCAATGATCTGAAATATGTGAACACAGATATCAATCGATACACCGGTAATGAGATCACAGAGAAATTGTGCTCTTCCAAGATTGATGAAGGCAATGTTAGACAATGGGTATAGGTTGGAGAATATGATCAACTTCAAAGTCGTCAGTTCAGGTGAAAACTGTCCAATGCCTATAGAGGTTCCCTTACTGACAACTTCGTGATCAGTTCCAAGAACTTGAAGAATGTCTTGAGCCTTGAGTACTCTGTCATCATATGGAGTGGTGTCCACACATGCTAGTCTTGTGATGCAAAGAACCTTTGCAATGTATTCTGAATTGATGAAGAATTTCGTTCCTCTTACCCAACATTTCAACTCTACTCTAGTGTATCTGGCATTGGAGTAGAATTCCTTAACCAATTCCTCAATTGGATCTTCGAAATTCCTAAACATATCAGCCCAATCTCTTGATTCAAAGATCTTAGGGATAAATGTTGTCCCCAAAGTATCAAATTTGACTATTCGTTCCACAATGGGAGAAGCCTTTTCAAAAATGTCTGTGTAGGTCTTTAAGTCAAGAGGTGTCCTAAATCTCTCAGTGGTAGAGTCTTTAGAAGACTGAGATGAAAGTCAAGTCCTTTTAGCAATCGAGGTTGATGTTTATCGGTTACAATGTTTTTGCCTTTAGAGGAACGATGAATCATCTAAAAGAGAACAGACACACAGCAAAGAACCAAATGCAATACCACAAAGTACAAACATCAGCTTGATTAGATTCAAATATAAGACTGTGAAACAGAGAGATTTCACTCAATCACAAAAAAAAAAAAAAAAAAAAAAAAAAAAAAAAAAAAAAAAAAAAAAAAAAAAAAATCTCTCTAATTTCTCTTCCAAACACCTCCCAACACATCCAAACACATCAAAACACCCTCAAACACCTTAGATTCTCATCTTTTCTCTTCAATCTTCAAGGTAGTGTTTTTGCATCTAATCTTCCTCTCTTTGGCTCCATGCATTGGATGTGAGGTTTAGGGCTATGGATATAGGTTTTTAGCTACAATCCATACCCCTTTCTCTTTATAAGCTTTTCTTAGCTTTATTTTGCTTAATAATATGTTTTATAGCTTTCCTAGCATGTCTACTTGATTTTTGCCATGATTTATCACTTTGATGTTGTTGTCTTAGCCTTCTTTGGCTAGGATATGTCTAAATTTAATGTTTGTGCTTAAATCCACATGATTTTAGGCTCTTTGCCATGTTTATGCTCATATCTGCATGCATATGTGCTTAGATCTGTGCATTTATGTGCTCCGTGCCATGCTTGTGTGCTTAGATCTATGTTGGTTGCTATACCATGTGCTACTTTAGCCCTTTTTTATCCCTTAATATCTCTCTTTCTTGCTTTTTAGCCCTTCTGGTAAGGTGTAGATCTAAATCCTGTGGTCTAGGCTTACATCCATGTACCTAGGCCTATATTAAAGGTTTAGATTATATCCTTTGCAGGTCTATGTTTGCTTGCTTGCTTCTATGCTTTATCTCCATGTTAGCCTCTCTAAATCTAGGTTTTGCCATGCTTTGTGCCTTCCGTGGGCTTGTGCTTATGTGGTTACATCCGTCCCTCCTAGGTTTTGTTTGGATGTAACCACTTGTGAGATACACTCTTGTGGTGTCAGTGTGCTTGATATTATAGACACCACATTTAATACCCCTTATAACTCAGGTGCTCGTTCCCCAATGATGCTTGAATTCTAACACTCAAGGCCAATTTAGAGCTCAATCAGATATTAAACTGACTTGAGGAGTGTTAAAATGGAAAGTATAACCTTTTAAATGAGCAAAAATCTATTTTTTGAAATAAAATGACCAAAGTGGCCCTCAACCTGCATATATGAGTCGCGATCTGCGAACGCGAGCCAAAGCAGGCGTACGCAAGCACATTCCTGCGTACGCAACTAAAGTTTCAAAAGCATAAGAAATGCAAGTTTTCTGCAATAATGACTGAGGTTTGGAACGAATCTCATATTGTCTAGGAACCATTCTAAACCCCATTTTTTCCACTATATAAAGCCTTACATAGTATATTTCAAAACACACATAAATCCTATGGGAAAAACCTAAGATTCACTAAAAAGTAGTGAATCAAAAGAGAGTTTTTCATAAAACACCCTTAAGTTATTTTTATTTTATCGGGACCTTTTCTGGCCCCAATCCTTTAAGTTTAAGATTGCTAATCACTATTTTATTGAATTGAGATAGATTTGACTGAGGGGAATGGTAAAAATTCAAGCCTAGGAGCTTTTGCTTTAAGGTATCCTTTTAAACTTTTCCTTTTCTTTTCTACCTTTAATCTTTATTTTAATTTGTTTCCATTGTTTAGTTTATGTTTACACATGTTTGCTTAGGTTAGTTCTAGGTTTTCTTTATGTCTTTAAGCATATAGGCTACTGGATTTTACGTTTTATGTTTTGTTTGGCTTCTGCTCTATCTTTGTGTAAATTAGGTTTTCTAGGTAGGATCTGCGTACGCATGATCTAGCCTACGCATGCAGACTGAACTCATGCATACACAGACCTGTTCTAGCATGCGTGATGCCGTTACCCAAAAACCCTAATTTTTGTTTGCTTTGTTTCTGCACTCACGTGTTTTCTGTGTAGCCTCCTTTTCATATGTTTCAAACCCCATAACTGTTTGATTACCTTTTAACATGTTTGTTTGGTATCACATGTGTAAATTAGGGTTTCGATTAAGGTTTCTTAGTGTTAATGCCATTCATTCACATGTTCATGCATTGATACCATAGGTATTGTGCTGCTGAGAGGTAAGTAAAGGATAAGCCATGCATTAGCAATGTTCATGCATTGCATTAGGGTTTCACCTTAATGATATGATAGAACATGCTAAGATGTATAATTAGGGTTTTTTTAACATGTTTTGCTTGCTACCTTGTTATAGATGCATGATAGGTTTTCACATGTTAGATGAATGCTAGGGTTTTCTTTTGTGCCTTGGCTCCCTTTTGTTTTAAATTGATAAGTATGTGTGTTTTGGGATGAAGGATACCATGATTGTATGGATAGATGTATGTTAGTGTGTGTATATGTGTTTTGGGATGAAAGATACCATGATTATATGCATAGATGTATGTTAGTGTGTGTGTGTGTGAGAGTATAGATGCAAGTGTTAAGAATGCTTTTAATAAGGTTAAGGTACAAGACACGATGATGGGAGGCCAACCTTAGGGTTGGACGATCTTAGGTGCCTAACACCTTCCCAAGAGCGTACCTAAACTCCGAACCCAAACTCTAGTAGTAAGATCAAAGGTCCTTCCTCGAAAAGACCTTATATTCATGGTTCCTAGACCATATAACTAGGTGGCGACTCCATCCATTGTGTTCAAAGATATACACCCTTCTCCACTCCATGTGAT
Organism: Quercus suber; assembly: GCF_002906115.3. Classification (NCBI taxonomy): domain Eukaryota; kingdom Viridiplantae; phylum Streptophyta; class Magnoliopsida; order Fagales; family Fagaceae; genus Quercus; species Quercus suber. The sequence goes on from NW_027069545.1 coordinate 472,797, forward strand.
ATTGATATGCTTGCCTTGTGCCACCTATTTGGCTTTCTTTGCTTCTTTGCATGCTTGCTTACATGCTCATGCATAAGTCTATGTGTCGTCCACACTCCAATCCAATGGAACTACGAATACTCGATCCAAACCTACATTTGTCCTCCTAGTACACTCTTTTGTTTGATAACATGTTTGTTTGCCTTTCTTATGCTTCACATGTTTGTTTACCCCTATTTGGCATCTTTTGCTAGCTTGTCTTTTAGCATGCTTTCCTTCTATTTATTATTTTGTGCCTAGGAGGTCGTGCCCTCACTCTAAGCGTCCTCGCTCCATACCTTTGATGGGCCATACCCTTGGAACATTGGCAATGTCTGATTTACTTTCTTGCTCTGTGTGATAGCATTGTACATGATGTATGTATATCTATATCTACATGTATATGAATGATTATGCACTTTGTATGATGGACTCTCGTTGCTACGTGAGTGACCCTCTCTAGTCATGAGAGCTCCTGACCTTGTAGTGTGGGTATGTGCTCAAGACGATTGTTGAAGGTGCATATTCATACTATATTGTGTGCATAATCATCGCGGTGTGATTGTTTTGATCCATGTCACCAAGTGACATTGGTTTCCCCGTGTATACAACATGCATCAACGTGCTTGATGCTTTGAAAGGCTTTGACTTGTCACAATACAAGCATGTCAATACGTGCCATATACACAGACGTGAAACCTTGCTGGTCGCACCAAACGCAAACCTCTGCCAAATTTTCACTGTGAAAAGGGGCAACCCCATTGTTGTATTCTCATGTCAAAAGTTTGGTAAGGATAGCATTTGGTGTGCTATGACACATTTGAGGCGAAGCACTACTGGATTTCCACCACAAAAATAAGGCAAAATGCTATTGGATTTTCGTCGTGGAAATTTGACGACGACTTCGAACACACTAGGAAAGCATCGATCAAGACCACACCCATTCCAAAATCAAACCTCAAAGCCAACACATTTAAAGCCCTGAAAGCTAATGTCAATAGCTTGTTTTCAATTGCCAACATCTAAAAATTATGATTTTACCAAAACAAAAGACTGTCTTTGGACAAGCGTTGTGGGGTGCCTAACACCTTCCCCACACATAACCAGACTTCCGAACTAAAGAATCAAGATTTTTTACCCATCCACATTAGATTTAAAAAAACGATATTTTTCTTAGCCTAGGATTGGTAATAAAATCAAATTGAGTCAGATGACCAATCACACCTTAGAAAAAACGCAACGATTGGTGGCGACTTCACTTACCCTTGGTAATATCCTTAAAATTGACTCAAAATCTAGTCACACACCTGAGGTACAACATACACCTCCTCCTCCATATGCTAGTGTGCAAGTCGTTGCCGCGATGGGTGGTTGAGCAGCCGTGAGGCATTGACACCAGCCAATGAGTGTCTCAGCTTCAACTGCTAAAAAATTTGACCAGCCCTCAAAAGAGGAGCATGAAAAAAGAGTTTCAATGTCAAACAGTGCACTAGAACAGAAGAATGAAGCTGTTAGTGAGGAAGGTTATAGGAGCAACATCTGTAATACAAACTGCACTCGAGAGAATGACTTGGCTTCTCACTATAGTGGGAGGAAACACAAGGCTCAGATTCGATTACACAAGAAATTTGTTGGGATTGGACAGGTCTGACCAATGTTTTTGGTTCTTATCACACTCAAAGGAACCGTTGTGCTTGCTGTAGTAAATATGAATATGAAAATGTTTGGCTGAAAATTACTGTGTTTGTTTTACTCTTGAATTTTAGCTGATTGCATTCGCTGAAGTTGATAGACTTTTTGGTTTGGATAATGTTAATATTAGTATATTTAGAACCCGACACCAATACTAGATTGTGAAATCTAGTGCAATAGAATCTTGTTGTGAATTATCTAAAATGTCTACCCCCTTCATATAATGTACCTCGGTAATTTTTGTGATTGGGGCAGAGAGCACCCTTGTAGTTTCCTTCGAAATATGAATTTTGTAGGTATTGCTCCCTTTTCTTAAGAGTTTTGAGAGCATTGAAAAGAAAACAATAATCAGGGCGTTACTGACGGGAATGACAAATCCGTCTAACATGGACGACCCTATAAAGACGGACGAGTATACCTTCAGGCCTGACGGAGTAATTGTTCACACTAATAACGAAGACATCCAAGCCATTCAATGCAATCAATCAAGCCTAGGACGGTTACAAGACCCATTCCATGGACCATTGGAACGCATTGATGCCATATTAAACAGCGCCAAAACGTTTCGAAGAGGAACATTAAGACCTCCATAACTACTCCAACGGTCACAAGCCATGAAGGCATATATAAAGCTCCTACATCGCCAAGAATGAGGTAGAGACACATCGAAAGACTTATTTTTGCTATATCAATTTATTTTGTTCATTATCGTTTAGCACCATATATTAACTTAGACATCGGAGCTATTGTAGCAGGCACCACACCGGTGACCACTTGTCAAGGCCGAGGAATTCGTCCATCTGAGACTCTCGACTGACGAATTTATACTTCATCAGTTTGGCACCGTCTGTGGGGAACGACGTTTCCGCGTTCCGACTCGAGAAAGTAGTTCCCAATCAACTATTATTTTCAGATGGAAGCCAATCAAGATTCCACAGCCTTAGCCCAGCAGGTTCAAACTCTCACAGCTGCCGTCGAAGAGCTCACCAAGCAAAATCAGGAAATGAAACTACAACTCCAACAAGAGGAGAACCGATCCAAAAACAACATGGAGGTCGAGGGAAATAGCCACAGGAGAAGTGGTCATCCAAGGACTACTACTCCAGTAGACCAGAATTCAGATCTTCTCCAGGAAATGAGGAAAGAGATGGATGAATTGAAAAATGCCATCAGGGAGAAGACAGACCAGAGCGTGGGCAGATTGGTAAGGGCAACAGACTCGCCTTTCACAGTTGCGGTCTTGGGATGCCCAGTACCGTCGAAGTTCAGGCTGCCACAACTGGAACCGTTTGACGGGCTCAAGGACCCACAAGATCACCTCAACACCTTCAGAACAACTCTAGGGCTCCAGCAGCCCCCCGATGAGATAATGTGCCATTCCTTTCCTACTACCTTTAAAGGAGCTGCAAGGGAATGGTTCACCAAGCTGCCGACATCATCCATTGACAACTTTGACCAACTGAGTAATACCTTCTTACGGCACTTCATTGGGGGACAGCGTCCCAAGAGGCCAGCAGATTATTTGCTTACCATCAGGCAAGGAGAAAAAGAAACCCTGCAGTCGTACGTTAAGCGCTTCACTAGGGAGACTCTAGAGGTGGACGAAGCAGATGACAAGGTGCAGCTGACGACTTTCAAAGTAGGTCTAAAGTCCAGGGATCTCGTGGCTTCACTCGCAAAAAATCCTCCAAAGACGATGGCAGAAATGCTCATAAAAGCACAGAAGTACATGAATGCTGAAGACGTATTAGCAGCCATAAAGGATACAGAAAAGCCAGAAGACAGAGGAAGGAAGGAAGACGAACGTAGGGGACAGAAAAGGGAGCGCCCAGATCATCGAAATAACGACGGCATCAGAAGGAGAGACGATAAAAATCCAAGGACGGTAAAACTAACTCCTCTTGTTATGCCTGTTGACAAAATCTTAACGCAGATTAAGGATGAACACTACCTTAAATGGCCACGGCCATTGCATTCGTCTCCTAACGTCTGCGATAAGAATAAGTACTGCCGATTTCACAAGGATCATGGCCACTACAAAGAAGATTGTTGGGACTTAAAGGAACAGATAGAGGAGTTGATACGAAAGGGGAAATTGTAGAAGTTTGTAAAGAAGGGAGAGTACAAAAAATTTCAAGACGGAAATAAGAACCAGCAAGAGTCCTCGTCCAGAGGCGATACCTGTCAATTCCAACCTCCTCAGAACGTGATCGAGGAGATATAGACAATCACAGGGGGACCCACCACCGAGGGATCCTTCAAGTCCCTCAGAAAAGCCCATCAAAGGCAAGTGAACAGTGTCTACATGATACCTCTGTCCAAGCAGCGACGGACGGATCAAGATATGTATTTCAATGAAGCAGATGCCAGAGGAGTGAAGCAGCCTCACAATGATCCATTAGTCATAATGCTAACCATAGAAGGGTTCAACACCAAAAGGATCCTCGTAGACAACGGTAGCTCAGCAGATATCATCTACTTCCCAGCATTTAAGCAACTCAAGTTAAATCCAAAGAAACTGCGTCCATTTGACACCCCTCTCGTCAGTTTCAGTGGAGACAGAGTATATCCCAAGGGCATCGTAACATTGACAGTAATGGTGGGGGCCTACCCGAAGCAATTGACTCGCCAGATAGACTTCTTAGTGGTAGACTGCCCCTTGTCTTACAATGTGATTATTGGAAGATCCATGCTTAACAAATGGAAGGCAGCCACGTCCACTTACTGCCTGAAGGTGAAGTTCCCAACGGACAACGGGGTTGGAGAAGTAAAAGGCGATCAGGTCTTAGCTAGAGAATGCTTCCAAGCCGTCTTGGCCGCAAAAGAAAACCACACTTGGATGATTGAAGAGAAAGAAGAAGACAAAATAGAAGCCTTGGAAACAGTGAAGCTGGACGAAGAAGAGGACACCAAAACGACGAAAATAGGGACGACGCTAAGCCCCGAATGAGGACATGCCCGGCATATCCACAGAAGTAATCCAGCATAAGCTAGACGTGGATCTAGAGAAGAAACCCGTCAAGCAGAAGAGAAGGGTATTTGCTCCAGAACGAGATCAGGCTGTCACGGACGAGGTAAATAAACTGCTGAAGGCAGGATTCATCCGGGAGGTCTACTATCTTGATTGGCTCGCAAACGGCGTCCTCGTTAAAAAAGCGAATGGGAAGTGGAGAATGTGTGTGGACTTCACAGACTTGAATAAAGCGTGCCCGAAGGATAGTTTCCCTCTACCGAGGATTGACCAGCTTGTGGACTCTACTGCCGGGCATAAGTTGTTGACATTCATGGATGCCTTCTCGGGATACAACCAGATAAAAATGGCTGACGAAGATCAAGAGAGGACTACTTTCATCACAAGCCAAGGGCTGTATTGCTATAAGGTAATGCCCTTTGGGTTGAAAAATGCAGGTGCTACATATTAGAGATTGGTGAACAGAATGTTCAACAAGCAGATAGGTAGGAATATGGAAGTATAGGTGGATGACATGCTCGTCAAAAGCAAAGAAGAACTTGCCCATCTAGACGACCTCAAGAAGACATTTGCTACCCTCAAGCAATACCAAATGAAACTGAATCCTAGTAAGTGTGTTTTTGGTGTAACTTCAGGAAAATTCCTGGGATTCATGGTGTCCCAGAGAGGAATAAAGGCAAACCCGGAGAAGGTGCAAGCCATAATCAACATGGAATCACCCAAGACCGTCAAGGAAGTCCAGAAGCTTACTGGAAGGATTGCAGCCCTTAATAGGTTCGTCTCTAGGGCTACGGACAAATGCCTAACTAAGCTGGACGAGGCGAAGGGCACCTGGCCAGAAGAATTTCCCAGTGTCTTGTGGGCCTACAGAACAACAACAAGAACCCCGACTGGAGAAACCCCCTTCAGGCTTACCTACGGGACTGAAGCAGTGATCCCGGTCAAAGTAGGAGTAACCAGCACCAAGTGAGAAATGTTCAACGAGGAAGCCAATAATGATCGGCTACAATTTAACCTGGACTGTCTAGATGAAGTAAGAGACAAAGCTTGCAGTAGAGTGACGGAATATCAGAAAAAGATGACGGACTATTACAATAGAAGGGTGAAACTCAGACGACTCAACATTGGCGACCTCGTCCTGTGAAAAGTAACCTCGGCGACCAAAGATCCTACTCAAGGGAAGCTCAGCCCCACATGGGAAGGACCTTACCGAGTCGTCCATTACTCCAGGTAAGGTAGCTACCACCTAGAAACCCTGGACGGACAAAGACTCCCGAGACCATGGAACATTGAACAGTTGAAAAAATACCATCAATAGAAGTAACGTTTAAATGTATTCATTATTGAAATCAATAAAGATGTTATCCAGCTAATGTTTCTCTGTGAGCAGGTCTATTCAATCATAAGTCACAAGTAAAGCCAGAAATGACTAAGTAACAAGATTCCGCCTTGACGAATGTAAGTTACTGACGACTATAAAAAGGGTACAAGAAAAGCCAAAAATGGCTAAGTAATAAGATTCCGCCTTGACGGATGTAAGTTACTGACGACTAGAAAATCCCCAAAAAGGGATAAGTCACAAAAGCCAAAAATGGCTAAGTAACAAGATTCCGCCTTGACGAATGTAAGTTACTAACGACTAGAAAATCCCCAAAAAGGGATAAGTCACAAAAGCCAAAAATGGCTAAGTAACAAGATTCCGCCTTGACGGATGTAAGTTACTAACGACTAGAAAATCCCCAAAAAGGGATAAGTCACAAAAGCCAAAAATGACTAAGTAACAAAATTCCGCCTTGACGGATGTAAGTTATTGACGACTAAAAGATCCCCAAAATGGGTATAAGTCACAAAGAGCTAGAAAAGGCTAAGTACTGATGAATATAGAGTAACGCAGGGGTACCAGTGCGCAACATAGACAACCATGTCCCCAACATATCTCAAACTAAAGAGTACACGATCACAAATGCAAGTAAGTGCAGGGAAGTAAATTCAATTAAATTAAAGCCTAATTGGCGAACCACTACTTGTCTTTTTACAACTAGAAGCCCATAAACACTGGGCTAAAAATATTGTTTCCAGAATAGATAGAAAAATTGTACCAAAATTAGAATTACATAACTGCCCAAAACACAAAAGGGCATCCCAAAAAGAAATTTTTTTTTGCTAAGTACCAAACTCAGGCAGCACCATCATCAGCAGCGACGTCGTCAACATGAGTATCGTCAGCTGGAGCAACGTTAACAGGAGCATCAACAGGGGCTTCAGGCTCAGTAGCGGAAGATTGGATAGCCTCATCTACAGCCATCTCTTAATCCACCTCCTTCAGGTCCAGCCTCTCCATGTTCACTCCAGAAGGGTGCTTCAATAGGTATCTCCTCAGGAGCTCGAAACCTTTGAAGTACCAACTAACGAGCACGGTATTATACTCGTCGGTGGTCTAGAAGGCTTCAACAGACCTGGCGGCTATGGTCTTAAGGCTTTCTCGGGCTCCAATAAGCTACTTGTCCTTCTCCGAGACCAATTGGCGTTCAACCCTGAGGTCGTCGTTCAGCTTCTTTACCCGCTCCTTCAAGGCATGGCCTCACCCATGGAGGCAATAAGATCCTTCTTCAACGACGAGTTCTCCGCCTCCAAGACTTCCATCCTAGACGCCATGGAAGCCACCCTAGCCTCTTGAGTAAAATACTCAGAAGAAAGGTGCAAGCTCTCCCCTAGCACCTAAAAAGGGGATAAAATATGTAAAAAAAAAAATTTCGAGACAAAGTACCTGGACGAGCTTGTGAACATGACGAGCTGCAATCTTATTAAAAGGGACGCCAGATAAAGCCTTCAGGTCCGCAGTCGTCACTACCTTATGAGCCTTGTCTACAACCATCTTCTCGTCATTCCAAAGGGTAGACGAGCGAGAAACAGGTTTTTCCTTCTCCTTCTCAGATGAACGCGGCCTTTTGGAAACAGGAGTACCTCCTATTTCCTCCACGGACGTAGTTGGAGAGGCCGTCCTCGTCGTCTCACCCACGGAGACAAAGGGATGGACGGAGGGGGTCGACGTGGCAGCACCTCCCTTCCCAGTGACGCGCATGGTCTTCTTTCCCAAGTTTAACAAGGGCTCATCTTTCTTTGATCTCATCTTCGCAAAAAGATCTTTGTTGAATTTGGTCGTCATTTCTGCCAGAAAGGAATACTTGTTTAAAAAAAAAAAAAAAAATCTCTCCAGCAGGTTTAAGGAATACTTGTCAAAAAAAAAAAAAAAACGATTTTCCAACGAGTCTATCACTTACTCTTTTTTCCTTCGATTTCAATATTGCGCAAGACGAAGGAAGATGGATCCAGGCCAAGATTATAAAAAGCAAGAGCTCGCGGATCTACCAAGTCCTCCCAACTCTCAATTGCGTTGGCGTACTCAATTCCCTGCTCGACCCGAGCCTTATACTTGCTCCTAAGTTTAGGTCGTCTCTTCACTGCACTATTGAAATAACCAAGAGGTTAATGACGATAACAACTACAGCAGAGCTGGAACCAACAGAAAGAAATACTAACGCACCTAATGTCGAGGTTCCCCACCGACGAAGCAACCTTGGAATGTCACCCCATCCTGGCTGGAGGGGGTCTCAAAATCGTCCTCGGACACAAAGAAAAATCTCGATTTCTAGTACCTGAAGGACGAAGGTAGCCCTCTAACAATCCTGGTCCTCCTCTCTCAGGGTACCAACTCGTAGTATCTGTATTCTTTGGATTCTTTCAGACGATATAGGTGGATGAGCTCACCTACTTTGATCATATCTTCGTTAGCCACCAACCATATTTCCATACAGTTGACCACTATCCTCCATGAATTGGGCATCAGTTGCCCAGGAGCAATCCCAAAATGATCCAAAAGCTCCATCAAGAGAGGATGGACGGGGAACCTAAGGCCACAAGTGAAGGCGGCCTCGTAGAAGCACACCTCACCGGGAAAAAAGTGACAAGCCCTATCTTCGTCACTAGGTCGATGGACACGAACCCTCTCCGAAAATTGGAATCTATCCTTGAACCTACTCACCGTTTCGGCATCTAACCCACAGACCTCCTCAAGGGCATAAAAAGCCCTAACCACCCGAGGACTAGAGACGGCAGTATCCCTCTCCACGGGGTCATCGCTAGACGATAACCTCGTCTTAAGATTGCTAGATCTAACTTCAGACATCGTCCTTTTCTTCCTCTCTTGAGCCTCAAACCAATCAATTGACTACCGTATCAAAGGCAACAATTCTGCCAACACTATACTTAACCCACTACCCTAAAAAACAAAACTCTTAAGACCTGAAAAATCACCTAAAGAGCCCCCTAAGCGTGCGAAGAGAAAAGAGACCGAGGGGCAAGCAGTTCTAACCTCGGAGTTACTAACCATGAAAATCCCAGAAAAAAGCACAGGAAAAGAATAGTACGACTAAAAGAAATACTGAAAACAAATGGAAAGAGAAAAGAAAGGAAAAGAAGTAAATCAGAAACATTACCACAGCAAAGCAGCGAAGAAAAAAACGCAAGAAAAGAAGAATAACATACCTTGAGCAATGGCAGACCAAGCACTGCCAAACAGTACACCAATTTGAAGAAAAATAGCAGAAGAGGGCCAATAGAGGGGAGATAATGATTGAAGATTTTCGAAAAATGAAAAGAAAAAAGCAAGAAGATGAGGAGTTTAAAAACAGGGGCTCGGAAAACGGAAAGACCGGCGGGAAACCCAATAGTCCCACTACTTGGAGCATTAACTCCACCAGTCAACACGTGCCACGTATGCCATGACTTATGAAGCGCCGCCACTTCGCACTTAATACGGAATAGAATCTTAGAAGTCATTTACAACCTGTAAACCCTTCATATTCTATGATCGTCATCACATGACAACCACAGAATTGGGGGGAAACTGACGGGAATGACGAAGCTTGTCTCACATGGACGATCTCATCAAGACAGACAAATATACCAACAGGCATGATGGAGTAATTGTTCACACTACTGACGAGGACATCCAGGCTATTCAATGCAGTCAATTAAACCCAGGACGGTTACGAGATCAACTCTGAAGACCGTTGGAACACATTGATACCACGTTAAACAGCACCAAACGTTTCAAGAATGAGCATTAAGACCTCCATAACTACACCAACGGCTAGAAGCCATGAAAGCATATATAAAGCTCCTACATCACCAAGAACCAGGTAGACATACAACAAGAGATTTTATTTTTGCTTTATTTTACATTACTCATTCTTATCAAGCATCCTATATTGACTTTGGCATCGGAGTTGTTGTGACAGACACCACACCGGTAACCACTTAGAAGACCAGAGATAGCTTCCATCTAAGAATCTTGACTGACGAGGTTACGCTTCATCAATATATATATATTTAATAATCTCATTAAAAATAAAATTATAAAAAAATAACTATTATAATTATTAAAAGAAAAAAAAATCATTTTTCAAATATAAAAACGTATTTTATTAAGCTCTCCCATGCATTGCCCTAGTTGCTGACTAGTTACAAATGATTACCAATCTTAGTTTTGCCAATCAATTATAACTTGTCTACTATGATGTTATTTTTGGTATTGGGATATTAGGCATGTGCATTTTTTAAGGATGTCCACATTTAACACATGATGTGTATGTATAATATATATTGAGAGTGAAAGTGAAACAATCATAACATTATCCCTTTTACCCAAAGATTAAATCATCCAATTTTGAGATCACACACATGCTACCTAGGAACACATGCTATTCAGATTTGATTCTCTCCATTTAACTCAATTTAAGGGCCATGATTTACGGTGAAGGAAATCTAGGGTCTAAATTGTGCCAATTCATATAAAAACTCTAGGTCCATTCAAAATCTAGGGTCTATTAATGATTTTCATAATTATATATTTAATGTTTCCATTCCAAAACACAATCATGACAAATAACTATTAATAATCATCATAATTATTAAATTCATATTTAATATTTCATATATAAACACAATAACAATACATGTCTATTAATAGCTATAATAATTATATACAAATTAAAAGGAAAACACCATTTTTTAGATAAAGACATTATTTATTAAGTTTTCCTATGCGTTGCATGGGTTGTTGAGTAGTTACATATAATTACTAATCTTAGCTTTGCTAATCAGCTGTAGCTTGTCTATTGTGATGTTATTTTTGATATTATGGTCATCAGGTGTCTACATTTTTAAGTATGTTTGCATTTAACATATGATGTGTACTGTGTACATATAGAATATACCAGGATTGTGAAACAAATAAAACATTTTCCCTTTTACCCAAAAGATTAAATCAACCAGTTTTGATATCACGCTCTTTCTAAAGACACTTCCTAGTTGGATTTGGATTCTCTCCATTTTAAGGGCCATATAAAAGTTTTTTTTTTTATTGAGAATCAATTCATATAAAAGTTGATAAATCTAATTCCATTTAATATCTAGGGTCTATTAATGATTCTCATAATTATATATTTAATAGTTCCATTTAAAAATACAATCATAATATATAAAAATTTAAACTATCATAATTATTAAATTCATATTTAATATTAATAATGTGGGGCCGGTTATCTAAAAAGATGATGTGGAAATCGTAGAAAATGGGCTTGTGGCCCAACGGCCTAGTTCGAGGACATTCACTTATCCAAGGATGGTTAAAGAAAGATATTGTGGGAGTAGTATAAGAAAAAGGGATGGAAGTCATATATAGTGGCCCAAAACGCATCCGAGGATAAGATCCACCTCGGATACCATAGTCCGAGGTGGATGTAACTATCTTACTATTCAGGGTACTCCGCAAAGTTGTATTAGAACTGGAAAGTGAATATAGAACAAAGGAGGAACCGAGAGAGATAACAAATATCTTTTAAAGCTGCTACCTCCACATTAAATGCTTCCCAACTAACTCTCTAGCTGCATTAATGTGGAGGTGATACCTGAACAGTAATCAAACAGCCTTATGGCTACTGAGCGAAGGTTCCGGGAGGTGCTGGATGGGACAGAAAGGAATTTCCAGAATAGGACCTACACGTGTACGGTGAGAATGGGGTGAGGAACGTGGTATATAACCTGGAAATGGATGACATTAGAGGAGAAGGAGAGAAAAAAGAAGAAAAATGATAGAACCCAGAAAGATATCCCCTAAGACCTAGCCGAGGAGAGTTTTTATCATTTGATTAGTTTGAAGCGTCCTTTGCTGCACAATGACTATGGCCTTTTCTATCGAATGGAACTAGTTCTTTTACCCACTCTCTAAAAATTTATTGTTTGGGCTTGTTGGGTTAGAAACCCATCCCTATTCTAGGTCCGATCCAATTTGAGTCCCTACAAATAACTATCATAATCTTAAACAAAGTAAAAGAAAAACATCATTTTTTTAGATAAGAACATATTTTATTAGTAGTTACATATAATTACTAATGTTAGTTTTGCCAATCAGTTATAGCTTGTCTACTATATATAATGTTATTTTTGGTATTTCGGACATCGTGTCTAAATTTTTTTTAAGGATATCCACATTTAACACATAATTTGTATAAAATATATAAGAGTGTCAAGCATGGTTTTAAAAATAGGACTGGGGCAAAACTAGATTTGCCTCCGATTCTTGATTTAACCTGATTTTTGACTGTTTATTGGGGTTTCTTTTCAGACCGAACTAGTGGCCAGTTCCCGGTTCAATCGGTCAAACCTACGGATACAGTTTTTAAAACCATGGTTTTAAGTGTGAAACAATCAAAATATTTTCTCTTTTACCAAAAAGATTAAATCGCCCAATAATAAAATTATTAAATGAAAAGAAAAACCTTTCAAGACTTCAAATATTTGACGAGTGTCAAACAAGTAAATTTTTCTTCAACTAACAAATTTAGTATTTTATTTAGTAAGAATTTTAGGATCCGTTTGGCATTTTTGTTTAAAGAATAGTTTCAGTGTTTAAACACCACAACACGTATTTCTATAACACTTTTTAACCCACTTGTATTTTCACAACAACAACGTTACTAAAAATCTCTTACTAAACTACCCTTAAAAACTTAGAGAACCTTGCCCCCTAAAGGATCCAAATTTAGTGTTGTCGGAGCATCATCGTTGTAGTGATGTCGGTTCAGCAGTCGCGTGGGCAAAAGGAGCTATGGATCTTTGATGATGTAGACAGAGAAAGTAAGAACCCAAAGATAGAAACTGAAGAAACATTGAAAACTCGCATTAATTATGACTCAGTACTCTATTAAACCTGCGTTTGGATAGCAATTTTTCTTACTCAAAGTAAAGTTGCATTAACACAAAAGAAAAAAAGAAAAAAAAAAAAAAGGGCGTGAACAACTGATTGGGGGACAAAATTTACTGTGCATGAACAGTTCGTGCACTGTTCACGCACTGTTCATACACTGTTTATGTATTAAAAAATATTAAACATGGGTCCCACGATACTATTTACACATTTAAAAATTATTTTGCTACAGTGTTTTCAGCAACAATTAGTTTTCAGCAACTTTTAGTAACAATAAGTTGTATCCAAAATGACACTAAGTGTATTTTAAATGGCATAACTGATTTTAGGCCATAGATTGATTTTAAATCAATCTCAGCCCTTTATTGGACACTCTCCATTTCATAGTGTGATACGGAGAGGATCCGGATGTAACAAGGAATTTGAGGCGTAATTGACGATGGCTTGTGCGTATGATTTATTTGACTGCCAATTCATTATTAACGATGGCTGTGGACAAATCTCTTACCTCTTTTGGCTCTATAAATAAAGCCAATTCTCTTGCACAAAAAACTTATCCTTCTCATTTTCAATTCGGCTTACTTGCTTAGGCCCTAGAGAGAGAGTAATGGCTTCCCTCAGTTTAACAAAGAAACCCCATGCAGTTTGTGTCCCCTACCCAGCTCAAGGCCACATAAACCCCATGCTAAAGCTAGCAAAAATCCTTCACTACAGAGGCTTTCATATCACCTTTGTAAACACAGAGTACAACCATAAGCGCCTGTTAAAATCCAGAGGTCCCGACTTTCTCAATGCCCTTCACTCCTTTCAGTTCAGAACCATTCCTGATGGTCTTCCTGATCAGTCTGATATTGATGCCACCCAAGACGTACCATCCCTATGTGCCTCCACACAAAAAAATTGCTTAGCTCCTTTCAAAAACCTTCTTTTGAAACTGAATGATACCTCTTCATCCCATGTCCCTCCAGTCACTTGCATTGTTTCTGATGGTGTCATGAGCTTCACTCTAGACGCAGCAGCTGAACTGGGCATCCCTGATGTTCTTTTCTGGACAACCAGTGCATGTGGGTTCATGGGCTACGCTCAATATCGCCGTCTCATTGAGAAGGGTCTAACACCACTCAAAGGTATTAATCAAATTTAAAACGTCTTATATTAGTGAGACGCTCTGTTTATAAAACTGGGACCATAAGTCATCCCAAAAGGTCACCTAGGATCGATATTCAATATTGGACAACATGACCATCATCTTCATTTCATCCATTAAAATTATATGTTTTTAATCTATTTTTCTGTAAAATTTTAAATAGCATGAAAGTTTATACATTTTTAGATTTATAAAATTTAACACAAACCATGTAATTGATCTGTTTCTAGATATTGCAGTACCAATATATTTACTTGTATGAATTTTTATCGTAATTTTGATATTGATTATGCAATTTCTATGTGCAGATGAGAGTTATTTGACAAATGGGCATTTAGATACAATCATAGATTGGATTCCAGGCATGAAAGGCATCCGTTTGAGGGATCTTCCGAGCTTCATTGCAACCACGAACCTAGATGATGTTTTGCTAAATTTTCCAATGGTTGAAGCCGAGAGAGCTCAAAGAGCTTCTGCTGTTATCTTAAATACTTTTGATGCTTTAGAGCATGAAGTATTAGAAGGACTTTCAACCATGTATCCTTCTATTTGCTCCATTGGTCCCCTACATCTTCTCGTAAATCAGATCCCTCGTAACAATTATAAATTGATTGGATCAAACCTTTGGAAAGAAGAAGAAAGTTGTATCGAATGGCTAGACAAAAGAGAACCAAACTCTGTTGTTTACGTGAATTTTGGAAGCGTCACTATCATGACAAGCAATCAATTAATTGAGTTTGCTTGGGGACTAGCAAATAGCAAGCAAGCATTCTTGTGGATCATAAGGCCTGATCTTGTAAGAGGTGACTCGGCTATTCTTCCTCCTGAGTTTTTAGAGGAGACCAAAGAAAGGGGTCTCTTAGCAAATTGGTGTTCTCAAGAAGAAGTTCTAAGTCATCCATCTATTGGTGGGTTCTTAACTCATAGTGGATGGAATTCCACACTTGAAAGCGTGTGTGGAGGAGTGCCAATGATCTCTTGGCCTTTCTTTGCTGAGCAACAAACCAATTGTCGTTATACTTGCATTGAATGGGGCATAGGCATGGAGATAGAGAGTGATGCAAAGAGAGGTAAAATAGAGAGCCTTGTTAGAGAGCTGATTGTGGGAGAGAAGGGCCAAAAGTTGAAGAATAAAGCTACTGAGTGGAAGAAATTGGCAGAGGAGACCATTAGCCCTACTGGGTCATCTTTCGTGAATTTGGACAAAATAATTAATCAAGTGCTTCTAGCGTCGGCTACTAATTGAAGGGGGTGTTTACATTTGATATGCTTATCGAAGCTTGTTATTGTAAGACAGTATTGTGATCCCTGTTCTTTTCTTTTGTTTTTTGTTTTTTCCTTTGCTATGATCCAGTTCCTTCCGTATGTTTTGCAACTACTAGCCCATCTTGGGAGATTGTTCTTGACATCTTGTCCCTTCACTCTATTCTTTTATTGTTTTTTTTTTTTTTTTTTTGGGTGCAAATCTGTAGACTTATCGTTTTTTCTTTGTTTTAGTCAAGATATGATATCATTAATGACTTGTCTTTTTTTCTTTGTTTTAGTCAAGATATGATGTTCATGGATGACTCGTCTTTTTCAAGACGTGATGTTTGTGGAAGCAATACATGAACCGATTTTTAGAATTAGAAAAATTTCCTTGCTTTCTCTTTGTACCTTCCTACACTGGACCGTGAGGTGGAGTGCGAGTACGTTGACCTTCCTGAACCGGTTCAGGTCCCAGGTTGCACACCGATACGAATCGAGGACTTGCCAGACCAGGTCAGGAACCGGAAGATTGATGAATACAAGTGGGTCTTGTTCCACTTTAATCGAACCCCATTGGCAACAGGGATTTTCTTGAACTCATGGGAGGATTTTGAACTAGCTTCGCTTAAAGCAATAAGAGAGCACCCTTTCTATAAGCAAATAGCCACACCACCAGTTCATCCAGTTGGGCCGCTTATAAAAGAGGACGAGCCGTTGACTGAATTAGGTGCCAAGTGTGTGGCTTGGCTAGACAAACAACCATTGGATTCGGTTCTCTTCGTTTCATTGGGTAGTGGAGGGACTCTAACAAATGCGCAGCTCACTGAGTTGGCATGGGGTTTGGAACTGAGCCAACAAAGGTTCATATTGGTGGCACGTAAGCCAACCGATGGTAGTGCCTCAGGTTCATTTTTCAACATGGATGGTGATCGTGTTAATGATCCAAAGGCATATTTGCCTGAAGGGTTTATAGAGAGGACCAAAGGGGTGGGGCTGGTGATGCCATCTTGGGCTCCACAAGTAGCAGTGCTCCGCCACGCATCAACGGGTGCGTTTTTGTCTCACTGTGGGTGGAACTCTACTCTAGAGAGCATCACTTATGGTGTGCCGATGATAGCGTGGCCGCTTTATGCAGAGCAGAGAATGAATGCGGCGATGCTAGTGGAAGAGGTCGGTGTGGCCGTTAAGCCGATGATGGGAGAGGGAAAAGGTGTGGTGGAAAGGGAGGAGATAGAGAGGATGGTAAGGATGGTGATGGAAGGTGAAGGAGGGAAGGCAATAAGGGGTAGGGCTAAAGAGCTAGAACACAGTGCATCTCAAGGGTTGAACTTTGGTGGATCATCATATGAGTCACTTTTTCGTGTGGTCAAAGAATGGACGACTTCAGATCAAATCTAATTGAAAGTTTGGGACGATTACACACGCCGATCACCTATGCGCTGTTTGAGTTAAAATTCTGGTCATGCATGTTTTTTGTCTTCATTGTGAAAAATTACATGCGGCATAATATTAGCCTTTGGATACGTATTTGTAATGGTCAGTCACATTTCTCTTTCTTCTATTAAATTTGAGTTTGGTGATCGATGGTTAGTGTGTCCACTTTTGGCATGATCCTTGGTGTGAAGAAGTGCCTCTTCGTGAGGCTTTTCCAATTTTCCTACTCTTTTTAACAGGTTTTAGAATTAGGCCCTTCGATGATGTGAAGGGTTGCAGAGGAATATTTTTATTCTTCTTCTATTTCTTTTGTGTGTGAAAAAGGATTTATGAAGAAATTTTGAAGGTTCTTTTTCCTTTATTGGAGAGTATGGACCTTGCTTCTTGAATGGCAGTGAGCAAGCAGTGGAGAGATGGCCTCTGTTAGAATGAGTGAAGATTAAAGCAGTGGCGACTCTAGGAATTTTGTCCAGGTTGCTCTTATTCTACTTTGAAATTTTTTTTGGCTGATTTCAGTCTATTTTTGGTGTTTCAGGACCAAGGACGGACCCAAGATTTCAAGTTAGGGGGGGGCCGGAGATAAGTGCAAAAAATTAAAAAAAAAAAATTTCAAATGTGCATCCATATATTATTAACAAACTATCAACCAATACAAATACACAAAATCATTGTTTCTTAATATATTAATGCAAACGTCTATCAATAAAAACAAAAGACACAAAACACTATTATTTCTTAATACATTTTCTATGAAAATGGAACTCGACACTATGAACTTATTATGCACTACCAACAAGTACTTTTCCTAACTTTACAATTTTTATTCCTTGAAAGTTGAATCAATGTTCCTCTTTCTATTACTTGTCTCTATTATTACCCTTTCAGGTTATTTCGGAGTTCTTAATATATATATATATATATAAAATAATTGTTACTTTTATATAAAATAATGAATTTAATTTAATTTTTAAAAAAATCTTAAATAAGGTGGGATTTAAAAAAAAAATTTATTTATAAACTTATATTCTTATTCACATTTTATATAAGATTTTTAACTCACTATTTACATATGGCAATCTTGTAAATAAAGAAGAATAGAGGATTATTTTTTAAGTAGGAAGTTTCCTAGAAATTTCCTTAATCTCTTCCCTGCTCAGCACGTGATTTACTTTTTCCATTAGATCTCTTTTTTCTATTTTCGCAACCAAATTTCTTCCTCATAGTCTCTCACCAAGGAAGCAATGCCAAGATCTCAAATTAATTCTTTACTCAAATATTCTTTCATACTTTTAGTGGAGAGTGAGTAGACCTCGACCACGGGTCGAGTACCCAGTAAGCTGACAAACTTGCCCACTTTATAATCATCACATTTGGGATCAAATCCAAACCCGAAAGCAGAGTGTGTATCGCAGGTGAGATTGGAAGAAGGAAGTTGGAGAAATTTTCTCACACAAGGGTTCCACAGAAATAATTAGGCTAAATCATCGGAAAGGCAGAGCAGACCGTTACAAGTATCGACCACAGTGTATGGAATATGGANATTCCTTAAGCCTGGAGCAAATTGTATCAGTTTTAACACTCCCTCCCCCCCCCCCCTCCCTCAAGAGCAAGGCTCTTGCAATTTGTGTTTCTGACACTGGTTCTGGAAATTCAACACTAGTAGCAAAGATCTTAATCAAACCTAACTTCTTGATCAATCTTAGATAGTTGTCTACACCTAAAGCCTTAGTGAAAACATCAACTAGCTGATTTTTAGAAGAAATATGAAAGGTTTTAATTGTTCCATCTATAACCCTGTTTCTAACAATGTGGCAATCAGTTTCTATATGCTTTGATCTCTCATGGAATACTAGATTTACAGCTATATGCAGTGCTGCCTAGTTGTCTTAGTATAATAAAACTAGTTTGTCATGCTTCACATGTAAATCTTTCAATAGAAATAACAACCATGTCACTTCACATGTTGTAGTTGCCTTGGATCTATACTCTGCCTCGACTGAAGATCTTGAAACCATTGACTGTTTCTTTGATCTCCATGAAATTAATGAGTCCCCAAGGAAGACACAATACCCTGTAAGAGACTTTCTGGTGTTTGGACATCTAGCCCAGTTAGCATCATAGTATGCTTTCAGTTGCAAGTTTGAATCACAAGAAAAAATACCCCTTGTCCTGAAGTTCCTTTTATATACTGTAATATCCTATTAACTACTTGCATGTGAGGAACTCTAGGCTGAGCTAGAAACTGACTTAACCTATTTACAGCATAGGTAATGTCAGGCCTACTCAAAGTCAAATTCATCAACTTCCCTATAAGCCTCCTATATTGACTTGAATCTTTTAGAAGCTCTCCATTACCCTTTGACAGTTTAAATTGATGCTCCATAGGTGACTTCAAAGGCTTACAACCCTTCATTCTTGTTTCTTTTAGAATCTAAAGTGCAAACTTCCTTTGATTCAAGCTAATTCCCTTATCACTCATTGCAATCTCAAGTCCTAAGAAATACTTGAGTGACCCTAAGTCCTTTATTCCAAACTTCGCATCCAGAACTGACTTTAAAAATGCCACACAGTTTGGATCATTTCCTGTAATCACCATGTCATCCACATACACAAGTAGTGCAGTAAACAAAGGACCCTTGGCAAACACAAATAATGAGTGATCAGCTTGGGATTGAACAAAACCAAGTTGCTGAATGGTTGAAGATAGCTTAGTATACCATTGTCTAGAGGCCTGTTTTAACCCATAAAGTGACTTAAAAAGCCTGCAAACAGTAGGTGCAGTAGATGTAGAAGCAGATGGAGAATGAAAATTTGAAGTTGAACACCCTCCCTTACTATGAAAACCAGGAGGAAGTGACATGTATACTTCTTCAAGCAAATCACCATGCAAGAAAGCATTGTTAATGTACAATTGATGAAAGGGCCCAGATTTAGCTGCTGCTAAAGCAAGAACCACCTTAACAGAAACAGTTTTAGCTACAGGGGAGAAGGTTTCAATGAAATCTAGACCTTCCCTTTGAGTATAACCCTTGGCAACTAGTCTTGCCTTGTATCTATTAACAGTCCCATCTAACATCAATTTAATTCTATATACCCATTTACAGCCAATAGAGGTTTTACCTGAAGGCAAGGTAGTGAGATCCCAAGTATGATTTTGTTCAAAAGGTTAGATTTCCTTATCCATAGCTTCTCTCCAAAGTGGATCTTTGACTGCTTGGAAGAAGCTTTGAGGCTCTTGAGGAGTAGAACTAACTGCCAAGACATAAGATTGATAATGAGAACAACATGTGCATAGGTAAGACTATGACCAATATCATAAAGACCACCAGAAGCAAGAGAGCAAGCTAAAGCACAAGAGTAATCCTACAAGCAAGCTGGAGGTTTTAAAGTCCTAGCTGACTTTCTGGTATGTGTAGATGGTGCCTTTGTTGTTGATGTAGAAGCCTGTTCTAGTAAGGCAAATGGAGGAACTAAAGGAAACAGAGAAGGTAGACAATCAGCAGTAGGTGCATCAGCAAGTAAGGTGTTAGAAGTTTCAATAGAATGATCAACAGAATTAGAGACAGAAGGTGAAACTGAAGAACCAAAACAATCAAAAAGTGAATCTGGTATAAAGACAGGAGTAACAAAAGAATCAGTACTTGTGCTGGAAGAAGCAGTACCTTGAAAGGCAAAATCTGAAAGAAAAGGATCAATATGAGCAGCATGTGTTCCAACTAAAGGAAAAATATTCTCATGAAAAATTACATCCCTGGAGATGAAAACTGACTTACTAGAAAGATTATAGACCTTATAACCTTTTACCCCAAAAGGATACCCCAAAAATACATATTTTTTGGCTCTAGAGTCAAATTTAGATCTGGTATGAGAAAGAGTAGATGCATAACATAGGCAACCAAACACTCTTAAGTGATCATAGGTTGGCTCATGACCAAAAAGGACTTCATAAGGTGTTTTGTGAGACAATGGTGAACTAGGGATTTTGTTAATCAAATAGACTGCAGTTAAAACACTATGCCTCCATAGATATAAAGGTAATTTGGATTGAAACATGAGAGATCTTGCAACATTTAAGATGTGTTGATGCTTCCTCTAAACAATAGCATTTTATTGAGGGGTTTCAACACAACTTAATTGATGCAAGGTACCCTTTTGTGCGGAGAAATCCTTCATGAAGAACTTGGTCCCATTATCTGTCCTCACAACCTTAATCCTTCTACCAAATTGAGTTTCAACCAGATTGTAAAACTGCTCTAAAACAGTCTGTGTTTGTGACTTGTGCTTCAACAAATAGATCCAAGTAGACCTAGAACAATCATCTACAATGGTTAGAAAGTACTTGCAATTGTCAATAGTAGCAACTGAAAAAGGATTCCACAAGTCACATGCACTAAATCAAAACAATTTTCAGAAATATGAACACTTTTATTGAAAGGTAATTGTTTTTGTCTTGCTAGAGGACAAATGTCACAATGAAAATTATTTAAAAAACTATGAAAAGGCACTTTATTAATCTTCATCAAAGCCAATTTAGCATTTGATAAATGCCCCAATCTAAGATGCCAAACATGTGGCTGAACAAAATTGACTGAAAACACAGCAGAAGCTAAAGTAGAGATGGATTTACTTTCTCCCAACAGGCAAAGACCATTGTACTCTCTACCTAAACCAATTGTGCTCCAATGAGCAAGATCCTGGATGAAGCAAAAAGTACCAAGAAAAATGAGGCAACATAGAACAGATTTGGCTAACTTGCTAACAGATATGAGATTAAAACTAAAAGCTGGAACACAAAGTACATCATATAGAATAGGAGTTTCTGAAATTCTCACAATTCCTATATGGGTTATTAAGGCAATTTCACCATTAGGCAAGTTCACATGTGTGTTTAGAGTAGAAGTTATAGAAGTAAAGCAAGAAACTAAATGTACTATATGGTCAGTAGCACCTGTGTCTATGACCCAATCAATGAATGAAAACATATTTTTATTGACTAGTTTTGTAGAGAAAACTAAATGCTTCAAGTTGGAATTAAAGGACAAACCAAAAGCCATACCTGCCATAGTCTTAAGATAGGAATTAGATGTTGATGGATGGGAAATGGTGGCTGCCAAACCAGTACCAGTAGGAACACCAAATGAAGAAGCCACACTAGCAACTCTAGTCATCAAGCTTGGCACTCCATCACCACTGTTTACAGTAGCAGCTTGATGCTTATCACCAGAATTAGAGCTAGTGTTGAAGAAAGCCAACAATTGCTCACATTAAGTCTTTGTGATTAGACATTGAACTGATCCAAGTGAAGAATGCTCAATCATAGCTTCTTGATCATAAGAAACTTGATTAGCATTAGATTTTCCCTTTGGCTTATACCCGGGTGGATATCCATAAAGTTTATAGCACTTATCAATGGTATGCCCAAGCATGTTGCAATGTGTGCATAAAGGCCTTTCTTTTTTGTTGTTTCCCTTAGTCCAATTGGCATTCCCAAAACTATTGCCTTTTGAATTAACATACATAGCAATAGAATCTGGTTTTGCTGCAAAGGATCCTCCATGTCCAATGTTCCTATAAGACTCATCTTGAAGAACTAAGGCATAGACTTTGCTAATTGAAGGAAAAGGCTCATACATCAGAATCTGAGTCCTTATAGTCTCAAAATTCTCATTCAAACCCATCAAAAATCGCATTACATAGGCTTTATCATGAGTAGCACTTAGGGTTTTCATTGCTCCACAACTACACTCTGCTAAAGGCTCAAGATTTAACAATTGATCCCATAATCTCTTAAATTTTGTGAAATACTCAGTCACAGACAACTGATTTTGAGTGGTGTGAGAAGCTCGCTTTGAAGATTATAAATTTTGGGACCATTGCCTTGTGAAAACAAGTTTTTCAATTCTAACCATATATCTCTAGCAGTTTCATAGTAGATTAAACTGCCATATACATCAACATGCATTGAATTGATAAGCCAAGAAAGTACCATCGTATTGCAGCTTTACCAATCTTCATAGAGAGGAGTTACTAACTATGCTAATTGTACAATAGTGTTTCATTATATACATGACAACCTAATTATAACAAGCCATGTGTATCATAGACTCCAAATCTATGTATGAAGACTTCATGGTAAGGTATTGCCTCAATGGTTTCTAGCACATCCCTGCAAGCCTACTGGTGCTTTGTATCTGATGCTTTTGCTGCACGTTTGCTCCACAATTATTTATTGTTGTAGCCGTCCTTGTCTGCTATTGATGATGCTACTGTGCTTGTACTAGCATCAGTATAGCTACCAACTATCTCTTAGCTTTTTTGGCCTGCTCCACCATTGGATTGCTACCCTGCACTAGTCCCAGCAGATAATTCCTTAAGCCTTGAGCAAATTGTATCAGTTTTAACAACATCATTAGGGATGTCATCCAACCAGAAACAAGGGCAAAGGGAAAACTTTGTTGCCTTGGCCAGTTTATTCGCCACAACATTCCCTTGACGTTTTACATGGATAAAAGATACTGAAGTAAAATTCAAAGCTAGACTTTTAACATCATCAATAATATGACCAAAGGAGCTTAGACAGGGTGAGGCTGAATTGAGCACCTTTGAAATTGTTTCGGAGTCAGCTTTAAACACTACCTCTTCAAGTCCGAGCTGTATCGCATAAAGTACTACTGATTTGCAAGCTAGAGCCTCCACTTCATCAACAGTCATGGGAAGACAGCACCTATTCGAGAGTGCACCTTGGATTGTTCCACCTAAGTTTTTAAGTACCACGCCAATTCCTGCTTGTTTGGAGTCATGGAATAGAGCACCATCATAGTTTACTTTGGACTATGTGTGTTAAGGAGGAGACCAATGAGTAGGACTCGCTGGAATTGGCTCAGGTATGGCAAGATCCTGTGTTGCTTGGAACTCTTGTAGCCTATCACACATGTCCTGGTAGATCTGGTTGAAAGGGAGTGAGCTGGACTGCATTCTCGTTGCATTTCTTTTGTGCCATATACTACATGCAACATAAGCAAATCTCTCAGCCAATCTGGGTACCTCAGAGTTTATGATACCTGTCCACAAGTCTCTAAAATCCACATATCAGGTAGATAATAAGCTCATAAGCATGAGATTCTATTTAATATATATGTGTGTGTGTGTGTGTGTGTGTGTGAAAGGGGGGAGGGCCTAAATAATTAGTACCGGCCTACTCAATTGAGGCCCAAGATTGGCCTAAGTAGCCAAAGCCAATCCATAGGATGGAAGTGGACCCAAACTTAGTTGGAGTGAGCCTAGCCCAACGATATGTATGTTGGGATTAAGAAATTATTGTTCGGGGGAATCCCAGTGTTCGGCCCACAATTGATTGATGAGGCGGTGGGAAATCGACGATGAAATGATTAAATTCAAGTCGGTTACTAAGAGTTATTAGTGCCTTTGAGGAGTTCGCTATTGAATGCTATTTGGTGTCTGGAACAAGTTTCAAGAGAATCCTCAGAAAACATGATGGTTTCTTAGGATTCTGGAAGAAAGTGGGATTGCATGGAAACTGGTGAAACAGTAATGATTTGAACCCCACTAAGGAGAGATTATATAAGGGGAGTGAGGGTAGACAATGAATGAGGTTTTTTTGGAAAATTTGGGGAAAAAGGGGGAAAGAGAGAAAACAGAGGGTGTGAGTAAGAGAGGGAGAAGAACGATCAAAGGGGAAGGGGGTGTTAGTCCAAAAACTCACGGAGATAATAGAAATTGGGCTGTCCAGTTTGTGTTTGAAGCCATTTCCCGTAAGATTGTTTGGAAACCTACTAATAAATAAATTGGGAGCCCAAATCCTTTGTTCAAGACATCAGCTCTCACAGGTTTGGGGACCACAATACACACACACGTATAAATGTTTAAAATATATTTATATAGACTTGAGATTGTATTATGTAAGTTTATAAAAAAGTTCATAAGATTCCAAATTATCACTTATCATTCATTAATGATATAATAGTCTATTTTGTAGCCAAATTATATACAATTTTATTAGTTAAGGTGTACTATTACAGGGTAACTCAATTTATAATGAGGTTAAGGCGACAATTTTTTAATGAGCTTTTTAAATACTAAATAAGTAAATATCAATTAAATATTATTTATTTGACTTTCTATTTTATATATATATATATATATATATTTATATGTTTGTATGTATATGTAAGGACTCAAATTGACCCAAGGCCCAAAAGGTATGAACAATGGCCCAACAAGCCCACAACAATAGATTTGATAGAGAGTGGGTTTAATAAATGAAGACTTAGTGAGTTAAATGTGAATCATAGTGAGTTGGTTTAGTATTGGAATAATTGAGAAGTACAATTTGAAGAGAAAAACGCTCCTCGGTCAAGTCCGAGGAAGGTATGTTCTTATGTATATATTTTAGACTTTCACAGATATTTAGAGTTCTTAGTTACATTTAGTTCTTTTCTTTCTCTTTCTTTCTTTTCAGATGATCCCCCATGTAGAGGAATCCTTTTTTCTTTTATACTCCCTATCCTTTTTTCATCTTAGCCTTTCACTTGTTGATTAAATAACCCATCTTCCTAATACTTGTCCCATCATAACTTTCTTGCAGTCTTTGTGTGCAGCTGTAAGGCTAGAAGTCACTGTTTAGGCATCACCTTCACATTAATGCGGCCAGTTAGTTAGGTGTAAAGCATTCAATGTGGCGGTAGCAGCTTTCTTCCTTGACATTTCTCAATTCTCTGTTGACTCACCCATTTCTGAAGTTTATCCTCCTAAGCATGGTTGCCCATTGCCTAATACTTGCTGGGTGGTCGGACCTCAGGCTTCCACTCTGTTTCCCGAGGAAGTTTGGCTCCTCGAACAACATCACCTACTTGTTGTGACCAGCCCTCATCCTCGGCCTAATAACCTACTTGCCCTTATTAATACTTGTTTGTCCTCGGGATCTTTGGCATCCTTGGGTGTGGCTCATGGCCTAATAACCTTATCTAAGTATCTTATCCCTACAATATATATATATATATATGGTGAAATAGTTTATAGTTTTAATTGAGTTTGATTTTTATTGGATCAATATTTTGGGGGATCTTTTTAGAAGCTGGAAAAAAAATTGCAAAATCCACCTATATTTTTTCTTTTAAAAAAAACATTATCATTTTACCATTTTTTAAAGGCCTTTTACTTATACAATTGGGGCACTTTTAAAATATTTTTTTGGTACAAGTGGGTTCTTAGGAGAAAATACACCATGCATCAAATGCATGTTTCCTTTCTCTCACATGTAGGTAGACGCCACACGTATAGGGTCCACCTTCATGTGAGAGGGAGAAAACATGAATCTGATGCATGGTATACCATCTCGGTCTTTAGGTCTACGCCTTGAGCCGGCAGTTCACTGTCATAATTTTTTGTGTTCTTATTTTCTTTTAGACCAAAAAAAAAAAAAGCTTGTCCTAAAAGCTACACGTCGTTTATGGGGGAAAACTGTGGCCGGTAGGGTATGTCATTATTTGTCACCATCCAGACATATGTCATATGGTCTTCATCTTAATCATGTTTGTTATTGTATGACTTAATATTAAAACACGAAAAGAATGGAATGAAAATGACAAAGTGATATTTTAATGTGTAACTCTATTTGTGCCTTGCTTTTTTGCACCAAACAGCTCCTCCAAAGCGTGTCGTGTCGTGCCCATCTCCTTCACTTTGAAAGACTTTTCCGCGTTTTTCGCTTCTCTCTTCTTCTTCTTTGTTCTCCTCCTTCACGGGGTCCTCTCTCTCTCTCTCAAAAAGTCCTCCATTTCCAAACTCTGTAAACCCCATTTCAGCATAGAACTTTCTTCTTTTGGTAACTATATTCATAAATATTTTCCTCAGAGCTTAATGTATTAAAAGTACATCATACCTGGAGTACTGATTTCCGTTAATTTTCGGTAAATTTCTTTCCTTTATTGCCTTTTGCATTCCAATTGTGGAAACCCAATTCTTGTATTTCCTTTTTTATTTAATTATTATGGTCCTTTCTGAGTCATAATTTGCCGACCCATGATTTCAATGTTTCTAAATTTGCCTTACTTTCATTCTCAAAAAAAAAAAAAAAAAAAAATTGCTTTACTTAAATGATAGTAATATTATTATTATATCGTCACCTTTTGTTTTGTGTCTGATCTCTCTTTGGTTTGCATGCTAATAATTATTATTACAAAATAATGATGGTGAACTATAGATATAGTTTCCGATCCGGAATGGGTCTATTAAACGATGACCACTTGCAATGAATGATCTAAATTTATTAAATATATTTTCGAGTTTAGTTACATTTTTGCATTGTTTTTTTTTTTTTTTTTTTGATACAATTTTTGCATTGCTAATAGGTAATATGTTGTGCATGTTTTAGATCATTGCATTTTGAACTTTGTGTTGCTGTTTTCTAATGTGGATATAGGAATATGATGAAAGGAAGTTTGTATGGTTTGAGGGCTAGAGAGCTCGCTATGGTAACCATTGTGCTTATGTGCATAACTTTTCTTATATGGGCATGGGAGAAAACCCCGCTTCTTACCGCCTTCTTGCCACCGCAAACTCATTTGCAGTTGACTCCAGGTTAGCCTTCACTTCTATATATGTTCAGTTTTCTATATAAACACATTTGTTAGTCGTTATTATTACAATGAGTTTTATTTAACTCAACTGGTAAAGTCTCAAATAAGAAACCGGGGTTTAAATCCATCCAATTGGTGGCTTGTCTTTGTGGTAATTGGTAGGTAGATTTGAACCTAAAGCATCTTTTCTGATTGGTTTCCTTTTAGTGTGGATAGGATCTGATCCCACGACCCTTATTCACTATATGAGACTTTACTAGTTGAGCTAACTAGAATCCACAGGATTGAGGGCGATACTAAAAGAATAGAAATCTTCTAGCTGTTTAAATTGAGGATTTGTTGGTTTATGTTGTGTTAAAGAATGATAAAACTGAAACCTGAATCTGGATTTTGGATATTTTTCTGGAAAGGATGGGTGATAATTGTGAAAATGAGGAGTCTCTCCGTATGGTTATTCTTTGAATGAAATACTATTATTGACTATTAATTTTGCTATTTTAGTATTTCTTTTTTGTTCACTGTTTGTTTTATGCAGATATTATTGTGAGTAAACCTGTAGCTGGCGTGGTATTTTCAGAATCACAAATTATTGTGGGCAAAGATGTGTCATCATTTCCAGAAAAATTGACTGAAAATGATGAAGAACTGAATTTGGATTTAGCAGATCCAGAGAATTCTGTGCGAAGCTCTCCTCCAAGGCAAGAGATAAACAGCGATTTACCAACCACCACTGATCAGAATGGGGGTAAGATTTGCATCTCTTTTGTTTTTTTAGTATAAAAAGTTTGATTCAAGTTCTAAAGTATACCATTGTTTTGCTGATTGGATACCCTACATGTCCCTCCTTTGTTTTTCAAACTTTTTATGTCATTAGATCAAATTACCAAAATCTCTTTTTGCTCAAGTTCTTTCTGGCTTATAACGGTAGTATTTCAAAATGATTTTCACAAATCCTCTATGTTCTAATTGTTATATTGAAAAATCGATTGGAGAATTGTTCTTCTTGATGTCAATATTCCTGTCCATACATTATAGACATCTTGATAAATTTGGGACTTAATTTTTGTGTTTTATTGTGCTCATGTAGAAATCCGCACAAATGTATCAGAAGGAGAAGAAGAAGCAAAAGACAAACAGATCCAGGAAGCAGAAAAAAAGGGTGGCGTAGAAGGCCCTACAAGTCCAACAGAAGTAGAAGGAAAACATCTTAAAATGGTAGATCAAAATTCGAAACAAGTAGGACCAATTTTGGATATGGTAACAGGAGCGGGTTCCCCATCTAGTAGCTCTGTAGTTGGGGGGAAAGATGATAGGAATTTGACAATACTTAAGGAAAATCAAGGTAGAGTATTGTTTTTATTTTACTAATTGGTTGTGTCTTATGGATTCTAGTTCCCAAACTATTCAAACTTACAGAAGACTTGGTGAAGAATATCTATGAAGATTAGTTTGTTTGTCTCTACAAGAAAATGGTGTGCATGCTCCTCAATGTAGACTTTAATTTGAGTTTCTGCTAACCACAGCTTAGTCAAATGTCCCTTAATCTAAGCTAGAAATTCTGACAAAGGTGACCCCATTTTGGACAGTCTATTGTTAGCTGCTTCTTTTTGAGATGTGGCCTTATAATTCAAGTACAATATAACAAGTTATTAACAACAGCAGCTTGTGAGGGAAGCACAGATTACATTAGTGCACAGAAATGTAATAAACATTGAGATGTTTAAATGGTTCTCTTTGACAAATTAGCGTAATGGTTTTGAAAACATGTATGACATGATTATATTATTCTCAGATTTTATACCTTATGATTGCTGTTTTAAAACCTTGATAATATTGATTCATTTGCTCTGTGTTCTACATATATTCATGGTTGTGTATATTGATTCATTTGCTCTGTGTTCTACATATATTCATGGTTGTGTCTTTTCTGAACTTACTCCAGCTTGTAACTATGCAAAAGGAAAGTGGGTTCCTGACAATAATCGGCCTTTATATTCTGGATTTGATTGTAAGCAATGGCTGTCAGGGATGTGGGCCTGCCGGTTGACACAGCGAACAGATTTTGCCTATGAGAAGCTTCGGTGGCAGCCTAAATATTGTCAGATGGAAGAATTTGAAGGGTCTAAATTCTTGAGGAAGTATGTTATAATTTTTTATTTAAAATTTGAATTAAAATAGTTAAGACTTATTACTTTTTTTTTTTTTTTTTGATGAGAAGACTTATTACTATTTTATTTGGTTAATGGCTATAGTTCAATGAACCATTTAATTTTCAAGGTGTGCTTTTTGTTCATTGCACAAAGTTTTCCTCCAAACTAGGTTGGAGGAATCTCCAACCCATTATATGGTGCTTTTAAAGACCATTCACATGTATCGCATGATTATATCACGAGTCATTAATTCATTTAAACAAGTCACATAGTCATGTGACTAAAAGTAGACGTTGGTGGTCTTATGAACTGTCACATGGTGGGTTGGAAGAAATTTCCTCCAAACTGATTTGGAGGAAAATTATGTCCTTTGTTTTGGCCTGGCCAAATTAAGCTATGCTAGGAGAAACTGATCTTTTATAATCTTTTCCTTTTAGATTCAACCCATGCTTGGCCCAACTGACTGTTTTTTTAAGTGTGGGGTTTTCCTAGATAGATCTCTTCCTTATGACTTGCAGTGGGTAGCATTTGGTTGAGAGATATGGTAACTTAATCTTCCTAGAAATTTAGTTTTAGTGATATCACTACTGCTGGTTCTTAAACTATGGTTCTTAAACTACCCAACCCTGCCAACACATGATTATCACCATTTCCTCTCTTTACCTGGGTTGGCATGACAATGTGATTTTCTCCACCTCATACTCCACCTTTCTTCTGCACATCAAATTACTGCTTTAATTGTGTCAGGCTATTGGGTCACAGCTCAGTGCTGGAGGGCACACTGGTCAGCCCAAGTTGCAGATTCTTGGGCTGGGCATACCAGAACCCAAAACACCCCCTTCTCCCCATTCTGTTCTCCACTGTCTTCTCCCACTCTCGGGAAGTTCGGATCACTTATGTTTATGTACTTGTTTGCTTTGGTTCAAAGTTTACAGGAATTGTTGCTTTACTTTTTGCTTTGTTTATGTATAGCCTAAATATATATGCTGATGTGATGATTGTATTAATACATTCAGGATGCAAGGAAAAACTCTAGCTTTTGTTGGAGATTCATTGGGCCGGCAGCAGTACCAGTCTTTAATGTGCATGATCACTGGTGGTAAGGAGAGACATGATGTCATAGATGTCGGAAATGAATATGGAATAATCCAAGCTCATGGTAATGCTCGTCCAAATGGCTGGGCATATCGGTTCCCAAGCACCAACACCACCATACTCTACTACTGGTCAGCAAGCCTCTGTGATGTGGAACCCATTGATAAGACAAACCCCACCACTGATTATGCCATGCACCTTGATCGGCCGCCAGCATTCTTGCGTCAATTTCTTCACAAATTTGATGTTCTAGTACTCAACACAGGACACCATTGGAATCGAGGAAAGCTTAAAGCCAACAAATGGGTAATGTATGTTGGGGGTGTACCAAATACCAACAAGGATTTAGCAATGATTTGGAAGGCCAAGAATTTGACAATTTACAGCATTGTGGATTGGGTGAACTCACAACTGCCAAAATATCCAGGGTTGAAAGCCTTCTACAGGACCATCTCACCTAGGCATTTTGTTGGTGGGGACTGGAACACAGGTGGGAGTTGTGACAAGACTACCCCTATGTCAGTGGGAATAGAAGTATTACAAGATAAGTCCAGTGATGAAAGTGCTGCAGGTGCAGTGAAGGGAACCGGGGTTAAGCTCTTGGACATAACAGCTCTTTCCCAGCTCAGAGATGAGGGTCATATGTCCCGGTTTAGCCAAAGTGCCAGTTCAGGAGTGCAAGATTGTCTGCATTGGTGTCTACCTGGTGTTCCTGATACATGGAACGAAATCCTTTTTGCACAAATTTAGTCCATTGTAATAGGTGGTTAATGAAGAATACTACAGTGTGGCTTTAGCAGGTTTTGCTCTGCCTTTCCACGGCTTGGGTAAAGATCACCATCCGAAGATTCTGAACAACATGCTATTCCACAAGATGCAGTGACACGGGATGAGACTAAATTCTATAGTGGAGTTTATTTGCCGACCAATCTGTTGACAAAATTGCATTCAGATGCTTAATAGGTTTGTTCTTTTTAGTCATGTGGACTATTATAAGTCCCTGCAGTCCACATGTTTGTAGATGCAGCCCCTTCTGTTTGTAGGTTAGTTTTTTTGCCTTTTGATGGTGCATTTCACTTCCTAAATTGGGGTTTGTGGGCAAAACGCCACTATAGAAGTGTGAGAAGGCCTTTCCTTCAAATGAATTTTGGATTATCTTCAGATAAGTTGATGCTAAATGCTAGTAGTGTGAAAAGAAATAAAAGGCTATAGTGGAGCAACGAACAGATACAAAATTGGGCTTGAAATCATGGCAAAAACTGTATGCAAAATTGTACCCTATTTGAGTTTTATTGGTCAATACAACTAGGTGTTTGACTTCAATTGGAGAACTTAATATACCCAATTTTATATGTTAGTATCATTTTTGTACCTAAGAAAAATGTTGCTATTAGCAAACAAAGTGTTTTGAAGCATTTACAACTGGCAACCTAAACAGAAAATCTGTAACTTGAGGTTAGAGAGCTATTCACGGTTGTGCCTAGTGCCAACCCATTCATATTTCCAACTCCAACATAAAACAAAACATTTTTACATGAAGTATACATACAGATAAGAATTGGGGCCACGGTCTCTGTAGAGGAGCAGACAACAGCTACAAACACACCCAAAGAATGCCTAAAAAGATGCCTTGACTAGTGGCTACCCTGTGAGTCTCCACAAATCCTTGTGGAGATGATGAGCTGGTCAAGTTGACTTTTCTTATGTTGGGTCTTTGGAGTTTGAGTTTTGGAGTTTGGACACCTTCAAAGTTACCTTCATCATCAACACAGGGAATGTGGATTGGAGATATATATATATATATATATATATATAATATTATTCATGTGGATTGGAGCACCAGCTGTTGGGAAACCATGACTCATTAATAAATGAAATGCCTGCTCGATTGTTATTGGCCATGCCTCACAAGATATCCATCAATCATCATCATCATCATGATTTCTTTATTTGCTAATTCGTGTCAAATTCAAACTAGTGATATGGCAGCACTAGATTGTCTGTCTTTGGTGTCAAATTCAAACTACTGATATGGCTGCACTAGATTGTCTGTCTTTGGCACAATTGTGCCACAATTGATGCGCCAAATTTCCCTTGGCACAATGGTAGATTGTCTAAATGTTATAACCAGCAGATAAATTATTTGAATTTTTAGTTTAGTTTTTTCTTTTGAGAAATAGAATTTAGTTTAGTTAGATAAATTATTTGAATTTAGTTCAATGATAGAATAAGTCTCTTAGATAAATTAGTATTGTTATTTATTTATTATATTCAAACTAGTGTGTAACTCCGTGCATATGCACGATTACATTTAAAAACAATCATAATTATACATACATACATATAAATATATATATATATATATATATATATAATTTAGAATCTAATTAGATCTAGACTCTTTTGTTTTTGCATTCAATAATTTACTTGCCATAAAAATTAAAAAATTAGATGGAACATATGCGCAAAATTAAACTCTAATTAAAATTTAATTTAGAATCTAATTGAATTTAGACTCTTTAATTTTTGCACCTAATAATTTACTTAGAAACACAAATTTAAAAATTAGGTGAGACACGTGGCGCAAAATTAGACTTCAGTTTAGAATTTAACTGGATTTTCTCTCAGTTTTGGCTATTAATATATATATATATATATATGACATATAAACTTGAATTTTTTTTTAGTTATACAAAAAAAAAAGGCTCATAAATATAAAATCATTCAAAAATTATATTTTTTATAGTTCATTTATATTGGACTCATCGTTTTTTACACTAAATTAACTCATTTGACACAAAATTTTAAAAACTTAGATTAGATGGGACACATGACACAAAATTAAACTCTAATTGAAATCTAATTTTTACATTGAATTAACTCACTTTGCACAAAAATTCAAAAACTTAGATTAGATGAGATACATGACATAAAATTAGACTCTAATTTAATTCCAATTTGAAATCTAGTTGGATTTTCTCTCAACTTTACCTATTATTATTATTATATATATAGATTAATTCTTATGCTTTAGGATAAGATTAGTTCCTATGTTATAGGATTTATTGATGAGATTACCTCATCTTGTCTTGGCTATTTATGTACCTTATAAATGCATTAATGAGAATTAAGCCGGATTAAACTCAAAAGAAGTCTATTTCTTTCTTTAAATGTTTAGAAGATTAGTCATCTTGAATTGACTAAACTATTCATTTATATTTTATTTTTTTCTAGTTCACAACACTAAACCTCTTGCTACAACCTTTTGAGTTAACCTAATGATTTTTAAGGTCTAATGAGGTTTTAATATTGAAACTTTTGACCAATAACTTTTGGGAGAGTAGTTTTGGATTCTCAAAAAGTTTTTTATGACTTTTTTTATTATAGAAAATTACAATATGTTGTTAACCCTATAGCTTGAACCCTTCTCCTCTAAACCCCCAAGCAATGGAGAGGTGCCAATTCAACTACAAGACCTTTGGCAAGTTCTTGATGACCTAATTAGGGGAAAGAAAAGGAAAATATAAAAATATAATTTAGAATTTATTTTGTTATTAATATGCTATTAATGACATTCATTTTCAAGTCTTGAATAATAAAATTGGTGTGAGAGTGCTTTTTTCTTAGCACACAGGCCCAAGTAGAGACAAGGATCTCGGGCCAAATACTTGTTGTTTTGGTGGACTGGGCTTGGTTCACCGCAACTAAATAGAAGCTGATTACGAACCAAGTTGTGTGCAAGTCGCATAAATCTCCTCAAGGCAAAAATGCAATTCCTCTTGAGCAATAAAATACTATTATAAGTGTTTTAGTGTCATAAAATGACCCTTTACTCTTATGAAACAAGTAAAATAAGTATTCATAATATTCACATTGAGAAAGAGGTTGAAATAGAATATTTAAGGCTTATCTTTTATTGTATAAACATTTAAAAGAGTTCCTTCACTCGGTACCCTGGGCGTACTGTCGTGGGATCCCGAGTGTACCAGGCCTATAAAAACCCAGAATACTGATTCTCTGAACTATATGATATTTCTCCATGCTTATTATGCAATAGAGTTTTGTTATTTCCCTTTACCTCTATAGGTCTTGCATAAAAACACACTATACAATACACATATCTTCAAATAATGGTTAGTTTCTTAGATTAGGATATACATTTTAATACATATACATATATGTAAATGAATTTCATGAGAATGATTCAGCCACGAGGATCTTGTCCCTAATTCTCACAGACTTAGTGCCTTTACACAAGACTTGTGGGATTTGGAACTCAAGTCCAAGTGGCTTTGCTTAGGCATTACCTTCCAAGATAGTTAGGTGAAGAGGATTTTTGTGGGAGAGAGTGATATCTGATGTGTGCATGTTTTGGCATATGTTTCTTTGGAGGCTAAGTGTGTCCAAGGCCTAAGTTATAGTGAGGACCCCGGTAAAAAGACTCAGCTTTTGGCTGAGTAAAAGGAAAACTAGCAAGCAAGAATATATGTATTGAGCGGCAAGAAAGCAGCAAAGGAAAACAATGTAATAAAGAAACACATGAAATAACTGTTAAGGATCCTCTAATCAGTATGAAATATTTCATTATTTTTTTTAATTGTGAATTACAATATGCTCACTAAGACGTGATACAAATAAGCCTCTAAGATTTGCAAAGTTTGAATCATTTTGAATCCAAGTATGTACTAGTGGCTGTTTCTGGGATACTGGGAGATATTTCCTAACTTTCTTTAAATTTTGACAGAGTTTTCTCAGTGATTCTATTATGATTTCACTATTGCTGAATCCCCCTTGATGTTGGCTGCTTCCCCCCTTTTATAATGTCATTCTAGGGTTCAATGTACCATTGATTCTCCCCCCCGGCTCCCTGGGTATTAGAGCCCCTGTTATGCCAGCCATTCTGATGGCTGGTTCTTTCCTTGTTTCTTATTTTTTTTCTCTTTTCATGCTGTTTCCCTAAAAGTCACTTGCTGACTTTCCATTCTGGGGCGTCCTCAGGTAGCTGACCTTCAATCTCTTTTCTTTCAAGGGTTCTTACCTTTTAGGCTCAGCTTTTGGCTGTCCTTCCTGCTGTCCATTTTCCTAGCTGAGCAAAATCCATTCCTGCTGGGTTGAAGGTTTTCCCAGCCATTTCCCCTTATCGTTCTTCATTCTGGGTTCCCTGAGGTACTAGCCTTTTATTCATGAATTGTCACTCTCCAAGCTTTCTGGTTCTTCGCTGCACCACTGGGTGCTTGAGAAGGACATATCTGTTTTTTGTTTCTTGTATTTCGTGGAACCCCTTTTGAGTTGCCTCAATCCTACTTTAGCTGTGCTGTACGTCCCAAGGATCCTGAGCCTGTGGCAGCATTTGGGTATCCCGACCCAGTTCTTTTACTGGATTTTGTTGGATTTTTTTAATGGCCTTTTTTATTGGAAATCTGAACATACATAGGGCCTTGATGTCAATTCTTCTTGTTGCACGAATTGGGCCTTCTTTACTTTTCATGGAATGAGTTTTCTTGTGAAATTTTAGACCTCAACAATTGGTAAGGGCAATATTTACATACATTTTCTTAGGTAAGAGTAAGATTATTACATGGATCAAAATTTGCTTCATTATCAAAGAACTTTAATAGTGTTACAACCTAAAATAAAATAAAAAATTTACATTATCCAACAATGTAATATCACTTTCAGCCAAAAAGGAAATAGAAAAAAAAGAAAGAAAAAAAGAGAGACAATGTTAGAGCATTAGTTCTTTTGATTGTAAGATTGTTCTTTTCAACCAATAAAACACTTATTCAGCAAAAAAAAAAAAAAAAAAAAAAAAAAAAAAAAAAAAAAAAAAAAAAAAAANTGTATATATAAAAGCTTATTGTTTATAGTTGCTAAATTTTTTTAGCAATAGCAACTTGAATAAATATTGTTTTGGGCATTTGAAAATGTACAATCTCAATTCGGAGGGTTTTACACCCCCCTCAATGCTAACGCTTTACAACTTATTGGAGCTTTGTTTCTAAACTTCAAATCGTTTAGTTTATTCAACTTTGTTACTCTCTCTCTCTCTCTCTCTCTCTCTCTTTGGTGGACGACAATGGCTTCGAGGATGAAAAGCGATGGCGAAGATGGTGGATTGACGATGGTTGTTGGGGTTGGCTCGCGATTGTTGAGTTTTGGTGG
Organism: Quercus suber; assembly: GCF_002906115.3. Taxonomy (NCBI): domain Eukaryota; kingdom Viridiplantae; phylum Streptophyta; class Magnoliopsida; order Fagales; family Fagaceae; genus Quercus; species Quercus suber. Next base: position 509,581 of record NW_027069545.1, read on the forward strand.
TTCCAATTTCTATGGTGGGTTGTTTGTGATGGTGGTTATGGGTCATTTTTATTTAGTGATGCTCATGGGGTTGAATTGTTTTGGGTTTGAATTGGTTCAGTGGTGTTAGGTGGCAGTGTGGGTTGGTTTCAGTTTTGATGGTTGCTTTTAGCTTCAGTTGCTGCATAGTTGGGTTTGAATCGGTGGGTGGTGCAAGAGAGAGAGAGTAGAAGAGGCAACGAGAGAAGAGAGAGATGGGTTGTTTATTTATATTACCATATTATTGGTGTAAGGACCAGATTTGAACTACCAGCCCACTACGTGGATGGAGTTAGGCCCAAAAAGCCCAAAACAATGAATTTATAGAGAATGAGTTGGAAAAATGGGTTTTAATTAATCAAACAAATGCTAAAATGGGTTCAGATGATAAAAAAAATGAAAAGAGGAAGGTTTGTATTGAAGAAAAATCGTCATTGGCAAGGTCCGAGGATGTCTGTTCTTATTTATTATTCAGGATTGGTTACAAATTTGGTTCCTGAGTGCTATAGTATTTTCCTTTTCCTTTTTCGATCCCCTTTTTTTGTTGCCTCCATCTTCTTTTATATCATCTTTTTCTTTTCATTCCCACCTTACACATGCATGCTGGAGGGTTGGTGTTGATACCTGAACAGTGTTGTTTAGGCCCTCCCCTAAGTCTCTATATTGTAGCTGTAAGGCTGAAACAACACTGTTCAGGTATCATCTCCATATTAATAAGACCAGAGAGTTAGTTGTAGTGCATTTAATGCGGAAGTAGCAACTTTCTCCTTAGATTTTTAGGGTACTTTCCTATCTGATATCTCTACGATACTTATCAACTCCAACGAGACTTCTTGGAACATCACCCTGAGCGATAGACAACCTTTTTGGACCTCGACATCAATCAGTCGAGGATGAATTTATCCTCAGCCCGCCCTCTTGAGCCATTATGGTCAAAGTTAACCTCTATTTACTAACACAGTCTTTTTTAATAAAGATTTATTCTTCTTGGACAACTCCTTGTCCTCGGGTTGGGTCACAAACCCGTAACACAAACAAATGATGGGCTTCCGGGCCCAATATTCCTATAATTGGGTAATCTTTATATATTAAGAAGATTTAGGAAGTTAGTTATGACTTTAGAAAATGTCAAAAAATGCCCATGATCTAATTATATAGTCTTTATTCCTAAAAAAAAAAAAAAAAAAAATTAAGACTAACATTATAATTCAACAAAATTCAAAAACAAAAAACTACCGGAAAAAAAAAGTCTCAATTTAACTTCCCACTAGATAAATTTAAGGTTTTTTTTTTTTTCCTAAAAATTAGCGCACATTTTTTATTTAGATATATCTCATATATGTTTGATATATTTTTTAAGAAATTTTTGGGTACTCTTAGGCCTCGTTTGGGAGGAGGGAATGGAATGGAATTGAAAGAAATAAAAAGAATAATTTTATAATATTCTTCACTTCTCTTGTTTGGGAGTTTTAATGGAGAGTATAGAAAGTCCATTCTCTTGTTTAGGAGTTTATGTGGGAGGGAATGAAATGGGTAAGAGGGAACACTCATTCCTCTCTATTCTTTTAAAACCTCAAATTTTCATTCCTTTCGAAATTGAAGGGAATGAGAGAGAATGAAATTAGATTTAATGATTTTTTTACTAAAACTTCCAAAATATCCCTATATATTCAACCCTTTATTTTAAAATAGAGGTCTAATAGTAATATTGTCATAAAATGATTCAATTCCATTCCCTCCATGTTAGGGGTGTCCATGGGTCGGCCTAGGTCGTGTTTGTGCCCAACCCGAACTCGACCCGATAGACTCGGGTGGGAGAAATCAGAACCCACAACCGACTTATGTGGAGCTTCGGATCAGCCGAATTGAGTCTTGTCAGTTTTTGGTGCATATCGGTCGGTTTCGAGTTTGCTACAAGGGGTTGAAATTTGGCCTGATTTTGGTTAAAATCTTGCTAGAGAGATAGATCTGGCTGGATATATCGAGATCTAGCAAATATTCCTTCATATCTTTCGAGAATTGGCCGAGATCTCGTTATATTTGTCTAGATCTAGTTGAGATCTCATTATATTGGCGGAGTTTTAGTTTAGACTTACTAGTTTTTCGCCGGAACACAAGATTTGCGACTGGAAGAGAGATAGGCATTGTGCTGGTTGGGTTCTTCGGTTTCTCAGGCAATCAAACTGAGACTCAAACTGATTGTATCGAGTCTTCATGCCAGTAACCTGCAGTCGACCGAACCACTGCTCAGATTGGGCAGTTATCGGGTCGGAGATTGTTGGGCTGGTCGGATTCTTCGGGCTGGGTGGGTGTTGGAGAGCCCTACTCTATGTTATTTCCAAACAAAATTACTTACATTCCATTCATTTTCATTCATTAATTTTAAAACATCCAATTCATGGTTACTTAATTCCATTATTATCCATTTCTTTTCCTTACTTAAATACATTTTATTCCATTTCATTTATTTCCATCCCCTTATGATCATTTCATTTCATTCCTTTATAAACTCTCAAACAAAACCTTAGAGTATGGTGAAATAGTGCTCTCTTCTTATATTCATGGTGGACTTCATCATAAATATGAGAAGAAAGAACATCATTTTATGTGCTCTAAGTAGGGGTGTCCACGGGTCGGGCCGGGTCGGTTTTTAACCTCGCCCGAACTCGACCCGCCAGAGTTGGGTGGACAGAACACTGACCTGAGACCGACCATCGGCGTCAATCGGTCGGATCAGTTTTGGGTTTGGGTGAAGATCGGGTTTGCTCGGGTGGAGATCAGGTTGTCGCCGAAGCTGAAAAATGTTGCTAGAATTTCTAAAATGTCGCCGGAATCTGCAATATGTCGTCGGAATCTGCAAAATGTCACTGGAAAATGTAAAAACTCACCAGATCTGCATCAAAATGGTCGAAATTTGCACCAAAATCGTTGAAATCTGCTGGAAATGGCTAGATCTCACCACATATGGTTGAGAACTCGCTGGATCTCCTCGAATTTGAGTGCGATTTCGCCGGATTTGTATATAACTTTCCACAGGTCGGGTGGCTCGAGTTTTGGAGAAGAAAACCCGCCACTCGACCCGCCAGCGTCGGGTCTTGGGCGTAAAAACCCGAAGTCGACCGACGGGAGCGTTGGTTCGGGCTGAACTCAGGTGGAGATCGAGCGGGTTGGTCGATCCGGCGGATCACGGGCGGGTCTGGACACCCCTAGCTCTAAGAGCATCTTAGGAACTCCATTTTAATATAAAAAGTCAAAAAAATCAATTGCTCATTTGATAACCTTTCCTTTTATCGATAAATCTTACATCTTATCTCTTTATTTTCTATTGAAAAAAAAAATCACTTTTATTGTTCCATAATCCGTACTACTTTGATCTTTTTTTTTTTTTTTTTTTATTTGCAGGGACTGAGGCGAAGGCTAAGGCTGCTTCGAGTAGAGCCATTTCTTCTTCGCTCACGATTTCGATCTCGATAGGGATCTCGGAAGAAACGCTCTTTGTGGTGTTGCTTTTGTTGAGGGGTAACTCGGAGAGTGACTCGGTCTCGCTCATTCTGTGAGTCTCGGCGTGGAGAAATGACCGTTGGGATCGCCACGCTTTAGGGGCAAGTCATCGCAACACCTGTATTGTCTTGTTCTGTGCACTCTTTATCAGTTTATGTTTTAATTTTGAGTTCAACGGAGGGTGGCCGTTGCGTGTGAAACACTTATACCTCAACTCTACGGCGCGGGCTAGCAAGGAGACCAACGTCTGTATCTGCTTTGAATATCAGCATTCCTTTTCCTTTTTTTATCAATTTTTTAGATGAACTTTTATCATTTTAGTAAAAATTGGAATAGTCATTACATTATGTGTTTATTACACTTTAGGAAAACATGTCCTAAAGTAGCGTTTGGATCCCACATCCACATTTTGCGTTTTGAGTTTTGCCTTTTTTTTTTATTAGTGCCTCTTGCACTATTAATGGGACATGAACAGTGCATTAAGGCAAATGAACAATATTTTGTGAGTGTGAACAGTAATCAAAAATTAATTTTTTATTATTTTCAGTTTTCAATTTTTAGCAAAATAAGCGGTATCCAAACGCACTCTAAATTCCTAAAATTTGTATAGAGTTCATTTTATATTTTTAAACTTTTAAATTTTTTTTTTTACCTCTAAACTATTATAAGAGATTAAATTCTGTAAGAATGTGGTGTAAAACTCATGTTTTATCTCTTCAATCCCAACATACCACATCATCTTATTATATATTTAAAAATAAGCACAACCACACTCAATTAATTATAATACTCATATATAAATACAACAAAATTGAAAGTTTATTAAGATGTTATTAGTTATGGTATAATGTATTGAATTTTAAGTAAAATATTGATGTGACAATCTCTTATTGGATGGTGTAAAACATGAGTTTTACACCCCATCCTTACCAAATTCGGACTCCTATTATAAACATTACATTTTTACCTTTTTGACTTTTGTCCACAATTGTAAACTTTTAACTTATTTTTACATGAAGTCGTGTGTGTCTATATATATATATATATATATATAAATAAGTTGGGTTTAAGTTATACGTGCTGTAACTCTAAGCAATGTTACATCACCCAATAACTTGTTTTGAATTTTATATTTTGAAAATTCAACCGTTAAATTACATGTTCTATATATTCTTAACATGTATGCCAAATTTCATGCCAATTGGATGTAATTTAGCATTCGATCCATAAAAACATTTTTTATGCATTATTTTAAACTATAAAAACTTGAATTTAAATAATTAATTGATGACATTGCTATTACTATTGATCTTTGATCATCTTTAAATTTTGTAAGTATGAAGAGAATATACGAAGATAACGAAATCTAGCAGTGAAGTTATTAAAATTCACATCTAATTAAAAAAATATTGGGTAATATAACATTATTTAAAGTTACACCAGGTGTAACTTGAACCCTAGTGTAAAGGAACACTTAAGTTGAATAGGAAGCACGAAACTATTGGTCAAATGCATAATATGAAACATCTTTTTAAAGTTTACAAAAAAAATGCTCTTTTTAATATATTAGGGACAAAAAAATCATTTTAACATTTAAAGATAGAAAATATAACGTTTTTAATAGTTTATGGATGAATTTTTTTTTTCTTTCAGATTTAGGGTTTAAAAATGAACTTCATTGCAAACTTTAGAAACAAAAACAATATTTTTGATGAAATTTTATTAAGTTACCTCTAATTATACTACAAAAAGATCTAACAATGAATCTAATTGATGATACTTTAATAATATAATCAACAAAAAATAATGTGTTATGGTTATTGCAAATTTTATTGTATGAATTTACTGACTGATGTATCAATTTCTACACACAAGGAAAAAAAAAAGTAAAAATACTACCAATTTTACTAAAAAAAAAAATTGTAGGGATAAAAGCCCAAAGTCACATATTGGGCCTTGGGCTTGGTTCGAGGGCAGGGGCTGATCCGAGAAGTAACATATAATCTTGGATAACCCAATTTTAAAGGTCTTACAAGCAGAGAATGAATAGAAAGTGGCTCGAGGAGTGACTCCTCCTCGGACATGACATACGCGGCCTGCATCTGTATCCCAACGATTAGAGTGGTCTTCTAAGAAGCTCTAGCAATAAGGATGAGCATCATACATTTATAAAGAATGATGGGGACATAGGAATACCTAAAGAAAGGCTGCCACCACCGCATTAAATGCAATGCAGCTACTTTTTTGGCCACATTTATGTGGAGGAGATCCTTGAAACAGTGTTGCCTTGATCACCGTGACTCACAAAGGGCTAAAGAAGGCTTCTAATGGGACAAATACTCAAGTGAGGGCTTAGATGATCAACAGGTGTAGGATCAAGATGGTTCGGAGGGGACTATATAATGCGAGAGACCACCCACAGGAAAGGGATCGGAAAAAATAGAGAAAAAACACTGTAGCTATTAGGACTACAATTGTAATTCAGACTCATTGATTTGTATAAGCATTAGCCTCCTCGGCAATACTTTTGCCCAATCTTATGTACCTTGTTCTTGCATGAAATGTTTTTCAAACCCATACTAGCCATTGTAATATTCACTTAGGCCTAATTCTTTAATCTACACTCTACAAATTTATTGTGCTGGGCTCATTAACCCAAAATCCCATACATATTGGGCTTGGGCTGCAAATCGTGCCCTTACAAAAATAATTACAAACTAACAGAATAATAATTGTAATTTATGTAATTTCTTAATTAATTTTTTATTTTGATTTAAAAGTTGATACATCAATTTGTAAAACTTATAAAATAAAATTATAATATTCCCAACATTTTTTATAAATAAAATTTTGAATTACTTTATTGTTTTATTATATTTAAAAGATGACATATCAATTGATAAGGTTTATATAATAAGTTGGTAGTAATCATACCATCATTTGAAAAAAAATGATAATTAATTTAATTTTAGTCTTCCCATTGAAAGTTGAAATAAACTGTTTTCACTTTTAGAATGTAGATTGAAAGGATGCTTTTACTATGATGAGACACTCAGTATGTGGTGGGACCATTCATCGAACATTAACCAAACGGGGAAGATCTATATGTCAAGCAATTTGAAAATGCAAGCTAAGCACATGAAATAAGCACTTAGACGAAGCTGAACGAAACCCATATTAGGGCATGCATGGCATATTCCTTACGGGACAAGCTAAGCTCAAGAAGGAAGCAGAGGCTGCAATTTTCTCTCTCACTTGAAATTTGCTGCCACATACCATATATGGGCTTCTTGGGTTTGGGCTTTGTAAGTATTAGTATTATTTCAAGCTATTTTCATACCCGGTTATGTATCTTGCGCTTCACAAGAGTACATTTATNTCTTGTATTTTCAACACATTTTCAAGCTTCCAAATTTTATTGAGGCACTATTAATTGAAGTGATATATTTATTTACAATTATATTTGTGCATTTTGCAATCTTTTACTATTTCTTTAGTCATTCAACAGTATTAGTTCTTTTTTTAGTCTAACATATGTTCATTGAGTAGATGTCATTAAGATCCTTCCGGGGCATTTTGAATGAAAAATAATGATATTTGTTTCTTTATTAAGATCCTTCTTGAGGCACAAGTAAATTTAATTCAATTTTAAGTCCTTGGTGTGCCAACAAATATGGTTGGACTTCACTCTTATATTGAAATTCTGATGACTTTTTTTTTTTTTTTTTTTAATTTGATAGCTATAATGGAGGAGTCAGATTTAAATCTTCGATGTTTTGAAAAAAATCAAGATATGCTAATTAATTGTGTTACAAGGCTCTTGACATCTAATGAGCTTCTTAGATGTTATTATATCCAAAGAAATTCAAATTTTGGGATTACATTTGATATGAATGGGATTGGTAAGACCACCGTACAAAAGCTCTTTACATTCACTGTAATTTTTATATTTATATTTGAAAATTGACCTTATATATACATATAACACATATAAAAACTCATAAATTAATACCATGTATATACTATTAACTTATTAATTTTTACTATTATCTTTTATTAACACTTTTTTAATACACAGTCTTTTTTGTTATTATCAACTTCAATATTTAGAAATTATGGTGAAATTATTTTACATAAGGGCATATTTGGTAGATTACAATATACACTGCAATGTAATAGTTATTATGGGGATAAAAGCCCAAGGCCCTATTTGAAAACTAAAAATGTGTCCGAAGAGGAGTAGATGATTGAGAAGGATTCCAGACGGGAGAAATATGCCTGGAAATGATCTAAGAATATAGTCCGAAGAATGTGTCAATTGTCCGAATGGTATGTCCTCCTTGGACATGATGAATATCGATCAAGCAAATACTTGGGAGGCTTGAGTGACCTTCCTAGCAATTCCAATGATAAAGATAAACTTCAAGCGCATACGAAGATGATAAGAACAGAGAAATATCTGAAGAGAAAAGCTGCTACCCCCATATTAAATGTACTGCAACAACTTTCCTGGCAACATTAATGTGGAGAAGACTCTTGAACAGTGCAGTCTCAACTATTGCCACTCAGGGAGTACCGACGAAAATACCTGATGGGACGTATATTCAAGTGAACGTTTAGATGAAGAACAAGTGTACAACTAGGATAGTCTAGGCGAGAACTATATAAGCACAAGAGACCTCTTACAGAAGGGGGGATCGAAAGAAGAAAAAAGAAAGGAAACAAGAGTGACTGTAGTTCTGATAATTGTATTAGCCTTTCAAATACTAATTTATCTCTTCAGACATCAATCTATTTGAATTTCACGTGTGTTTTTATACTTGTTAATCCTTTGTAATCTGTACGAGACGTTGCTTAGATCACTTAGTCTAGCTCTTTCACCCACTCTCTACAAATTTATTGTGTTGGGCTTGTTAGACTCATATCCCATATCTTTTGGGCTTGGGCTACAAACTAAGACCCTACAGTTATTCATATGGTTTAGCTATTCTTTAGTTTGGTAATGTTTTTATTACAATAAATTGTCATTCCTTATGTTATTCCTTTATAAAAGATTTGTAATAGCTATTTCGCAATCGGTGCAATAGTTTTTGAAATTAATATATTTTCAAATAAACAAACTTTTCATATATATATATATATATATGTAACAATTATAAAAATAAAAAATAATAATAAAAATTAACTCATCTTTCTTTTAAATTTTAAAAATATTATTTTAAAGGTAATATAATTATATGAATAAGATATTTCCAAAAATAAGATATTACAACCAAACCTACGAATAGGTTTAGTTATTCCATCACAACATATTTTATTCCCAGTAATAAAAATTAAAATTCCAATTTTAATTCTCATCCAATGTACCAAATTTGCCCTAAGTTTTGTCCAACAATTAACATGGAGAATAACGAAGCCATGAAAAAAAGTTATGAATGATACCCAAGAGAGAGAGGGGGATCTAGGAATTTTATTTTATTGTTATGTATTTATTATTTAGGTTAAAGGAATAGTTATTATAGCCATTTTTAAGTAAGAAAATATTTATTTCTAAGGAAAAATATTACTTGTAATAAAAACGCAACCAAATAATTGAATAATTATTCCTAAGAATTAGGTATTACATTATATAGCCTATTATAGCGTACTAAGGGTATGTTTGGTAGACTGTAATAGCAATTGTAATGTAATAAGTATTCATATGGTTTAGCTTTACAGTTGTTTGGTTATGTTTTTATTACTTGTAACAATCATTCCATATGAATCTCTATTCCTTAAAATGAGGAATAGACATTCCTTATTAAAAGTACTGAATCCCTATTCCCTTGCTAAACGTAATATGCTCTGGTTAAGCAAAATTCCCAAAATTTCCAAAATGTCCCCACTACCCACGTCTTCTCCAAAAATTTCTTTCTCCTTGCTCTGTTAACAAAAATCCCAAAATCCCCTACTACCCGTATTTTCTCCAAAATTCCTTCTCTTTGCTCTGTTGACAAAATTTCCAAAATCCCTCACTACCTGCATCTTCTCCAAAATTTCATCTCCTTCCCAAATTTTCCATCTCCCTCCTCTCTAAAATTTTATTTTCCCGCTACTAGAGATCTATTTATATGGGTATTGTCTTTCTTTCACCCTCAGTTGCTGCTCCCTCTTCTCAAGGAAATTTTTTTTTCCTTCTTCCCTTAGGTCTGCGATTTCCACAGGTATTGCAACCTCTCTCTCTTCTTTTCTCATCTATTTGTATGGGTATTTCCTTTTACTCACCCACTGCTTTCTCTTCTCAGGATTTTTTTTCTGCCCATAGATCTACAATTTCTACAGGTACTGCCCTCTGTTTCTATGGTCCGTATCAATTTCTTTCTTTCTTTCTTTTTTTTTTTTTTTTTTTTTTTTACATTATATCAAATTTGCCATAGTTGATATTTGTATAGCTGTATAATTGATACTGCCCTCTGTTTCTGTTACCGTATCAATTTCTTTCTTCTTTCTTTTTTTTTTTTTTTTTTTTTTTGACATTATATCAAATTTGCCATAGTTGATATTTGTATAGCTGTATAATTGATATTGCCCTCTGTTTCTGTTACCGTATCAATTTCTTTCTTCTTCTTTTTTTTTTTTTTTTTTTTGACATTATATCAAATTTGCCATAATTGATATTTGTATAGCTTTGAGGTTCTATGAAACTGAGATTAGAGACAATGACCGTGAACCTATAGCCAATCTAAAGCATATCAATAATATATATATATATATTAATAAAAGATTTTTATTTCAGCTGTGCATTTTGGCATTATATTTAGGAGTATGTATATATATATATATATATTAACGTGTTTGATATATTCCATATGTAATCTGTGGGGATGACTTTAAATAATCAAAATTCAGAATTTTAAAATCAATTAATTAATATTAGGAGGCAGAGAATTGAAATTTATCTATTGAAGTGTGGTTCTATGTTAAAGTTATCTATTAAGTGTGGAAGTTATCTATTGAAGTGTGGGTTTGTGTCAAATTTATCTATTGAAGTGTGAACATTAGTCTCAAGGAATTTGATTTTGGGTTACCCATGCACTTGGTATTGTGGTTATTCATATTTAATATATTATTTTAATTATCATCTTGTTCAATTATTTAAATTGTGTAGAAATTTTATTAATAGTATTGTGAATTTGTTCAATGCTATTGTTTGCAGTTATGGCCCGTTTGAGTTTAGCAACAAGGAATAGGATAAAGAAAAGGAAGTTGGTTTTGGTTGTGATGTTTTGTTGGATATGTTGCACATTGTTAGTATGTTTTTCAATTATTATGCTTTATGTAGAGTACCGTGTTCGAAAAAGATCATTGAAAGCAACATATGGTCATGATTTTCATTCAAGGAGAGGGGAAATTCACCGTTTATGCTATGAGAGTGATGAAACTTGCATTAACCAACTTAGGATGAATAGAAATGCATTTACCAGGTTATGTGATATGCTTGAAACAATAGGTGGCTTAAAAGATACAAAACACATGTTAGTAGATGAACAAGTTGCCATGTTCCTACATACACTAGCTCATCATGCAAAAAATCGAGTCATAAAACACCATTTTAGGCGCTCAGGAGAGACAGTGAGTAGATATTTCAATGATGTGTTACATGCTATCATACGTTTACAAGGAGAGCTATTTAAGAAACCAGAGCCAGTTCTTGAAAATTCTTCAGATGAGAGATGGAAATGGTTTAAGGTATCCAACAACTTGAATTTTCTTTTCAAGTTATGAAGTAGAAATATTGAATAAATTGCTGATTGCATTTTTTTGGTTGTAACTACAGAATTGTTTAGGTGCATTAGATGGAACATATATTAGGGTGAGAGTGCCTTTAGAAGACAACCTAGGTACCGAAATCGTAAGGGGGAGATTGCCACAAATGTACTAGGAGTTTGCTCACAAGACATGCAATTTTTATGTTTGCCTGGTTGATGTGTGTTTTTTTTTTTTTGGTTTCTCATTGGTTGGTGTAGGGACTCAGTTTTAGAAAAGTTCCCCAATAATACATTTTTAGAGAGTGGACCGAAGGTTTAGGTCCTAACAGACTAGCAACGGAATACAAATCACTTCTTTCTCATTGAAGGGGAGTGAGCCCAGTTTACAACTAATGTTAGCTCCTCGGACTCGTCCGAGGAGACCCCTCTCCCTGATACTAACATCCCCCCTCAGTTCTTCTATGGCCTTCTTTTGAATGATAAAAAAAAAAAAGTCCCTTTCATAAAAAAAAAAGCCTCCTCCTAGTTCTTTTTCTCGCCTTTCTTATATCATTCCTCTTTCTCCTATCTTCTCTTTCCTTCTGTTGATCATCCATTAGCCTCCGCTCTGACCCCCCGTCCCATCAGAGGTTTTATCCATACTCAAGTGGCTCACCATGATCGATGTTGCCCTGCCAAGGGGTTCCATCCCCATTAATGCGGCCAGGGGGGTTAGGTGAACGAATTCAACGCGGAGGTGACAGCTCACCTAAGGCTTGTTCCTTCGTTGTGCTCCTGTCGCCGACGCGTGGCACTGGGTCCTCTCCTTCTCGGATATTCAAGGAGTCCTTTGGGGTGGTCCTCGTGTTTTTCCGAGGTCTCGGACGCCCGAGAACAGGGTCATCCTCGGATATGCTCCTCAGAAGTTGGTCTTCGCGCTTTCGTCCTCGGACCCATCTAGCGTCCTCGGCGTGGGCCATTTGGGCCCGACTTGGAGTGGGCCAAGGCTACCCGATTTTCTGGCCCCACAGTTGGAATTTTGGTTGAATTCCCTACAGCTTGGATTGCAAGTATAATGCAATTCACTATAGTTTTTGCATTGGTTCTCTCCTTTTTATTTTTTATTCTTTATTGTGTGTGTGATTCTTTATACTTTGCTTTATAGTGTAATAATAAAAAGCACTTCCTTATGCTCTGTGATTTCTAAAGTGTGTGTATGTGTGTGTGTTTCTCTACCTTTTGCTTTATGTTTTGTGATTTCTATAATAGTATTGTAAATCTATTCAATGCTATTGTTTGCAATTATGACCTGTTTGAGTTTAGCCATAAGAAATAAGATAAAGAAAAGGCAATTAATTTTGGTTGTGATGTTTTGGTTAAATATGTTGCACATTAGTAGTATGTTTTTCAATTATTATGCTTTATAGTGAGTATTGTGTTCGAAAAATATCATTGAAAGCAACATATGGTCATGATTTTCATTTGAGGAGAAGGGAAATTCACCGTTTATACAATGAGAGTGTCAAAACTTGCATTAACCAGCTTAGGATGAATATAAATACATTTACCAGATTATGTGATACGCTTGAAAAAATAGGCCACTTAAAAGATACAAAACACATGTTAGTAGATGAACAAGTTGCCATGTTCCTATATACACTAGCTCATCATGCAAAAAATTGAGTCATAAAACATCATTTTAGGCACTTAGGAGAGACGGCTAATAGACATTTCAATGATGTTGGATACCTTAAACATCATTTTACATGTTGTCTTACGTTTACAAGGAGAGCTATTTAATAAACCATAGCCGGTTCTAGAAAACTTTTTAGATGAGAGATGGAAATGGTTTAAGGTATCCAACAATGTGGATTTTATTTTCAATTTATGAAGTAGAAATATAGAAGAATTGGCTAATTGCCTTTTTTTTTTTTTTTTTTTTTTTTTTTTTTTTTTATTCTATATTTTTTTNATTTATTTATGTTTTGCCTAGTTAGGAAGGCTCTACTGTTGATGGTAGAGTGCTTCGAAGTGCAATTGGTAGGAAGAATTGATTGAGAGTTCCTCGAGGTAAGAGAAATAGGTTGCCTACTAATTATTAATTTTTAAAAAGTCATACACTCATTATATTAAAGACATTACAAAATATGGGTTATTACTATCTTGTTAATGCTGGCTATACAAATGGTGAGGGATTTCTTGCCCTATACAAAGGACAATGATATCACTTAAATGATTGGAGAGATGAACAACAACCAAGAACCCCAGAAGAGTTCTTTAGTATGAAACATTCTTCAGTTAGGAATCTTATAGAGAGATATTTTGGATTGCTTGGTGATTCTTAGGAGTCCTTTATTCTTTCCAATTAAGACACAAAGTCGGATTATTATGGCATGTTGCCTTCTCCATAACTTCAAAAAAAGAGTGATGCTTGTGGACCCATTAGAAAATAAATTGGGCAATCATGAGTAGTTGACTGAAGGATTTAAAGGTGATACAATAACACATATTGAATGGAGTGGATGGAGAACCAATTTGGCAAATGAAATGTCTAATAAATGGAGAAATAGGAGAGAAATTTAGTGTAATAATATAATACTTTGGTTTGTGACTTTTCCATGTATGGTTCTCTTGAGTTAATAAAGTTTTTTATTATCCAGTAATTGCATTGGTGTTTAACTGTTTATTATGTGTGTTTAAGCTTTTGCATATTATTTACATTTTATTTTATCATCTTGCCATTTTTTGTTAGTATATTAGCTACATTATGATTTGTCTTTTTAGATATGGAATCAACTACACTTAATTTTCAAGATCCTTCTAAACGAAAGTGGACACCTGTTGAAGATATAAAACTAGTGGAGGCTTTGGTAGAATATCGCTATGAAAAAGAAGCTAACCTTGAGAATAAGTTTAAGCCTAAATATTTGAAAATCTTGGAAGGAAAGATTTCTACCAAATTACCTAATACTGGGTTAAGAGCAAAACCACATATTGAATCAAGAATGAGGACTTTGAAAAGAGAATTTCAAGTTATCCATGAAATATTGACTAGGCCTAACACAAGTGGGTTTGGATGAAACAATGTAAGGAATTGTGTTATTGTTGAAAATGATGTATGGGATTCTTATGTCTAGGGGTTCACCATCTTATGGATTCGTGTATTTTATCTCTCTCTCTCTCTCTCTCTCTCTCTCTCTCTCATTTCATCTTACCATTTTTATATTTTTGTTAATTGTTTTATAGAGTCATAACGTGGCAGCTACTTGTAGAAACAAATCATTTCCGTACTATGAAGACTTTTGCATTGTGTATGCAAAAGATCATTCTATTGTTAAAGATGCTCAAACACTTGTAGATATTTTTGAATAACTAGAAGCATTGAAAAGTGATGACAAATTAGATGATTTTCATGAAGACATGGATTGCACGCAAATTCTCACTCCTAGTTGTAAAGGGGAAGAACAAAATGCTCGAAAAAGGAAAAGAAGAATTCAAAGTGGTGAAGATAATATGGTAGAAGCGATGAAAGAAGTTACAATTATTCTTACTTCTCAATTAAAGGATGCATTAGATAATCGTAGCAAGGCAGTCATTGGATTAGTAGCAGCTGAAAGCATGTCCAAATCAATGAGGAGTTACTAAAAATACTTCGCCTTACAACTAAAGAGCATCACAAGACAGCTAAATTGATTACTTGTCAACATGAACTAACAGATATTTTCATGAGCAAGCTAGATGCTAAATGAGATATTATGTTATTGAAATTTGATATAACTTGGCATTTTGAGACTCTTAGTGGTTGGATTATTTTTTTTTAGGGAACATGTTATTTTTTATGTTATTGAAATGACATTTGATGAATAACATATATAATTGTCCATATTGTCTTTTAGCTAGATTTCTAGAGAAGCAAATACTAATGTTATACTCTTGCATAATAGTTACTTAAAAATGGAGTAGCATGCTATTTTAAATGCTCTTTTGGTTTTGTTTCTTTTGTTGATGTTATTTGTAAAGAAGTTAGGTTGTTAGCTCAGGTGTAGTTCTCATGTTTTGCAATAAAATTTTATATAGTTATCAAAACAAAAAACAAAAAAAAGAACCACAATTATGCAAATGTGGACAAAATGTTTGTTCACACATTAGGGAGTATTTTATCATAGTTCAAGACTGTGTTTGTTGGCCAAATTTTAGAAGTTTGGATTTTATAGGCGTGGGACACTTTGATAGAAGAATGGAGTATGACCAGGAACGGAACTAGGATTCGAAGTTGGGAGGGGCCAAAGTATAAACACAAAAAAGTTAATGAAAATCAAAACTAACATCTACTCAAGCTTTGTCGAATTTCACCCCATTTATTAACATTATAATCTCATATTTTCACAATTTGGATTGATTCTAATTTAATCGGAGGTAGTTTTTTGGAATTTTGTTTGAAAATTTTCATGAATTGAGACATCAGCACTAGAGACAATGCTGCATTATCAGCTTCAAATTACTTGTAATTTTTTATCTTTACAAAAATCAAATATTATAGATAATTTTCCCATCATCAACAATTCAAATAAAAGTTTCATTATTTCCATATTATATAGCTCTATAGTTTCAAAATTTAGTCCAAAAAATAAACCAAACAAACATACCCCAAAAGCTACAACAACATTAATGTTAATAAATTATTTTCTAAAAAAAGTTAATAATTCATAAAATAAACCAACAAACAAGCATTATCAATTAATAATATTTATTACTAACCACTGCACACATTTGATTCATAGTTCCCATAGGCTTCACTTTTTGATTGTCAGTTTCCAGTTTTTCTAATCTTTTTATTTATTTATTTTTTTATCTCATTTGTCCTTATTTGACCATCTCTTTTTTCAAATTCAAGAGTCAAGACTCAATCATTATTACAAAGGATGACTTCTTAAAAAGTACACAGTAAACTCACACACACAAAACACATTGGGGGGGGGGGGGGCATGGCCCCCCTCTGCCTTAACATGGGTCTGTCTTTGAGTATGAACATGATGATTTTGCCAATTTGCTTGCAGTTGGACACGCAGAGAAGCAAAACCTGTTTGAGAGAGAGATATTAAAGTGTATATATTATAATAAGGATATTTTAGGAAATTTGATTTAAAATACTTTCATTCGACCATCTTAAGATGTTATACCAAACATGTGGAATACAGATTCAAGGTTCTATTCATGTGCAGTCACCAACAAATGAATAGTAATAGTTATTCCATTACAGCATCTTGTATTTCATGGAATACCTAATCCTATTCCTATATAATCACCATTACAGTTTATCAAATGTGCCCTTAAGATTTTTACATCTCACCTAAGCAAATTGTTTATACTAGCAGCCCTACTTAAGGTTGGCAAAATTTGACACGACCCGTGAACCCGATACGACTAACTTGTTTATAAACATGTCATGAGTTGAAACTAAACGTGTTTGGGTCATATTCGAATCGACATTGCTGACTCATTTAATAAATAGGTTGTGTTTGTGTTTAACATGCGAACCCGTATGACCCGTTTAGCTTAGAAAAGTATTAGCTTTTGTTATTTTTGCTTAATATTTTGTTGTAATTATATGTTTATTATTATATTTATGGTTGTAATTGTATTTTAATTTTAGATTATAGGGATTGATAGCATGTTATTCTAGTCATGTATGCCTTATTAATTAAACAGGTTACTAAATGGGTCATTTATATTGAACTCTACATGACTTGTTAATTAAATGGATTAAACATGTTGTGTCAAGTCGACCTATTTAATAAACAGGTCCGATTAGGGTTAAGGATTCTTAAAATGTTTACTGAACAGGTCGGGTTCGGGTCAACCTATATAGCCAAATATTCATGGCTCAACACGACACGAACCTGACCAAAAAACACGAATTGCCACCCCTACCCTTACCCCAACAATCAATTTAATATGCACTTGGCTTATCATATTGCACTTGCCCTTGACATTCATCCCCAAAACTTGGGGAAATTACACGTTATCATCCTGAATTATACCCTATATTACAATTTGCACCATAAAATTTTTGAATATACGTTTTACATTCTAAATTATGACCCATGTTACACTTTGTACCCCGACGTTAAAAGTTTGTTATTAACTTGGATGGAAATTCAAAGTTTAGGATGTAAAGTGTAATCATGAGTATAGTTTAAAGTGGTAAAATGTAATTTTTCTATTATTTTGAAGGGATTGAGAAGAGGACCAATTAAGTCTTTTCACGCGGTGCTATATTTTTCTATCCAAGTTAACAACTAACTTGATGTTGGGTGCAAAGTGTAACAAGGATTATAATTTAGGGTGTAAATGTGCATTCAAAAAATTTATAGTGCAAAGTGTAATAAAAAGTATAGTTTAGAGTGTTAAAGTGTAATTTTCCCCCAAAACCCCTCCAATTGGAAATGTCTATAGAAAATGCCCACCATTTCTAGGATCACCACACCTTTGGCTAATTTGGCACAACAGCCTTCCCACCAAGAACTCCACACTGAGAAAAGTCATGTTTGATGACAGGGGTCCTCGTGTCTAAGCTCCAGGAATCAATATCTCATATCCCAAGAGAGTGCCCCTCGATAGCAACTATTTGGATAGAATTGGCCAACCAACAACTCCCACAGGGTTTCCAAAATCAATTTTTTAGCAAATTGGGTGAAGATGATGGTTACTTCCACATCTAGACCACATGCCATCTCGATATTAATTGGAAAGTGGCTTTCCCCTTTGCAGCTTGGGATATTTGGTCTACTCACAATAAAAATATCATGGGAGATCTACCCTTTGAGCATTGGTTTACTTCTCATTACCTGTTAAAACAAGGAAAACCAAGCAAAACAACATTCTTCATTGGTTGGAAGCCCCTTCCCCTTGGTTTCTTTAAACTCAACACTAATGGTTTTGCTTGTATACCGTAGATCTTGTATGAGCTTTTTACATAGATTTTGTTTTTTTAATGAGCGTTTTCACATTGACTTGGTCCAATAAAGTATAAACGGGTAAACCCCTAGAGACTTCCAATGACTATCTCAGAAAAAGCCCACAGATTCACGAAAACCGCTTTGAAATTCAATTTGAAGTTCTTTTCTTTGGCTAGTCCAATGAAATAGTAATGGTAAATTTTCCGTGCCAAACTTGCAAGTTACCACAATTGTCAAGTTTTTGCGGCACACTTTCAATTCAAAGTTAGAAACACAAGTCCCGTTAGAGAATTGTACGATTCATAAATGCGACAATTAATTAAACAAAATGTTAACAAATAAACAAACAAAGCAGTTTTTGTCCTTCGCGCGGACCCCACGTGATCCCCACTCTCCGTCACTCCCATTTTGAAACTGAAACGCACGCTCTCTCTCTCTCTCTCTCTTTCTCTTCCCATTTCGATCTCCATGACCCCACGAAATCAACAAGAGATCATCATCAAGATATTCAAAATTAAAAACAAACAAACAAAAGTGTTTTGACTGAAATTTTTCTCTCGAAGTGACGAATATGCTCCGATCTTCAACCCTGTTGGTATTGGTCGATGCTAATCCCACATCGATTAATGCGTTGCCAGCGGAGACTATCGTTTTCTTCTTCTTCTTCTTCTTCTTCTTCAACGCCGTCGTTTCGCACAAGTAGCAGCAGCTCTCATAGAAATAATACAGCGACAACGATGATGGTACCGGAACGTGGCTCTCTCATCCTCCGCCGGTTTCTGTTATTGGTGGCGGTTTCGCTCTGTTGCTTAGTCCTCTTCAAAACCTTATCCCCCGATTACTCTCTCCTCCGCTTTTCCACCGCTTCTCTCTCTTCTTTTCCCTTCGACGATTCCTCTCTGGTTAGTCACTTCTCTTCTTCTTCTTCTTCTTCTTCTTCTTCATTATATTCATTTACTGTTACAAATCACCTTTTTTTTTTTACTCTAAATATGGCGTGGAGATTGCTAAAATTAAGTTAGAAAATAATAAAATTAATATTGTTAGATTAAATTATTAAATTCACTGTATCCTAATAGTCCAGGATTAAGCTTTTGGGACCATGAGTAATTTCTCTCAAACATGTAGAAGGGGAGAGAGCGGGAAGCATGGAGAATTACGTGGTTCGGCCTTACGCATGATAAATTAACTGAGGCCTTGTCAAGATTGTAGTTTTGGTGAGAAAAAGTGTGATTGTATTTGTTTGGATCTCAAGTTCTAGGCTTAATCTGTGGGATATGTGTGTGAGTATATATGACCAGAAAATTATACAGAACAAGGTGCTCTTGATTTAGAAACTTGTGAATAAGAATGAATTCAAAGGATAGAATATCTGTTGTCAAGAACTTAAGTGAATTTATGAGTTTTGTGAATCCATTTTTTTTAATAAAAGATTCTTTATTACTTATATTTATTATAAAAAAGAAAAAAAGAGAAAAAAAAGAGAGTTTGGTGAACTAGTTGGTTACATAAAGATGGCATTAGATTAAGGAATTGTGTGGATTGTTACTGCTAAGAACTTTTCTTGAGTATCGTGAATTTGCTTCAAATGGTGAGTATCGTGAAATATGATAAAGAAACTAGAAGAAAGACGTGTATAAACAATTTAAAAGAACAGGTTCATGTCATAGAGAAGGATGGTGGAAAATTTGGTGAGAATTTGGAATCAGGATATCAATTTAAGTCAAGGGAGAGTAGATGCTGTTTCTATTGCCAGAAAAAGGTTATGTAAAAAGAAATTATTGGATTTGAAAAAAAAATAGAATGAGTTCAATCAGTCAATGAGGGTAAAAATTAAAAGAATGATAATAAGAAGAATACTACGATTATTATCACTGATGAGGAAATGATGGCACCCTATGTTAAAGTTAAAAGAGTGTAAGCATGTTGCAAATAATGATGTTACCTGGGTGTTACATTCGGAAACTTTGCAGTACCACCATATTATTCCTACAAAGGAATTGTTTCTTACCTAAAAAGCAAAAGACTTTAGTATTGTTAGATGGATTTTTTTTTTTTGGTCGGTTGAAAATTGTGGGAATCAGTGAGATTTGTGTTAAAACCAATGCTGGTTACACAGTGACTTTGAAGCATGCACAACATGTTTCGAATTTACACTTTGATTTGTGGTCTATGCATGGTATGGATCAGGAGGGTTAGTACAATTACTTTGTTGACAGAAGGTGAAAACTTACTTAAGGATTCTTTGTTCTTGTGAAAAAAATACTCATTGTGGCATGTACAAGACTCATGTGAAGGCTTGCAACAAAGTGTGTTTAATATGGTAAAAGATTTTGAGAAGATTCTATAGCCTAAAGTAGGATTTACTGGTGTTGCTACCAAGAGAGATTTTTTTTTTTTTGATAATGCTGAGGGAGAGATGTGTGAAGAAGAATATGGTGTGTTTAGTTAGTAGTAGTTGGCAGTGACGATGCGACATGTTTTAATGGTGTTGAGCAGCAAGAGTAATAACTTCAATTAGAGATTGCTAGGCCCTAATAGAGGGTTTATTAAATAAAGTCAGGCTTTGAGTATATTTTTTCTTCTTAGTGAAGGAGAGCCACAGAGTTTGATTAAAGCTATAAAGTATAAGAAGATTATTCTGTTGAGAAAGAAAGGTATTGACTTTGATGAGTTTTTTACAATTTTTTTTGGAGATAATCAAACACTTGAGATTTATAGGATGTCAATTGGAACTGACTCCAAATTAGGGGTTGTGGTATGGTTCTCCTACCTAATGGGCTGGAGAGAGATTTATTAGGCTGGCATGGGTCCAAGCCATGAGGAATTGAAAATTGGTGTTAAGACAAGTGGGTTGGCAAAGACAAGGGGGGAAAAAACAGGTCGAAAAGTAAGAAATCAATTAAAAGTTGGTTTCTTGTAGGCAAGGGTAAGAAAACCGTACATATTTGTATTAGCCTCACTGGGGGCAGTAGAGTGACTTTGACGTGAAAAACCAAAAGAAAAAGAATAAGGTTTTCCACTTAAGAGAAAAAGGGTGAAAGGAGAAAGGAAGCAAGTTTGGGTTTTTATTTTTTTGGTGTGTGGACTGCATTGTGAGGCTTGGTTAAGTTATTGCACTGCATTATATGATTTGTTCGAGCATGGTGACTTTTTTGAATTCATAGTTTGCTGAGAAAATTGTGTTGTAATTCTTAGATTATATATATATATATATATATTTTCCCCATTATTGGTGTGGATCTATAAATTTGAGAAGATTAATATATTTTCTTATGGTGCAGTTATTCGGAATTATCTCCTGGTTTTATCCTTCAAGTGGAAAGGGTTTTACTGTAAATGTTGATATTTTCGTACGTAGTTGATTTTCTTTGTGATTGGATGGTGTTCTTGGCTTGTGAATTTTTATTAGAATACTGTTTGGGATTGGTTAAAATTGTTAGTTGGATTTTTTAAATACACATAAGACTAGGTTGTGGCCCAAGAAATTTCTATGGTGGTAGAGCTTCCACAACCCATGCTAGTATATTGTGAGATATACCCACTGCTTGAACCAACTTTTTTGTTAGTGTGCTTCATTCAATTGTAAATGGGTGCAATTTATATTTTGAAAGGGGAATTCTAACCATAACCTGTTTGCTTTACTAAATATTTATATAAAGTTTTTTTTTTTTTTTTT